>NW_027672161.1:0-303474 GCF_964165515.1 Mesoplodon bidens
GCTGCAGTCAGCCTGTGGGTGGCCTGGACGTTGGGTAATGAGCGTGGCCGTCAGTTTATGGGTGCCCTCTGTAGAGTTGTCTGTAACTTGCTTCCTCCCTGAGGAAGTGTGACACGCTTCTGCTAGCTGCAGTGTCTTCCCCACAGCTGTGCTGTCCATTGAGGAGAAGGGGGCCTGCTCTGCCATGGCTTCCTTACTCCTCAGGGTATGGCGTGTGAGTTATTTTAATAATGTATCAATCTGCCTTTTCTTTCTTTTGTCACAATGCATTTGCTTTCTAAAGTGGTCTTGTTTTCAGGATAATAATTGGGTTTCCACAGGGAAAATCATAATGTATGAGGCAAATTACTGACTAAAGGCAAATTTCTGACTTAAAAACATGAATCTCTAATTTGTTTCTAGTAGTTCTTCTTTTGTTTAAATTTTTGTTTTGTTAGTTATGTATAGAAACTTAAGGATAGTAATTTCTGCTCAGGTGGATAGTGGTACTGTTTAGCACAGCTCATTGGTCTTCTGAAACTTTTACAAATGCAGTCTGATTCATTCCGGCCAAGTTAATTATGAGGTACATATTTTTTTCCCCTAATGGAGACAAATGTAAAAGACAGAGATACAGAAATCATCTCCAGTTTAGATTGAAGAAATTTTAGTTACTACTGTTTGTTCCTGCTATTTGATCAGAGTTTATTTTTATTTTTTGAAGTCTGTCTCTAATCAAATAAGATTTAATGTTTTAGAAGTAAAAGAGCACCATGACTAAACTGATAAGAAAAGTTAATTTAAGGACAAGAATTGATTTTTAAAAATATAAAAGTACATTTCATGACTTGATTTCAAGATGATCTTGTGGTATCCTTATACTGCTGCAGAGGGAAGTCCACAGTGGGACGAGAATGATGCTTAAAAATCACCACCCTTATTATCTATGACTGAACATGTCTTATTCCAGGCCAGTGTGCCTACCACCTCTGTGGTACACTGTTGATTTCATTTTTCTTCCAGTATTTACTTTTGGTCCTGGACCAATTATCTAGCTGTGATGGGATTCTCCAAAATTATCCTACATTTTGTACTTAGTGAACTAGTGATTGTTCTGTTTGCAGACATTCTTTCTGAGGCTCTACTCTTGCCTCGAAAACCTACATTTGCAGAAAGGGAAATGTATAGGTTTTCCTTTTAAATGTATTTATTTTTATTTATATTTTATTTATTTTTGGCTGTGTTGGGTCTTCGTTTCTGTGCGGGGGCCTTCTCTAGTTGCGGCGAGCAGGGGCCACTCCTCATCGTGGTTCGAGGGCCTCTCAGTGCCGTGGCGCCTCTTGTTGTGGAGCACAGGCTCCAGAAGCGCAGGCTCAGTAGTTGTGGCTCCCGGGCTTAGTTGCACTGCAGCATGTGGGATCTTCCCGGACCAGGGCTCAAATCCGTGTCCCCTGCACTGGCAGGCGGATTCTTAACCACTGCCCAGCCCGTTATTCTTTTTTTAAAAAAAATATTTCCTCATTTGTGTTTATGTGATGATGCCTTTATTTATTTTTTTATTATTGTTTATATTTGGCTGAGTTGAGTCTCTTTTGCTGCGCGCAGGCTTTCCCTAGTTGTGGCAAGTGGGGGCTAATCTTTGTTGTGGTGTGCGGACTTCTCATTGTGGTGGCTTCTCTTGTTGCGGAGCGTGGGCTCTAAGAGTGCGGGCTTCAGTAATTGCAGCACCTGGGCTCAGTATTTGCGGCACACAGGCCCTAGAGTGCGCGGCCTTCATTAGTTGCAGCGTGTGGCCTCAGTTGTTGTGGCTGGTGGGCTCTAGAGCGCAGGCTCAGTAGTTGTGATGTACGGGCTTACTTGCTCTGCGGCACGTGGGATCTTCCCGGACCAGGGCTGGAACCCGTGTCTCCTGCATTGGCAGACGGATTCTTAACTAGTGCACCACCAGGAAAGTCCCAGACTTTCCTTTTCTTAATGACAATTTTGAAGAGTCCTGGTTCACATATTTCATAGACTGTCCTTCAACTTGGCTTTGTGTGATGTTCTCCTCATGACCATAGTGGAGTTAGGGTTTTGGGGA
Source organism: Mesoplodon bidens (assembly GCF_964165515.1). Classification (NCBI taxonomy): domain Eukaryota; kingdom Metazoa; phylum Chordata; class Mammalia; order Artiodactyla; family Ziphiidae; genus Mesoplodon; species Mesoplodon bidens. The sequence goes on from NW_027672161.1 coordinate 2,060, forward strand.
AGGAGATGTTTACTTTTAATATTCAGTTTCAACTCTGTCTCTTGGCTTTTTATATAAGATATTCAATGCATTTAGTTATATATTTAAAAAAGCAGGCTTGTAGACTATTATTTTAAAATCTGCTTGCTATTTTGTAATCTGCTTGGGTTGATGGTGGAATGTTTTTTTTTTTTTTTTTTCAGTACGTGGGCCTCTCCCTGTTGTGGAGTCTCCCGTTCCGGAGCACAGGCTCCCAACCCGCATGCTCAGTGGCCATGGCTCACGGGCCTAGCCGCTCCGCGGCATGTGGGATCTTCCCGGACCGAGTCACGAACCCGTGTCCCCTGCATTGGCAGGCAGGGTCTCAACCACTGCTCCACCAGGCAAGCCCGTTACACTTTTGTTTTAATTATGCAGTTGGCTCTATTGTGTTGATTTACATTTTATTGGTAAATCTCAACTGCTTTGGATTATGATGTGTTTACAAGGCTACACAGATAATCTGGAAGGGAAAATGAAGTAATACAAATGACAGAAAATGTTTTATAATAATAAAATTTTCTTGGCAAGCAGCAACCTTTTCTCAAAGTCAGTCTTTTAATATAATTTGCTTGCTTCATAAATATGGCTTTCTTGTTTGTTCTTATCTTTATTGATTAGTGAGCATGTTAGATGACTTGGAAGGAATCTCACTGTCTTCAAGAAATAATTTGGCATTTTTGATCCGGAATGCTGACAATTCTCAAAAATGGGTCAGGAAAATCAAAGTAATAGATGGAAAAAAATCTCAATTTTAGCTGTTGATACAACTTTTCTTAAGTTTAGGGTGTGTTTTATAATTTACGTTACTAAAACAGATGTTGGAAGGTCCACCAACATATTTATTTTATGTTTTTAAATCATTTTACTTTGCTGTATTGAATTCAATTCATTCTGGAATTTAGGAGAATTTACCTCTTTATGAAAGAGATTATTGAAAGTAGAAAATGATTGATGACCTTCGCTTCCAGTATTCTTCTCAATAGACTTAGTCTCTCTTCTAATGCTTCCTGTATACTCAGTAATTGTATAAGGTTTAGAGAAAAATGCAGGTCTGGCTGAACATTAAGCACAGTACACTAAATAAAGTTTTTTACTTTGCAGAATATTTTACATGTGTGTCCCATAGATTCATCAGAGATTCTAGTTTTGGATAAAGGCAAGTACATTTAAGGACAATACAACATCCCTGTCTATGACATTGGCATTCGAATGAGAAGTGAATTTGGTTCAGGACGGTTCTTGGAATGCTTGGCATTTAGGTTATTTTAGGTCAACTCTTTGGGCAATTCAATTAGAGTATTTATTGAATGGTTTTCGTGAGCTGAATGGTTGTCATGTCATGTCATAGATGGTCTAAAACATGACTCTTATTTCTACAATAGTTGTGTTGGTCAGATAAGGCATCTTACCTGATGTATTTAATCCAAGATAATGATGCATGAGTAAGAGGCAGATCATTCTCGAGGAAGTAATTTTGGTTTTGAGAGAGGCATTCTTAGGGAAATAGGCCTTGCAGTGCTCATTTAGAGCTGGGCAGGATTGAGGTCCAGAGAGAGGAGGGAAAGGATATTTGGGTGGAGGGAAGGGCATTGGCAGAGCCTCAGAGGCCTGACGGTTCCTGGGGCCTGTGTGGGAATGGTGGGAAAGTTGGGCTGCAGTCAGCCTGTGGGTGGCCTGGACGTTGGGTAATGAGCGTGGCCATCAGTTTATGGGTGCCCTCTGTAGAGTTGTCTGTAACTTGCTTCCTCCCTGAGGAAGTGTGACACGCTTCTGCTAGCTGCAGTGTCTTCCCCACAGCTGTGCTGTCCATTGAGGAGAAGGGGGCCTGCTCTGCCATGGCTTCCTTACTCCTCAGGGTATGGCGTGTGAGTTATTTTAATAATGTATCAATCTGCCTTTTCTTTCTTTTGTCACAATGCATTTGCTTTCTAAAGTGGTCTTCTTTTCAGGATAATAATTGGGTTTCCACAGGGAAAATCATAATGTATGCGGCAAATTACTGACTAAAGGCAAATTTCTGACTTAAAAACATGAATCTCTAATTTGTTTCTAATAGTTCTTCTTTTGTTTAAATTTTTGTTTTGTTAGTTATGTATAGAAACTTAAGGATAGTAATTTCTGCTCAGGTGGATAGTGGTACTGTTTAGCACAGCTCATTGGTCTTCTGAAACTTTTACAAATGCAGTCTGATTCATTCCGGCCAAGTTAATTATGAGGTACATATTTTTTTCCCCTAATGGAGACAAATGTAAAAGACAGAGATACAGAAATCATCTCCAGTTTAGATTGAAGAAATTTTAGTTACTACTGTTTGTTCCTGCTATTTGATCACAGTTTATTTTTTTTTTGAAGTCTGTCTCTAATCAAATAAGATTTAATGTTTTAGAAGTAAAAGAGCACCATGACTAAATTAATAAGAAAAGTTAATTTAAGGACAAGAATTGATTTTTAAAAATATAAAAGTACATTTCATGACTTGATTTCAAGATGATCTGGTGGTATCCTTATACTGCTGCAGAAGGAAGTCCACAGTGGGACGAGAATGATGCTTAAAAATCACCACCCTTATTATCTATGACTGAACATGTCTTAGTCCAGGCCAGTGTGCCTACCACCTCTGTGGTACACTGTTGATTTCATTTTTCTTCCAGTATTTACTTTTGGTCCTGGACCAATTATCTAGCTGTGATGGGATTCTCCAAAAGTATCCTACATTTTGTACTTAGTGAACTAGTGATTGTTCTGTTTGCAGACATTCTTTCTGAGGCTCTACTCTTGCCTCGGAAACCTACATTTGCAGAAAGGGAAATGTATAGGTTTTCCTTTTAAATGTATTTATTTTTATTTATATTTTATTTATTTTTGGCTGTGTTGGGTCTTCGTTTCTGTGCGAGGGCCTTCTCTAGTTGCGGCGAGCAGGGGCCACTCCTCATCGTGGTTCGTGGGCCTCTCACTGCCGTGGCGCCTCTTGTTGCGGAGCACAGGCTCCAGAAGCGCAGGCTCAGTAGTTGTGGCTCACGGGCTTAGTTGCACTGCAGCATGTGGGATCTTCCCGGACCAGGGCTCAAATCCGTGTCCCCTGCACTGGCAGGCGGATTCTTAACCACTGCCCCGCCCGTTATTCTTTTTTTTAAAAAAATATTTCCTCATATGTGTTTATGTGATGATGCCTTTATTTATTTTTTTATTATTGTTTATATTTGGCTGAGTTGAGTCTCTGTTGCTGCGCGCAGGCTTTCCCTAGTTGTGGCAAGTGGGGGCTACTCTTTGTTGTGGTGTGCGGACTTCTCATTGTGGTGGCTTCTCTTGTTGCGGAGCGTGGGCTCTAAGAGTGCGGGCTTCAGTAATTGCAGCACCTGGGCTCAGTATTTGCGGCACACAGGCCCTAGAGTGCGCGGGCTTCATTAGTTGCAGCGTGCGGCCTCAGTTGTTGTGGCTGGTGGGCTCTAGAGCGCAGGCTCAGTAGTTGTGATGTACGGGTATACTTGCTCTGCGGCACGTGGGATCTTCCCGGACCAGGGCTGGAACCCGTGTCCCCTGCATTGGCAGACGGATTCTTAACTAGTGCACCACCAGGAAAGTCCCAGACTTTCCTTTTCTTAATGACAATTTTGAAGAGTCCTGGTTCACATATTTCATAGACTGTCCTTCAACTTGGCTTTGTGTGATGTTCTCCTCATGACCATAGTGGAGTTAGGGTTTTGGGGAAAGAGATGTTTACTTTTAATATTCGGTTTCAACTCTATCTCTTGGCTTTTTATATAAGATATTCAATGCATTTAGTTATATATTTAAAAAAGCAGTCTTGTAGACTATTATTTTAAAATCTGCTTGCTATTTTGTAATCTGCTTGGGTTGATGGTGGAATGCTTTTTTTTTTTTTTCAGTACGTGGGCCTCTCCCTGTTGTGGAGTCTCCCGTTACGGAGCACAGGCTCCCAACCCGCATGCTCAGTGGCCATGGCTCACGGGCCTAGCCGCTCCGCGGCATGTGGGATCTTCCCGGACCGAGTCACGAACCCGTGTCCCCTGCATTGGCAGGCAGGCTCTCAACCACTGCTCCACCAGGGAAGCCCGGTACACTTTTGTTTTAATTATGCAGTTGGCTCTATTGTGTTGATTTACATTTTATTTGTAAATCTCAACTGCTTTGGATTATGATGTGTTTACAAGGCTACACAGATAATCTGGAAGGGAAAATGAAGTAATACAAATGACAGAAAAAGTTTTATAATAATGAAATTTTCTTGGCAAGCAGCAACCTTTTCTCAAAGTCAGTCTTTTAATATAATTTGCTTGCTTCCTAAATATGGCTTTCTTGTTTGTTCTTATCTTTATTGATTAGTGAGCATGTTAGATGACTTGGGAGGAATCTCACTGTCTTCAACAAATAATTTGGCATTATTGATCCAGAATGCTGACAATTCTCAAAAATGGGTCAGGAAAATCAAAGTAATAGATGGAAAAAAATCTCAATTTTAGCTGTTGATATAACTTTTCTTAAATTTAGGGTGTTTTTTATAATTTAAGTTACTAAAACAGATGGTGGAAGGTCCACCAAGATATTTATTTTATGTATTTAAAGCATTTTACTTTGCTGTATTGAATTCCATTCATTCTGGAATTTAGGAGCATTTACCTCTTTATGAAAGAGACTATTGAAAGTAGAAAATGATTGATGACCTTCGCTTCCAGTATTCTTCTCAATAGACTTAGGCTCTCTTCTAATGCTTCTTGCATACTAAGTAATTGTATAAGGTTTAGAGAATAATTTAGGTCTGTCTGAACTTTAAGCACAGTACACTAAATAAAGCTTTTTCACTTTGCAGAATATTTTACATGTGTGTCCCATAGATTCATCAGAGATTCTAGTTTTGGATAAAGGCAAGTACATTTAAGGACAATACAGCATCCCTGTCTGTGACATTGGCATTCGAATGAGAAGTGAATTTGGTTCACGACGGTTCTTGGAATGCTTGGCATTTAGGTTATTTTAGGTCAACTCTTTGGGCAATTCAATTAGAGTATTTATTGAATGGTTTTCGTGAGCTGAATGGTTGTCATGTCATGTCATAGATGGTCTAAAACATGACTCTTATTTCTAAAATAGTTGTGTTGGTCAGATAAGGCATCTTACATGAAGTATGTAATCCAAGATAATGATGCATGAGTAAGAGGCAGATCATTCTCGAGGAAGTAATTTTGGTTTTGAGAGAGGCATTCTTAGGGAAATAGGCCTTGCAGTGCTCATTTAGAGCTGGGCAGGATTGAGGTCCAGAGAGAGGAGGGAAAGGATATTTGGGTAGAGGGAAGGGCATTGGCAGAGCCTCAGAGGCCTGACGGTTCCTGGGGCCTGTGTGGGAATGGTGGGAAAGTTGGGCTGCAGTCAGCCTGTGGGTGGCCTGGACGTTGGGTAATGAGCGTGGCCGTCAGTTTATGGGTGCCCTCTGTAGAGTTGTCTGTAACTTGCTTCCTCCCTGAGGAAGTGTGACACGCTTCTGCTAGCTGCAGTGTCTTCCCCACAGCTGTGCTGTCCATTGAGGAGAAGGGGGCCTGCTCTGCCATGGATTCCTTACTCCTCAGGGTATGGCGTGTGAGTTATTTTAATAATGTATCAATCTGCCTTTTCTTTCTTTTGTCACAATGCATTTGCTTTCTAAAGTGGTCTTGTTTTCAGGATAATAATTGGGTTTCCACAGGGAAAATCATAATGTATGAGGCAAATTACTGACTAAAGGCAAATTTCTGACTTAAAAACATGAATCTCTAATTTGTTTCTAGTAGTTCTTCTTTTGTTTAAATTTTTGTTTTGTTAGTTATGTATAGAAACTTAAGGATAGTAATTTCTGCTCAGGTGGATAGTGGTACTGTTTAGCACAGCTCATTGGTCTTCTGAAACTTTTACAAATGCAGTCTGATTCATTCCGGCCAAGTTAATTATGAGGTACATATTTTTTTCCCTTATGGAGACAAATGTAAAAGACAGAGATACAGAAATCATCTCCAGTTTAGATTGAAGAAATTTTAGTTACTACTGTTTGTTCCTGCTATTTGATCAGAGTTTATTTTTATTTTTTGAAGTCTGTCTCTAATCAAATAAGATTTAATGTTTTAGAAGTAAAAGAGCACCATGACTAAATTAATAAGAAAAGTTAATTTAAGGACAAGAATTGATTTTAAAAAATATAAAAGTACATTTCATGACTTGATTTCAAGATGATCTGGTGGTATTCTTATACTGCTGCAGAAGGATGTCCACAGTGGGACGAGAATGAGGCTTAAAAATCACCACCCTTATTATCTATGACTGAACATGTCTTAGTCCAGGCCAGTGTGCCTACCACCTCTGTGGTACACTGTTGATTTCATTTTTCTTCCAGTATTTACTTTTGGTCCTGGACCAATTATCTAGCTGTGATGGGATTCTCCAAAAGTATCCTACATTTTGTACTTAGTGAACTAGTGATTGTTCTGTTTGCAGACATTCTTTCTGAGGCTCTACACTTGCCTCGAAAACCTACATTTGCAGAAAGGGAAATGTATAGGTTTTCCTTTTAAATGTATTTATTTTTGTTTATATTTTATTTATTTTTGGCTGTGTTGGGTCTTCGTTTCTGTGCGAGGGCCTTCTCTAGTTGCGGCGAGCAGGGGCCACTCCTCATCGTTGTTCGTGGGCCTCTCACTGCCGTGGCGCCTCTTGTTGCAGAGCACAGGCTCCAGAAGCGCAGGCTCAGTAGTTGTGGCTCCCGGGCTTAGTTGCACTGCAGCATGTGGGATCTTCCCGGACCAGGGCTCAAATCCGTGTCCCCTGCACTGGCAGGCGGATTCTTAACCTCTGCCCCGCCCGTTATTCTTTTTTTTTAAATATTTCCTCATTTGTGTTTATGTGATGATGCCTTTATTTATTTTTTTATTATTGTTTATATTTGGCTGAGTTGAGTCTGTGTTGCTGCGCGCAGGCTTTCCCTAGTTGTGGCAAGTGGGGGCTACTCTTTGTTGTGGTGCGCGGACTTCTCATTGTGGTGGCTTCTCTTGTTGCGGAGCGTGGGCTCTAAGAGTGCGGGCTTCAGTAATTGCAGCACCTGGGCTCCGTATTTGCGGCACACAGGCACTAGAGTGCGCGGGCTTCATTAGTTGCAGCGTGTGGCCTCAGTTGTTGTGGCTGGCGGGCTCTAGAGCGCAGGCTCAGTAGTTGTGATGTACGGGCTTACTTGCTCTGCGGCATGTGGGATCTTCCCGGACCAGGGCTGGAACCCGTGTCCCCTGCATTGGCAGACGGATTCTTAACTAGTGCACCACCAGGAAAGTCCCAGACTTTCCTTTTCTTAATGACAATTTTGAAGAGTCCTGGTTCACATATTTCATAGACTGTCCTTCAACTTGGCTTTGTGTGATGTTCTCCTCATGACTGGAGTGGAGTTAGGGTTTTGGGGAAGGAGATGTTTACTTTTAATATTCGGTTTCAACTCTGTCTCTTGGCTTTTTATATAAGATATTCAATGCATTTAGTTATATATTTAAAAAGCAGGCTTGTAGACTATTATTTTAAAATCTGCTTGCTATTTTGTAATCTGCTTGGGTTGATGGTGGAATGTTTTTTTTTTTTTTTTCAGTACGTGGGCCTCTCCCAGTTGTGGAGTCTCCCGTTCCGGAGCACAGGCTCCCAACCCGCATGCTCAGTGGCCATGGCTCACGGGCCTAGCCGCTCCGCGGCATGTGGGATCTTCCCGGACCGAGTCACGAACCCGTGTCCCCTGCATTGGCAGGCAGGCTCTCAACCACTGCTCCACCAGGGAAGCCCGTTACACTTTTGTTTTAATTATGCAGTTGGCTCTATTGTGTTGATTTACATTTTATTGGTAAATCTCAACTGCTTTGGATTATGATGTGTTTACAAGGCTACACAGATAATCTGGAAGGGAAAATGAAGTAATACAAATGACAGAAAATGTTTTATAATAATAAAATTTTCTTGGCAAGCAGCAACCTTTTCTCAAAGTCAGTCTTTTAATATAATTTGCTTGCTTCATAAATATGGCTTTCTTGTTTGTTCTTATCTTTATTGATTAGTGAGCATGTTAGATGACTTTGAAGGAATCTCACTGTCTTCAAGAAATAATTTGGCATTTTTGATCCGGAATGCTGACAATTCTCAAAAATGGGTCAGGAAAATCAAAGTAATAGATGGAAAAAAATCTCAATTTTAGCTGTTGATACAACTTTTCTTAAGTTTAGGGTGTGTTTTATAATTTACGTTACTAAAACAGATGGTGGAAGGTCCACCAATATATTTATTTTATGTTTTTAAAGCATTTTACTTTGCTGTATTGAATTCAATTCATTCTGGAATTTAGGAGAATTTACCTCTTTATGAAAGAGATTATTGAAAGTAGAAAATGATTGATGACCTTCGCTTCCAGTATTCTTCTCAATAGACTTAGTCTCTCTTCTAATGCTTCCTGTATACTCAGTAATTGTATAAGGTTTAGAGAAAAATGCAGGTCTGGCTGAACATTAAGCACAGTACACTAAATAAAGCTTTTTTACTTTGCAGAATATTTTACATGTGTGTCCCATAGATTCATCAGAGATTCTAGTTTTGGATAAAGGCAAGTACATTTAAGGACAATACAACATCCCTGTCTATGACATTGGCATTCGAATGAGAAGTGAATTTGGTTCAGGACGGTTCTTGGAATGCTTGGCATTTAGGTTATTTTAGGTCAACTCTTTGGGCAATTCAATTAGAGTATTTATTGAATGGTTTTCGTGAGCTGAATGGTTGTCATGTCATGTCATAGATGGTCTAAAACATGACTCTTATTTCTACAATAGTTGTGTTGGTCAGATAAGGCATCTTACCTGATGTATTTAATCCAAGATAATGATGCATGAGTAAGAGGCAGATCATTCTCGAGGAAGTAATTTTGGTTTTGAGAGAGGCATTCTTAGGGAAATAGGCCTTGCAGTGCTCATTTAGAGCTGGGCAGGATTGAGGTCCAGAGAGAGGAGGGAAAGGATATTTGGGTGGAGGGAAGGGCATTGGCAGAGCCTCAGAGGCCTGACGGTTCCTGGGGCCTGTGTGGGAATGGTGGGAAAGTTGGGCTGCAGTCAGCCTGTGGGTGGCCTGGACGTTGGGTAATGAGCGTGGCCGTCAGTTTATGGGTGCCCTCTGTAGAGTTGTCTGTAACTTGCTTCCTCCCTGAGGAAGTGTGACACGCTTCTGCTAGCTGCAGTGTCTTCCCCACAGCTGTGCTGTCCATTGAGGAGAAGGGGGCCTGCTCTGCCATGGCTTCCTTACTCCTCAGGGTATGGCGTGTGAGTTATTTTAATAATGTATCAATCTGCCTTTTCTTTCTTTTGTCACAATGCATTTGCTTTCTAAAGTGGTCTTGTTTTCAGGATAATAATTGGGTTTCCACAGGGAAAATCATAATGTATGAGGCAAATTACTGACTAAAGGCAAATTTCTGACTTAAAAACATGAATCTCTAATTTGTTTCTAGTAGTTCTTCTTTTGTTTAAATTTTTGTTTTGTTAGTTATGTATAGAAACTTAAGGATAGTAATTTCTGCTCAGGTGGATAGTGGTACTGTTTAGCACAGCTCATTGGTCTTCTGAAACTTTTACAAATGCAGTCTGATTCATTCCGGCCAAGTTAATTATGAGGTATATATTTTTTTCCCCTAATGGAGACAAATGTAAAAGACAGAGATACAGAAATCATCTCCAGTTTAGATTGAAGAAATTTTAGTTACTACTGTTTGTTCCTGCTATTTGATCAGAGTTTATTTTTATTTTTTGAAGTCTGTCTCTAATCAAATAAGATTTAATGTTTTAGAAGTAAAAGAGCACCATGACTAAACTGATAAGAAAAGTTAATTTAAGGACAAGAATTGATTTTTAAAAATATAAAAGTACATTTCATGACTTGATTTCAAGATGATCTTGTGGTATCCTTATACTGCTGCAGAGGGAAGTCCACAGTGGGACGAGAATGATGCTTAAAAATCACCACCCTTATTATCTATGACTGAACATGTCTTATTCCAGGCCAGTGTGCCTACCACCTCTGTGGTACACTGTTGATTTCATTTTTCTTCCAGTATTTACTTTTGGTCCTGGACCAATTATCTAGCTGTGATGGGATTCTCCAAAATTATCCTACATTTTGTACTTAGTGAACTAGTGATTGTTCTGTTTGCAGACATTCTTTCTGAGGCTCTACTCTTGCCTCGAAAACCTACATTTGCAGAAAGGGAAATGTATAGGTTTTCCTTTTAAATGTATTTATTTTTATTTATATTTTATTTATTTTTGGCTGTGTTGGGTCTTCGTTTCTGTGCGGGGGCCTTCTCTAGTTGCGGCGAGCAGGGGCCACTCCTCATCGTGGTTCGAGGGCCTCTCAGTGCCGTGGCGCCTCTTGTTGTGGAGCACAGGCTCCAGAAGCGCAGGCTCAGTAGTTGTGGCTCCCGGGCTTAGTTGCACTGCAGCATGTGGGATCTTCCCGGACCAGGGCTCAAATCCGTGTCCCCTGCACTGGCAGGCGGATTCTTAACCACTGCCCAGCCCGTTATTCTTTTTTTTAAAAAAATATTTCCTCATTTGTGTTTATGTGATGATGCCTTTATTTATTTTTTTATTATTGTTTATATTTGGCTGAGTTGAGTCTCTTTTGCTGCGCGCAGGCTTTCCCTAGTTGTGGCAAGTGGGGGCTAATCTTTGTTGTGGTGTGCGGACTTCTCATTGTGGTGGCTTCTCTTGTTGCGGAGCGTGGGCTCTAAGAGTGCGGGCTTCAGTAATTGCAGCACCTGGGCTCAGTATTTGCGGCACACAGGCCCTAGAGTGCGCGGCCTTCATTAGTTGCAGCGTGTGGCCTCAGTTGTTGTGGCTGGTGGGCTCTAGAGCGCAGGCTCAGTAGTTGTGATGTACGGGCTTACTTGCTCTGCGGCACGTGGGATCTTCCCGGACCAGGGCTGGAACCCGTGTCTCCTGCATTGGCAGACGGATTCTTAACTAGTGCACCACCAGGAAAGTCCCAGACTTTCCTTTTCTTAATGACAATTTTGAAGAGTCCTGGTTCACATATTTCATAGACTGTCCTTCAACTTGGCTTTGTGTGATGTTCTCCTCATGACCATAGTGGAGTTAGGGTTTTGGGGAAGGAGATGTTTACTTTTAATATTCAGTTTCAACTCTGTCTCTTGGCTTTTTATATAAGATATTCAATGCATTTAGTTATATATTTAAAAAAGCAGGCTTGTAGACTATTATTTTAAAATCTGCTTGCTATTTTGTAATCTGCTTGGGTTGATGGTGGAATGTTTTTTTTTTTTTTTTCAGTACGTGGGCCTCTCCCTGTTGTGGAGTCTCCCGTTCCGGAGCACAGGCTCCCAACCCTCATGCTCAGTGGCCATGGCTCACGGGCCTAGCCGCTCCGCGGCATGTGGGATCTTCCCGGACCGAGTCACGAACCCGTGTCCCCTGCATTGGCAGGCAGGGTCTCAACCACTGCTCCACCAGGCAAGCCCGTTACACTTTTGTTTTAATTATGCAGTTGGCTCTATTGTGTTGATTTACATTTTATTGGTAAATCTCAACTGCTTTGGATTATGATGTGTTTACAAGGCTACACAGATAATCTGGAAGGGAAAATGAAGTAATACAAATGACAGAAAATGTTTTATAATAATAAAATTTTCTTGGCAAGCAGCAACCTTTTCTCAAAGTCAGTCTTTTAATATAATTTGCTTGCTTCATAAATATGGCTTTCTTGTTTGTTCTTATCTTTATTGATTAGTGAGCATGTTAGATGACTTGGAAGGAATCTCACTGTCTTCAAGAAATAATTTGGCATTTTTGATCCGGAATGCTGACAATTCTCAAAAATGGGTCAGGAAAATCAAAGTAATAGATGGAAAAAAATCTCAATTTTAGCTGTTGATACAACTTTTCTTAAGTTTAGGGTGTGTTTTATAATTTACGTTACTAAAACAGATGTTGGAAGGTCCACCAACATATTTATTTTATGTTTTTAAATCATTTTACTTTGCTGTATTGAATTCAATTCATTCTGGAATTTAGGAGAATTTACCTCTTTATGAAAGAGATTATTGAAAGTAGAAAATGATTGATGACCTTCGCTTCCAGTATTCTTCTCAATAGACTTAGTCTCTCTTCTAATGCTTCCTGTATACTCAGTAATTGTATAAGGTTTAGAGAAAAATGCAGGTCTGGCTGAACATTAAGCACAGTACACTAAATAAAGTTTTTTACTTTGCAGAATATTTTACATGTGTGTCCCATAGATTCATCAGAGATTCTAGTTTTGGATAAAGGCAAGTACATTTAAGGACAATACAACATCCCTGTCTATGACATTGGCATTCGAATGAGAAGTGAATTTGGTTCAGGACGGTTCTTGGAATGCTTGGCATTTAGGTTATTTTAGGTCAACTCTTTGGGCAATTCAATTAGAGTATTTATTGAATGGTTTTCGTGAGCTGAATGGTTGTCATGTCATGTCATAGATGGTCTAAAACATGACTCTTATTTCTACAATAGTTGTGTTGGTCAGATAAGGCATCTTACCTGATGTATTTAATCCAAGATAATGATGCATGAGTAAGAGGCAGATCATTCTCGAGGAAGTAATTTTGGTTTTGAGAGAGGCATTCTTAGGGAAATAGGCCTTGCAGTGCTCATTTAGAGCTGGGCAGGATTGAGGTCCAGAGAGAGGAGGGAAAGGATATTTGGGTGGAGGGAAGGGCATTGGCAGAGCCTCAGAGGCCTGACGGTTCCTGGGGCCTGTGTGGGAATGGTGGGAAAGTTGGGCTGCAGTCAGCCTGTGGGTGGCCTGGACGTTGGGTAATGAGCGTGGCCATCAGTTTATGGGTGCCCTCTGTAGAGTTGTCTGTAACTTGCTTCCTCCCTGAGGAAGTGTGACACGCTTCTGCTAGCTGCAGTGTCTTCCCCACAGCTGTGCTGTCCATTGAGGAGAAGGGGGCCTGCTCTGCCATGGCTTCCTTACTCCTCAGGGTATGGCGTGTGAGTTATTTTAATAATGTATCAATCTGCCTTTTCTTTCTTTTGTCACAATGCATTTGCTTTCTAAAGTGGTCTTCTTTTCAGGATAATAATTGGGTTTCCACAGGGAAAATCATAATGTATGCGGCAAATTACTGACTAAAGGCAAATTTCTGACTTAAAAACATGAATCTCTAATTTGTTTCTAATAGTTCTTCTTTTGTTTAAATTTTTGTTCTGTTAGTTATGTATAGAAACTTAAGGATAGTAATTTCTGCTCAGGTGGATAGTGGTACTGTTTAGCACAGCTCATTGGTCTTCTGAAACTTTTAAAAATGCAGTCTGATTCATTCCAGCCAAGTTAATTATGAGGTACATATTTTTTTCCCCTAATGGAGACAAATGTAAAAGACAGAGATACAGAAATCATCTCCAGTTTAGATTGAAGAAATTTTAGTTACTACTGTTTGTTCCTGCTATTTGATCACAGTTTATTTTTTTTTTGAAGTCTGTCTCTAATCAAATAAGATTTAATGTTTTAGAAGTAAAAGAGCACCATGACTAAATTAATAAGAAAAGTTAATTTAAGGACAAGAATTGATTTTTAAAAATATAAAAGTACATTTCATGACTTGATTTCAAGATGATCTGGTGGTATCCTTATACTGCTGCAGAAGGAAGTCCACAGTGGGACGAGAATGATGCTTAAAAATCACCACCCTTATTATCTATGACTGAACATGTCTTAGTCCAGGCCAGTGTGCCTACCACCTCTGTGGTACACTGTTGATTTCATTTTTCTTCCAGTATTTACTTTTGGTCCTGGACCAATTATCTAGCTGTGATGGGATTCTCCAAAAGTATCCTACATTTTGTACTTAGTGAACTAGTGATTGTTCTGTTTGCAGACATTCTTTCTGAGGCTCTACTCTTGCCTCGGAAACCTACATTTGCAGAAAGGGAAATGTATAGGTTTTCCTTTTAAATGTATTTATTTTTATTTATATTTTATTTATTTTTGGCTGTGTTGGGTCTTCGTTTCTGTGCGAGGGCCTTCTCTAGTTGCGGCGAGCAGGGGCCACTCCTCATCGTGGTTCGTGGGCCTCTCACTGCCGTGGCGCCTCTTGTTGCGGAGCACAGGCTCCAGAAGCGCAGGCTCAGTAGTTGTGGCTCACGGGCTTAGTTGCACTGCAGCATGTGGGATCTTCCCGGACCAGGGCTCAAATCCGTGTCCCCTGCACTGGCAGGCGGATTCTTAACCACTGCCCCGCCCGTTATTCTTTTTTTTAAAAAAATATTTCCTCATATGTGTTTATGTGATGATGCCTTTATTTATTTTTTTATTATTGTTTATATTTGGCTGAGTTGAGTCTCTGTTGCTGCGCGCAGGCTTTCCCTAGTTGTGGCAAGTGGGGGCTACTCTTTGTTGTGGTGTGCGGACTTCTCATTGTGGTGGCTTCTCTTGTTGCGGAGCGTGGGCTCTAAGAGTGCGGGCTTCAGTAATTGCAGCACCTGGGCTCAGTATTTGCGGCACACAGGCCCTAGAGTGCGCGGGCTTCATTAGTTGCAGCGTGCGGCCTCAGTTGTTGTGGCTGGTGGGCTCTAGAGCGCAGGCTCAGTAGTTGTGATGTACGGGTATACTTGCTCTGCGGCACGTGGGATCTTCCCGGACCAGGGCTGGAACCCGTGTCCCCTGCATTGGCAGACGGATTCTTAACTAGTGCACCACCAGGAAAGTCCCAGACTTTCCTTTTCTTAATGACAATTTTGAAGAGTCCTGGTTCACATATTTCATAGACTGTCCTTCAACTTGGCTTTGTGTGATGTTCTCCTCATGACCATAGTGGAGTTAGGGTTTTGGGGAAAGAGATGTTTACTTTTAATATTCGGTTTCAACTCTATCTCTTGGCTTTTTATATAAGATATTCAATGCATTTAGTTATATATTTAAAAAAGCAGTCTTGTAGACTATTATTTTAAAATCTGCTTGCTATTTTGTAATCTGCTTGGGTTGATGGTGGAATGCTTTTTTTTTTTTTTCAGTACGTGGGCCTCTCCCTGTTGTGGAGTCTCCCGTTACGGAGCACAGGCTCCCAACCCGCATGCTCAGTGGCCATGGCTCACGGGCCTAGCCGCTCCGCGGCATGTGGGATCTTCCCGGACCGAGTCACGAACCCGTGTCCCCTGCATTGGCAGGCAGGCTCTCAACCACTGCTCCACCAGGGAAGCCCGGTACACTTTTGTTTTAATTATGCAGTTGGCTCTATTGTGTTGATTTACATTTTATTTGTAAATCTCAACTGCTTTGGATTATGATGTGTTTACAAGGCTACACAGATAATCTGGAAGGGAAAATGAAGTAATACAAATGACAGAAAAAGTTTTATAATAATGAAATTTTCTTGGCAAGCAGCAACCTTTTCTCAAAGTCAGTCTTTTAATATAATTTGCTTGCTTCCTGAATATGGCTTTCTTGTTTGTTCTTATCTTTATTGATTAGTGAGCATGTTAGATGACTTGGGAGGAATCTCACTGTCTTCAACAAATAATTTGGCATTATTGATCCAGAATGCTGACAATTCTCAAAAATGGGTCAGGAAAATCAAAGTAATAGATGGAAAAAAATCTCAATTTTAGCTGTTGATATAACTTTTCTTAAATTTAGGGTGTTTTTTATAATTTAAGTTACTAAAACAGATGGTGGAAGGTCCACCAAGATATTTATTTTATGTATTTAAAGCATTTTACTTTGCTGTATTGAATTCCATTCATTCTGGAATTTAGGAGCATTTACCTCTTTATGAAAGAGACTATTGAAAGTAGAAAATGATTGATGACCTTCGCTTCCAGTATTCTTCTCAATAGACTTAGGCTCTCTTCTAATGCTTCTTGCATACTAAGTAATTGTATAAGGTTTAGAGAATAATTTAGGTCTGTCTGAACTTTAAGCACAGTACACTAAATAAAGCTTTTTCACTTTGCAGAATATTTTACATGTGTGTCCCATAGATTCATCAGAGATTCTAGTTTTGGATAAAGGCAAGTACATTTAAGGACAATACAGCATCCCTGTCTGTGACATTGGCATTCGAATGAGAAGTGAATTTGGTTCACGACGGTTCTTGGAATGCTTGGCATTTAGGTTATTTTAGGTCAACTCTTTGGGCAATTCAATTAGAGTATTTATTGAATGGTTTTCGTGAGCTGAATGGTTGTCATGTCATGTCATAGATGGTCTAAAACATGACTCTTATTTCTAAAATAGTTGTGTTGGTCAGATAAGGCATCTTACATGAAGTATGTAATCCAAGATAATGATGCATGAGTAAGAGGCAGATCATTCTCGAGGAAGTAATTTTGGTTTTGAGAGAGGCATTCTTAGGGAAATAGGCCTTGCAGTGCTCATTTAGAGCTGGGCAGGATTGAGGTCCAGAGAGAGGAGGGAAAGGATATTTGGGTAGAGGGAAGGGCATTGGCAGAGCCTCAGAGGCCTGACGGTTCCTGGGGCCTGTGTGGGAATGGTGGGAAAGTTGGGCTGCAGTCAGCCTGTGGGTGGCCTGGACGTTGGGTAATGAGCGTGGCCGTCAGTTTATGGGTGCCCTCTGTAGAGTTGTCTGTAACTTGCTTCCTCCCTGAGGAAGTGTGACACGCTTCTGCTAGCTGCAGTGTCTTCCCCACAGCTGTGCTGTCCATTGAGGAGAAGGGGGCCTGCTCTGCCATGGATTCCTTACTCCTCAGGGTATGGCGTGTGAGTTATTTTAATAATGTATCAATCTGCCTTTTCTTTCTTTTGTCACAATGCATTTGCTTTCTAAAGTGGTCTTGTTTTCAGGATAATAATTGGGTTTCCACAGGGAAAATCATAATGTATGAGGCAAATTACTGACTAAAGGCAAATTTCTGACTTAAAAACATGAATCTCTAATTTGTTTCTAGTAGTTCTTCTTTTGTTTAAATTTTTGTTTTGTTAGTTATGTATAGAAACTTAAGGATAGTAATTTCTGCTCAGGTGGATAGTGGTACTGTTTAGCACAGCTCATTGGTCTTCTGAAACTTTTACAAATGCAGTCTGATTCATTCCGGCCAAGTTAATTATGAGGTACATATTTTTTTCCCTTATGGAGACAAATGTAAAAGACAGAGATACAGAAATCATCTCCAGTTTAGATTGAAGAAATTTTAGTTACTACTGTTTGTTCCTGCTATTTGATCAGAGTTTATTTTTATTTTTTGAAGTCTGTCTCTAATCAAATAAGATTTAATGTTTTAGAAGTAAAAGAGCACCATGACTAAATTAATAAGAAAAGTTAATTTAAGGACAAGAATTGATTTTTAAAAATATAAAAGTACATTTCATGACTTGATTTCAAGATGATCTGGTGGTATTCTTATACTGCTGCAGAAGGATGTCCACAGTGGGACGAGAATGAGGCTTAAAAATCACCACCCTTATTATCTATGACTGAACATGTCTTAGTCCAGGCCAGTGTGCCTACCACCTCTGTGGTACACTGTTGATTTCATTTTTCTTCCAGTATTTACTTTTGGTCCTGGACCAATTATCTAGCTGTGATGGGATTCTCCAAAAGTATCCTACATTTTGTACTTAGTGAACTAGTGATTGTTCTGTTTGCAGACATTCTTTCTGAGGCTCTACACTTGCCTCGAAAACCTACATTTGCAGAAAGGGAAATGTATAGGTTTTCCTTTTAAATGTATTTATTTTTGTTTATATTTTATTTATTTTTGGCTGTGTTGGGTCTTCGTTTCTGTGCGAGGGCCTTCTCTAGTTGCGGCGAGCAGGGGCCACTCCTCATCGTTGTTCGTGGGCCTCTCACTGCCGTGGCGCCTCTTGTTGCAGAGCACAGGCTCCAGAAGCGCAGGCTCAGTAGTTGTGGCTCCCGGGCTTAGTTGCACTGCAGCATGTGGGATCTTCCCGGACCAGGGCTCAAATCCGTGTCCCCTGCACTGGCAGGCGGATTCTTAACCTCTGCCCCGCCCGTTATTCTTTTTTTTTAAATATTTCCTCATTTGTGTTTATGTGATGATGCCTTTATTTATTTTTTTATTATTGTTTATATTTGGCTGAGTTGAGTCTGTGTTGCTGCGCGCAGGCTTTCCCTAGTTGTGGCAAGTGGGGGCTACTCTTTGTTGTGGTGCGCGGACTTCTCATTGTGGTGGCTTCTCTTGTTGCGGAGCGTGGGCTCTAAGAGTGCGGGCTTCAGTAATTGCAGCACCTGGGCTCCGTATTTGCGGCACACAGGCACTAGAGTGCGCGGGCTTCATTAGTTGCAGCGTGTGGCCTCAGTTGTTGTGGCTGGCGGGCTCTAGAGCGCAGGCTCAGTAGTTGTGATGTACGGGCTTACTTGCTCTGCGGCATGTGGGATCTTCCCGGACCAGGGCTGGAACCCGTGTCCCCTGCATTGGCAGACGGATTCTTAACTAGTGCACCACCAGGAAAGTCCCAGACTTTCCTTTTCTTAATGACAATTTTGAAGAGTCCTGGTTCACATATTTCATAGACTGTCCTTCAACTTGGCTTTGTGTGATGTTCTCCTCATGACTGGAGTGGAGTTAGGGTTTTGGGGAAGGAGATGTTTACTTTTAATATTCGGTTTCAACTCTGTCTCTTGGCTTTTTATATAAGATATTCAATGCATTTAGTTATATATTTAAAAAGCAGGCTTGTAGACTATTATTTTAAAATCTGCTTGCTATTTTGTAATCTGCTTGGGTTGATGGTGGAATGTTTTTTTTTTTTTTTTCAGTACGTGGGCCTCTCCCAGTTGTGGAGTCTCCCGTTCCGGAGCACAGGCTCCCAACCCGCATGCTCAGTGGCCATGGCTCACGGGCCTAGCCGCTCCGCGGCATGTGGGATCTTCCCGGACCGAGTCACGAACCCGTGTCCCCTGCATTGGCAGGCAGGCTCTCAACCACTGCTCCACCAGGGAAGCCCGTTACACTTTTGTTTTAATTATGCAGTTGGCTCTATTGTGTTGATTTACATTTTATTGGTAAATCTCAACTGCTTTGGATTATGATGTGTTTACAAGGCTACACAGATAATCTGGAAGGGAAAATGAAGTAATACAAATGACAGAAAATGTTTTATAATAATAAAATTTTCTTGGCAAGCAGCAACCTTTTCTCAAAGTCAGTCTTTTAATATAATTTGCTTGCTTCATAAATATGGCTTTCTTGTTTGTTCTTATCTTTATTGATTAGTGAGCATGTTAGATGACTTTGAAGGAATCTCACTGTCTTCAAGAAATAATTTGGCATTTTTGATCCGGAATGCTGACAATTCTCAAAAATGGGTCAGGAAAATCAAAGTAATAGATGGAAAAAAATCTCAATTTTAGCTGTTGATACAACTTTTCTTAAGTTTAGGGTGTGTTTTATAATTTACGTTACTAAAACAGATGGTGGAAGGTCCACCAATATATTTATTTTATGTTTTTAAAGCATTTTACTTTGCTGTATTGAATTCAATTCATTCTGGAATTTAGGAGAATTTACCTCTTTATGAAAGAGATTATTGAAAGTAGAAAATGATTGATGACCTTCGCTTCCAGTATTCTTCTCAATAGACTTAGTCTCTCTTCTAATGCTTCCTGTATACTCAGTAATTGTATAAGGTTTAGAGAAAAATGCAGGTCTGGCTGAACATTAAGCACAGTACACTAAATAAAGCTTTTTTACTTTGCAGAATATTTTACATGTGTGTCCCATAGATTCATCAGAGATTCTAGTTTTGGATAAAGGCAAGTACATTTAAGGACAATACAACATCCCTGTCTATGACATTGGCATTCGAATGAGAAGTGAATTTGGTTCAGGACGGTTCTTGGAATGCTTGGCATTTAGGTTATTTTAGGTCAACTCTTTGGGCAATTCAATTAGAGTATTTATTGAATGGTTTTCGTGAGCTGAATGGTTGTCATGTCATGTCATAGATGGTCTAAAACATGACTCTTATTTCTACAATAGTTGTGTTGGTCAGATAAGGCATCTTACCTGATGTATTTAATCCAAGATAATGATGCATGAGTAAGAGGCAGATCATTCTCGAGGAAGTAATTTTGGTTTTGAGAGAGGCATTCTTAGGGAAATAGGCCTTGCAGTGCTCATTTAGAGCTGGGCAGGATTGAGGTCCAGAGAGAGGAGGGAAAGGATATTTGGGTGGAGGGAAGGGCATTGGCAGAGCCTCAGAGGCCTGACGGTTCCTGGGGCCTGTGTGGGAATGGTGGGAAAGTTGGGCTGCAGTCAGCCTGTGGGTGGCCTGGACGTTGGGTAATGAGCGTGGCCGTCAGTTTATGGGTGCCCTCTGTAGAGTTGTCTGTAACTTGCTTCCTCCCTGAGGAAGTGTGACACGCTTCTGCTAGCTGCAGTGTCTTCCCCACAGCTGTGCTGTCCATTGAGGAGAAGGGGGCCTGCTCTGCCATGGCTTCCTTACTCCTCAGGGTATGGCGTGTGAGTTATTTTAATAATGTATCAATCTGCCTTTTCTTTCTTTTGTCACAATGCATTTGCTTTCTAAAGTGGTCTTGTTTTCAGGATAATAATTGGGTTTCCACAGGGAAAATCATAATGTATGAGGCAAATTACTGACTAAAGGCAAATTTCTGACTTAAAAACATGAATCTCTAATTTGTTTCTAGTAGTTCTTCTTTTGTTTAAATTTTTGTTTTGTTAGTTATGTATAGAAACTTAAGGATAGTAATTTCTGCTCAGGTGGATAGTGGTACTGTTTAGCACAGCTCATTGGTCTTCTGAAACTTTTACAAATGCAGTCTGATTCATTCCGGCCAAGTTAATTATGAGGTATATATTTTTTTCCCCTAATGGAGACAAATGTAAAAGACAGAGATACAGAAATCATCTCCAGTTTAGATTGAAGAAATTTTAGTTACTACTGTTTGTTCCTGCTATTTGATCAGAGTTTATTTTTATTTTTTGAAGTCTGTCTCTAATCAAATAAGATTTAATGTTTTAGAAGTAAAAGAGCACCATGACTAAACTGATAAGAAAAGTTAATTTAAGGACAAGAATTGATTTTTAAAAATATAAAAGTACATTTCATGACTTGATTTCAAGATGATCTTGTGGTATCCTTATACTGCTGCAGAGGGAAGTCCACAGTGGGACGAGAATGATGCTTAAAAATCACCACCCTTATTATCTATGACTGAACATGTCTTATTCCAGGCCAGTGTGCCTACCACCTCTGTGGTACACTGTTGATTTCATTTTTCTTCCAGTATTTACTTTTGGTCCTGGACCAATTATCTAGCTGTGATGGGATTCTCCAAAATTATCCTACATTTTGTACTTAGTGAACTAGTGATTGTTCTGTTTGCAGACATTCTTTCTGAGGCTCTACTCTTGCCTCGAAAACCTACATTTGCAGAAAGGGAAATGTATAGGTTTTCCTTTTAAATGTATTTATTTTTATTTATATTTTATTTATTTTTGGCTGTGTTGGGTCTTCGTTTCTGTGCGGGGGCCTTCTCTAGTTGCGGCGAGCAGGGGCCACTCCTCATCGTGGTTCGAGGGCCTCTCAGTGCCGTGGCGCCTCTTGTTGTGGAGCACAGGCTCCAGAAGCGCAGGCTCAGTAGTTGTGGCTCCCGGGCTTAGTTGCACTGCAGCATGTGGGATCTTCCCGGACCAGGGCTCAAATCCGTGTCCCCTGCACTGGCAGGCGGATTCTTAACCACTGCCCAGCCCGTTATTCTTTTTTTTAAAAAAATATTTCCTCATTTGTGTTTATGTGATGATGCCTTTATTTATTTTTTTATTATTGTTTATATTTGGCTGAGTTGAGTCTCTTTTGCTGCGCGCAGGCTTTCCCTAGTTGTGGCAAGTGGGGGCTAATCTTTGTTGTGGTGTGCGGACTTCTCATTGTGGTGGCTTCTCTTGTTGCGGAGCGTGGGCTCTAAGAGTGCGGGCTTCAGTAATTGCAGCACCTGGGCTCAGTATTTGCGGCACACAGGCCCTAGAGTGCGCGGCCTTCATTAGTTGCAGCGTGTGGCCTCAGTTGTTGTGGCTGGTGGGCTCTAGAGCGCAGGCTCAGTAGTTGTGATGTACGGGCTTACTTGCTCTGCGGCACGTGGGATCTTCCCGGACCAGGGCTGGAACCCGTGTCTCCTGCATTGGCAGACGGATTCTTAACTAGTGCACCACCAGGAAAGTCCCAGACTTTCCTTTTCTTAATGACAATTTTGAAGAGTCCTGGTTCACATATTTCATAGACTGTCCTTCAACTTGGCTTTGTGTGATGTTCTCCTCATGACCATAGTGGAGTTAGGGTTTTGGGGAAGGAGATGTTTACTTTTAATATTCAGTTTCAACTCTGTCTCTTGGCTTTTTATATAAGATATTCAATGCATTTAGTTATATATTTAAAAAAGCAGGCTTGTAGACTATTATTTTAAAATCTGCTTGCTATTTTGTAATCTGCTTGGGTTGATGGTGGAATGTTTTTTTTTTTTTTTTCAGTACGTGGGCCTCTCCCTGTTGTGGAGTCTCCCGTTCCGGAGCACAGGCTCCCAACCCTCATGCTCAGTGGCCATGGCTCACGGGCCTAGCCGCTCCGCGGCATGTGGGATCTTCCCGGACCGAGTCACGAACCCGTGTCCCCTGCATTGGCAGGCAGGGTCTCAACCACTGCTCCACCAGGCAAGCCCGTTACACTTTTGTTTTAATTATGCAGTTGGCTCTATTGTGTTGATTTACATTTTATTGGTAAATCTCAACTGCTTTGGATTATGATGTGTTTACAAGGCTACACAGATAATCTGGAAGGGAAAATGAAGTAATACAAATGACAGAAAATGTTTTATAATAATAAAATTTTCTTGGCAAGCAGCAACCTTTTCTCAAAGTCAGTCTTTTAATATAATTTGCTTGCTTCCTAAATATGGCTTTCTTGTTTGTTCTTATCTTTATTGATTAGTGAGCATGTTAGATGACTTGGAAGGAATCTCACTGTCTTCAAGAAATAATTTGGCATTTTTGATCCGGAATGCTGACAATTCTCAAAAATGGGTCAGGAAAATCAAAGTAATAGATGGAAAAAAATCTCAATTTTAGCTGTTGATACAACTTTTCTTAAGTTTAGGGTGTGTTTTATAATTTACGTTACTAAAACAGATGTTGGAAGGTCCACCAACATATTTATTTTATGTTTTTAAATCATTTTACTTTGCTGTATTGAATTCAATTCATTCTGGAATTTAGGAGAATTTACCTCTTTATGAAAGAGATTATTGAAAGTAGAAAATGATTGATGACCTTCGCTTCCAGTATTCTTCTCAATAGACTTAGTCTCTCTTCTAATGCTTCCTGTATACTCAGTAATTGTATAAGGTTTAGAGAAAAATGCAGGTCTGGCTGAACATTAAGCACAGTACACTAAATAAAGTTTTTTACTTTGCAGAATATTTTACATGTGTGTCCCATAGATTCATCAGAGATTCTAGTTTTGGATAAAGGCAAGTACATTTAAGGACAATACAACATCCCTGTCTATGACATTGGCATTCGAATGAGAAGTGAATTTGGTTCAGGACGGTTCTTGGAATGCTTGGCATTTAGGTTATTTTAGGTCAACTCTTTGGGCAATTCAATTAGAGTATTTATTGAATGGTTTTCGTGAGCTGAATGGTTGTCATGTCATGTCATAGATGGTCTAAAACATGACTCTTATTTCTACAATAGTTGTGTTGGTCAGATAAGGCATCTTACCTGATGTATTTAATCCAAGATAATGATGCATGAGTAAGAGGCAGATCATTCTCGAGGAAGTAATTTTGGTTTTGAGAGAGGCATTCTTAGGGAAATAGGCCTTGCAGTGCTCATTTAGAGCTGGGCAGGATTGAGGTCCAGAGAGAGGAGGGAAAGGATATTTGGGTGGAGGGAAGGGCATTGGCAGAGCCTCAGAGGCCTGACGGTTCCTGGGGCCTGTGTGGGAATGGTGGGAAAGTTGGGCTGCAGTCAGCCTGTGGGTGGCCTGGACGTTGGGTAATGAGCGTGGCCATCAGTTTATGGGTGCCCTCTGTAGAGTTGTCTGTAACTTGCTTCCTCCCTGAGGAAGTGTGACACGCTTCTGCTAGCTGCAGTGTCTTCCCCACAGCTGTGCTGTCCATTGAGGAGAAGGGGGCCTGCTCTGCCATGGCTTCCTTACTCCTCAGGGTATGGCGTGTGAGTTATTTTAATAATGTATCAATCTGCCTTTTCTTTCTTTTGTCACAATGCATTTGCTTTCTAAAGTGGTCTTCTTTTCAGGATAATAATTGGGTTTCCACAGGGAAAATCATAATGTATGCGGCAAATTACTGACTAAAGGCAAATTTCTGACTTAAAAACATGAATCTCTAATTTGTTTCTAATAGTTCTTCTTTTGTTTAAATTTTTGTTTTGTTAGTTATGTATAGAAACTTAAGGATAGTAATTTCTGCTCAGGTGGATAGTGGTACTGTTTAGCACAGCTCATTGGTCTTCTGAAACTTTTAAAAATGCAGTCTGATTCATTCCAGCCAAGTTAATTATGAGGTACATATTTTTTTCCCCTAATGGAGACAAATGTAAAAGACAGAGATACAGAAATCATCTCCAGTTTAGATTGAAGAAATTTTAGTTACTACTGTTTGTTCCTGCTATTTGATCACAGTTTATTTTTTTTTTGAAGTCTGTCTCTAATCAAATAAGATTTAATGTTTTAGAAGTAAAAGAGCACCATGACTAAATTAATAAGAAAAGTTAATTTAAGGACAAGAATTGATTTTTAAAAATATAAAAGTACATTTCATGACTTGATTTCAAGATGATCTGGTGGTATCCTTATACTGCTGCAGAAGGAAGTCCACAGTGGGACGAGAATGATGCTTAAAAATCACCACCCTTATTATCTATGACTGAACATGTCTTAGTCCAGGCCAGTGTGCCTACCACCTCTGTGGTACACTGTTGATTTCATTTTTCTTCCAGTATTTACTTTTGGTCCTGGACCAATTATCTAGCTGTGATGGGATTCTCCAAAAGTATCCTACATTTTGTACTTAGTGAACTAGTGATTGTTCTGTTTGCAGACATTCTTTCTGAGGCTCTACTCTTGCCTCGGAAACCTACATTTGCAGAAAGGGAAATGTATAGGTTTTCCTTTTAAATGTATTTATTTTTATTTATATTTTATTTATTTTTGGCTGTGTTGGGTCTTCGTTTCTGTGCGAGGGCCTTCTCTAGTTGCGGCGAGCAGGGGCCACTCCTCATCGTGGTTCGTGGGCCTCTCACTGCCGTGGCGCCTCTTGTTGCGGAGCACAGGCTCCAGAAGCGCAGGCTCAGTAGTTGTGGCTCACGGGCTTAGTTGCACTGCAGCATGTGGGATCTTCCCGGACCAGGGCTCAAATCCGTGTCCCCTGCACTGGCAGGCGGATTCTTAACCACTGCCCCGCCCGTTATTCTTTTTTTTAAAAAAATATTTCCTCATATGTGTTTATGTGATGATGCCTTTATTTATTTTTTTATTATTGTTTATATTTGGCTGAGTTGAGTCTCTGTTGCTGCGCGCAGGCTTTCCCTAGTTGTGGCAAGTGGGGGCTACTCTTTGTTGTGGTGTGCGGACTTCTCATTGTGGTGGCTTCTCTTGTTGCGGAGCGTGGGCTCTAAGAGTGCGGGCTTCAGTAATTGCAGCACCTGGGCTCAGTATTTGCGGCACACAGGCCCTAGAGTGCGCGGGCTTCATTAGTTGCAGCGTGCGGCCTCAGTTGTTGTGGCTGGTGGGCTCTAGAGCGCAGGCTCAGTAGTTGTGATGTACGGGTATACTTGCTCTGCGGCACGTGGGATCTTCCCGGACCAGGGCTGGAACCCGTGTCCCCTGCATTGGCAGACGGATTCTTAACTAGTGCACCACCAGGAAAGTCCCAGACTTTCCTTTTCTTAATGACAATTTTGAAGAGTCCTGGTTCACATATTTCATAGACTGTCCTTCAACTTGGCTTTGTGTGATGTTCTCCTCATGACCATAGTGGAGTTAGGGTTTTGGGGAAAGAGATGTTTACTTTTAATATTCGGTTTCAACTCTATCTCTTGGCTTTTTATATAAGATATTCAATGCATTTAGTTATATATTTAAAAAAGCAGTCTTGTAGACTATTATTTTAAAATCTGCTTGCTATTTTGTAATCTGCTTGGGTTGATGGTGGAATGCTTTTTTTTTTTTTTCAGTACGTGGGCCTCTCCCTGTTGTGGAGTCTCCCGTTACGGAGCACAGGCTCCCAACCCGCATGCTCAGTGGCCATGGCTCACGGGCCTAGCCGCTCCGCGGCATGTGGGATCTTCCCGGACCGAGTCACGAACCCGTGTCCCCTGCATTGGCAGGCAGGCTCTCAACCACTGCTCCACCAGGGAAGCCCGGTACACTTTTGTTTTAATTATGCAGTTGGCTCTATTGTGTTGATTTACATTTTATTTGTAAATCTCAACTGCTTTGGATTATGATGTGTTTACAAGGCTACACAGATAATCTGGAAGGGAAAATGAAGTAATACAAATGACAGAAAAAGTTTTATAATAATGAAATTTTCTTGGCAAGCAGCAACCTTTTCTCAAAGTCAGTCTTTTAATATAATTTGCTTGCTTCCTAAATATGGCTTTCTTGTTTGTTCTTATCTTTATTGATTAGTGAGCATGTTAGATGACTTGGGAGGAATCTCACTGTCTTCAACAAATAATTTGGCATTATTGATCCAGAATGCTGACAATTCTCAAAAATGGGTCAGGAAAATCAAAGTAATAGATGGAAAAAAATCTCAATTTTAGCTGTTGATATAACTTTTCTTAAATTTAGGGTGTTTTTTATAATTTAAGTTACTAAAACAGATGGTGGAAGGTCCACCAAGATATTTATTTTATGTATTTAAAGCATTTTACTTTGCTGTATTGAATTCCATTCATTCTGGAATTTAGGAGCATTTACCTCTTTATGAAAGAGACTATTGAAAGTAGAAAATGATTGATGACCTTCGCTTCCAGTATTCTTCTCAATAGACTTAGGCTCTCTTCTAATGCTTCTTGCATACTAAGTAATTGTATAAGGTTTAGAGAATAATTTAGGTCTGTCTGAACTTTAAGCACAGTACACTAAATAAAGCTTTTTCACTTTGCAGAATATTTTACATGTGTGTCCCATAGATTCATCAGAGATTCTAGTTTTGGATAAAGGCAAGTACATTTAAGGACAATACAGCATCCCTGTCTGTGACATTGGCATTCGAATGAGAAGTGAATTTGGTTCACGACGGTTCTTGGAATGCTTGGCATTTAGGTTATTTTAGGTCAACTCTTTGGGCAATTCAATTAGAGTATTTATTGAATGGTTTTCGTGAGCTGAATGGTTGTCATGTCATGTCATAGATGGTCTAAAACATGACTCTTATTTCTAAAATAGTTGTGTTGGTCAGATAAGGCATCTTACATGAAGTATGTAATCCAAGATAATGATGCATGAGTAAGAGGCAGATCATTCTCGAGGAAGTAATTTTGGTTTTGAGAGAGGCATTCTTAGGGAAATAGGCCTTGCAGTGCTCATTTAGAGCTGGGCAGGATTGAGGTCCAGAGAGAGGAGGGAAAGGATATTTGGGTAGAGGGAAGGGCATTGGCAGAGCCTCAGAGGCCTGACGGTTCCTGGGGCCTGTGTGGGAATGGTGGGAAAGTTGGGCTGCAGTCAGCCTGTGGGTGGCCTGGACGTTGGGTAATGAGCGTGGCCGTCAGTTTATGGGTGCCCTCTGTAGAGTTGTCTGTAACTTGCTTCCTCCCTGAGGAAGTGTGACACGCTTCTGCTAGCTGCAGTGTCTTCCCCACAGCTGTGCTGTCCATTGAGGAGAAGGGGGCCTGCTCTGCCATGGATTCCTTACTCCTCAGGGTATGGCGTGTGAGTTATTTTAATAATGTATCAATCTGCCTTTTCTTTCTTTTGTCACAATGCATTTGCTTTCTAAAGTGGTCTTGTTTTCAGGATAATAATTGGGTTTCCACAGGGAAAATCATAATGTATGAGGCAAATTACTGACTAAAGGCAAATTTCTGACTTAAAAACATGAATCTCTAATTTGTTTCTAGTAGTTCTTCTTTTGTTTAAATTTTTGTTTTGTTAGTTATGTATAGAAACTTAAGGATAGTAATTTCTGCTCAGGTGGATAGTGGTACTGTTTAGCACAGCTCATTGGTCTTCTGAAACTTTTACAAATGCAGTCTGATTCATTCCGGCCAAGTTAATTATGAGGTACATATTTTTTTCCCTTATGGAGACAAATGTAAAAGACAGAGATACAGAAATCATCTCCAGTTTAGATTGAAGAAATTTTAGTTACTACTGTTTGTTCCTGCTATTTGATCAGAGTTTATTTTTATTTTTTGAAGTCTGTCTCTAATCAAATAAGATTTAATGTTTTAGAAGTAAAAGAGCACCATGACTAAATTAATAAGAAAAGTTAATTTAAGGACAAGAATTGATTTTAAAAAATATAAAAGTACATTTCATGACTTGATTTCAAGATGATCTGGTGGTATTCTTATACTGCTGCAGAAGGATGTCCACAGTGGGACGAGAATGAGGCTTAAAAATCACCACCCTTATTATCTATGACTGAACATGTCTTAGTCCAGGCCAGTGTGCCTACCACCTCTGTGGTACACTGTTGATTTCATTTTTCTTCCAGTATTTACTTTTGGTCCTGGACCAATTATCTAGCTGTGATGGGATTCTCCAAAAGTATCCTACATTTTGTACTTAGTGAACTAGTGATTGTTCTGTTTGCAGACATTCTTTCTGAGGCTCTACACTTGCCTCGAAAACCTACATTTGCAGAAAGGGAAATGTATAGGTTTTCCTTTTAAATGTATTTATTTTTGTTTATATTTTATTTATTTTTGGCTGTGTTGGGTCTTCGTTTCTGTGCGAGGGCCTTCTCTAGTTGCGGCGAGCAGGGGCCACTCCTCATCGTTGTTCGTGGGCCTCTCACTGCCGTGGCGCCTCTTGTTGCAGAGCACAGGCTCCAGAAGCGCAGGCTCAGTAGTTGTGGCTCCCGGGCTTAGTTGCACTGCAGCATGTGGGATCTTCCCGGACCAGGGCTCAAATCCGTGTCCCCTGCACTGGCAGGCGGATTCTTAACCTCTGCCCCGCCCGTTATTCTTTTTTTTTAAATATTTCCTCATTTGTGTTTATGTGATGATGCCTTTATTTATTTTTTTATTATTGTTTATATTTGGCTGAGTTGAGTCTGTGTTGCTGCGCGCAGGCTTTCCCTAGTTGTGGCAAGTGGGGGCTACTCTTTGTTGTGGTGCGCGGACTTCTCATTGTGGTGGCTTCTCTTGTTGCGGAGCGTGGGCTCTAAGAGTGCGGGCTTCAGTAATTGCAGCACCTGGGCTCCGTATTTGCGGCACACAGGCACTAGAGTGCGCGGGCTTCATTAGTTGCAGCGTGTGGCCTCAGTTGTTGTGGCTGGCGGGCTCTAGAGCGCAGGCTCAGTAGTTGTGATGTACGGGCTTACTTGCTCTGCGGCATGTGGGATCTTCCCGGACCAGGGCTGGAACCCGTGTCCCCTGCATTGGCAGACGGATTCTTAACTAGTGCACCACCAGGAAAGTCCCAGACTTTCCTTTTCTTAATGACAATTTTGAAGAGTCCTGGTTCACATATTTCATAGACTGTCCTTCAACTTGGCTTTGTGTGATGTTCTCCTCATGACTGGAGTGGAGTTAGGGTTTTGGGGAAGGAGATGTTTACTTTTAATATTCGGTTTCAACTCTGTCTCTTGGCTTTTTATATAAGATATTCAATGCATTTAGTTATATATTTAAAAAGCAGGCTTGTAGACTATTATTTTAAAATCTGCTTGCTATTTTGTAATCTGCTTGGGTTGATGGTGGAATGTTTTTTTTTTTTTTTTTCAGTACGTGGGCCTCTCCCTGTTGTGGAGTCTCCCGTTCCGGAGCACAGGCTCCCAACCCGCATGCTCAGTGGCCATGGCTCACGGGCCTAGCCGCTCCGCGGCATGTGGGATCTTCCCGGACCGAGTCACGAACCCGTGTCCCCTGCATTGGCAGGCAGGCTCTCAACCACTGCTCCACCAGGGAAGCCCGTTACACTTTTGTTTTAATTATGCAGTTGGCTCTATTGTGTTGATTTACATTTTATTGGTAAATCTCAACTGCTTTGGATTATGATGTGTTTACAAGGCTACACAGATAATCTGGAAGGGAAAATGAAGTAATACAAATGACAGAAAATGTTTTATAATAATAAAATTTTCTTGGCAAGCAGCAACCTTTTCTCAAAGTCAGTCTTTTAATATAATTTGCTTGCTTCATAAATATGGCTTTCTTGTTTGTTCTTATCTTTATTGATTAGTGAGCATGTTAGATGACTTTGAAGGAATCTCACTGTCTTCAAGAAATAATTTGGCATTTTTGATCCGGAATGCTGACAATTCTCAAAAATGGGTCAGGAAAATCAAAGTAATAGATGGAAAAAAATCTCAATTTTAGCTGTTGATACAACTTTTCTTAAGTTTAGGGTGTGTTTTATAATTTACGTTACTAAAACAGATGGTGGAAGGTCCACCAATATATTTATTTTATGTTTTTAAAGCATTTTACTTTGCTGTATTGAATTCAATTCATTCTGGAATTTAGGAGAATTTACCTCTTTATGAAAGAGATTATTGAAAGTAGAAAATGATTGATGACCTTCGCTTCCAGTATTCTTCTCAATAGACTTAGTCTCTCTTCTAATGCTTCCTGTATACTCAGTAATTGTATAAGGTTTAGAGAAAAATGCAGGTCTGGCTGAACATTAAGCACAGTACACTAAATAAAGCTTTTTTACTTTGCAGAATATTTTACATGTGTGTCCCATAGATTCATCAGAGATTCTAGTTTTGGATAAAGGCAAGTACATTTAAGGACAATACAACATCCCTGTCTATGACATTGGCATTCGAATGAGAAGTGAATTTGGTTCAGGACGGTTCTTGGAATGCTTGGCATTTAGGTTATTTTAGGTCAACTCTTTGGGCAATTCAATTAGAGTATTTATTGAATGGTTTTCGTGAGCTGAATGGTTGTCATGTCATGTCATAGATGGTCTAAAACATGACTCTTATTTCTACAATAGTTGTGTTGGTCAGATAAGGCATCTTACCTGATGTATTTAATCCAAGATAATGATGCATGAGTAAGAGGCAGATCATTCTCGAGGAAGTAATTTTGGTTTTGAGAGAGGCATTCTTAGGGAAATAGGCCTTGCAGTGCTCATTTAGAGCTGGGCAGGATTGAGGTCCAGAGAGAGGAGGGAAAGGATATTTGGGTGGAGGGAAGGGCATTGGCAGAGCCTCAGAGGCCTGACGGTTCCTGGGGCCTGTGTGGGAATGGTGGGAAAGTTGGGCTGCAGTCAGCCTGTGGGTGGCCTGGACGTTGGGTAATGAGCGTGGCCGTCAGTTTATGGGTGCCCTCTGTAGAGTTGTCTGTAACTTGCTTCCTCCCTGAGGAAGTGTGACACGCTTCTGCTAGCTGCAGTGTCTTCCCCACAGCTGTGCTGTCCATTGAGGAGAAGGGGGCCTGCTCTGCCATGGCTTCCTTACTCCTCAGGGTATGGCGTGTGAGTTATTTTAATAATGTATCAATCTGCCTTTTCTTTCTTTTGTCACAATGCATTTGCTTTCTAAAGTGGTCTTGTTTTCAGGATAATAATTGGGTTTCCACAGGGAAAATCATAATGTATGAGGCAAATTACTGACTAAAGGCAAATTTCTGACTTAAAAACATGAATCTCTAATTTGTTTCTAGTAGTTCTTCTTTTGTTTAAATTTTTGTTTTGTTAGTTATGTATAGAAACTTAAGGATAGTAATTTCTGCTCAGGTGGATAGTGGTACTGTTTAGCACAGCTCATTGGTCTTCTGAAACTTTTACAAATGCAGTCTGATTCATTCCGGCCAAGTTAATTATGAGGTACATATTTTTTTCCCCTAATGGAGACAAATGTAAAAGACAGAGATACAGAAATCATCTCCAGTTTAGATTGAAGAAATTTTAGTTACTACTGTTTGTTCCTGCTATTTGATCAGAGTTTATTTTTATTTTTTGAAGTCTGTCTCTAATCAAATAAGATTTAATGTTTTAGAAGTAAAAGAGCACCATGACTAAGCTGATAAGAAAAGTTAATTTAAGGACAAGAATTGATTTTTAAAAATATAAAAGTACATTTCATGACTTGATTTCAAGATGATCTTGTGGTATCCTTATACTGCTGCAGAGGGAAGTCCACAGTGGGACGAGAATGATGCTTAAAAATCACCACCCTTATTATCTATGACTGAACATGTCTTATTCCAGGCCAGTGTGCCTACCACCTCTGTGGTACACTGTTGATTTCATTTTTCTTCCAGTATTTACTTTTGGTCCTGGACCAATTATCTAGCTGTGATGGGATTCTCCAAAATTATCCTACATTTTGTACTTAGTGAACTAGTGATTGTTCTGTTTGCAGACATTCTTTCTGAGGCTCTACTCTTGCCTCGAAAACCTACATTTGCAGAAAGGGAAATGTATAGGTTTTCCTTTTAAATGTATTTATTTTTATTTATATTTTATTTATTTTTGGCTGTGTTGGGTCTTCGTTTCTGTGCGGGGGCCTTCTCTAGTTGCGGCGAGCAGGGGCCACTCCTCATCGTGGTTCGAGGGCCTCTCAGTGCCGTGGCGCCTCTTGTTGTGGAGCACAGGCTCCAGAAGCGCAGGCTCAGTAGTTGTGGCTCCCGGGCTTAGTTGCACTGCAGCATGTGGGATCTTCCCGGACCAGGGCTCAAATCCGTGTCCCCTGCACTGGCAGGCGGATTCTTAACCACTGCCCAGCCCGTTATTCTTTTTTTAAAAAAAATATTTCCTCATTTGTGTTTATGTGATGATGCCTTTATTTATTTTTTTATTATTGTTTATATTTGGCTGAGTTGAGTCTCTTTTGCTGCGCGCAGGCTTTCCCTAGTTGTGGCAAGTGGGGGCTAATCTTTGTTGTGGTGTGCGGACTTCTCATTGTGGTGGCTTCTCTTGTTGCGGAGCGTGGGCTCTAAGAGTGCGGGCTTCAGTAATTGCAGCACCTGGGCTCAGTATTTGCGGCACACAGGCCCTAGAGTGCGCGGCCTTCATTAGTTGCAGCGTGTGGCCTCAGTTGTTGTGGCTGGTGGGCTCTAGAGCGCAGGCTCAGTAGTTGTGATGTACGGGCTTACTTGCTCTGCGGCACGTGGGATCTTCCCGGACCAGGGCTGGAACCCGTGTCTCCTGCATTGGCAGACGGATTCTTAACTAGTGCACCACCAGGAAAGTCCCAGACTTTCCTTTTCTTAATGACAATTTTGAAGAGTCCTGGTTCACATATTTCATAGACTGTCCTTCAACTTGGCTTTGTGTGATGTTCTCCTCATGACCATAGTGGAGTTAGGGTTTTGGGGAAGGAGATGTTTACTTTTAATATTCAGTTTCAACTCTGTCTCTTGGCTTTTTATATAAGATATTCAATGCATTTAGTTATATATTTAAAAAAGCAGGCTTGTAGACTATTATTTTAAAATCTGCTTGCTATTTTGTAATCTGCTTGGGTTGATGGTGGAATGTTTTTTTTTTTTTTTTTCAGTACGTGGGCCTCTCCCTGTTGTGGAGTCTCCCGTTCCGGAGCACAGGCTCCCAACCCGCATGCTCAGTGGCCATGGCTCACGGGCCTAGCCGCTCCGCGGCATGTGGGATCTTCCCGGACCGAGTCACGAACCCGTGTCCCCTGCATTGGCAGGCAGGGTCTCAACCACTGCTCCACCAGGCAAGCCCGTTACACTTTTGTTTTAATTATGCAGTTGGCTCTATTGTGTTGATTTACATTTTATTGGTAAATCTCAACTGCTTTGGATTATGATGTGTTTACAAGGCTACACAGATAATCTGGAAGGGAAAATGAAGTAATACAAATGACAGAAAATGTTTTATAATAATAAAATTTTCTTGGCAAGCAGCAACCTTTTCTCAAAGTCAGTCTTTTAATATAATTTGCTTGCTTCATAAATATGGCTTTCTTGTTTGTTCTTATCTTTATTGATTAGTGAGCATGTTAGATGACTTGGAAGGAATCTCACTGTCTTCAAGAAATAATTTGGCATTTTTGATCCGGAATGCTGACAATTCTCAAAAATGGGTCAGGAAAATCAAAGTAATAGATGGAAAAAAATCTCAATTTTAGCTGTTGATACAACTTTTCTTAAGTTTAGGGTGTGTTTTATAATTTACGTTACTAAAACAGATGTTGGAAGGTCCACCAACATATTTATTTTATGTTTTTAAATCATTTTACTTTGCTGTATTGAATTCAATTCATTCTGGAATTTAGGAGAATTTACCTCTTTATGAAAGAGATTATTGAAAGTAGAAAATGATTGATGACCTTCGCTTCCAGTATTCTTCTCAATAGACTTAGTCTCTCTTCTAATGCTTCCTGTATACTCAGTAATTGTATAAGGTTTAGAGAAAAATGCAGGTCTGGCTGAACATTAAGCACAGTACACTAAATAAAGTTTTTTACTTTGCAGAATATTTTACATGTGTGTCCCATAGATTCATCAGAGATTCTAGTTTTGGATAAAGGCAAGTACATTTAAGGACAATACAACATCCCTGTCTATGACATTGGCATTCGAATGAGAAGTGAATTTGGTTCAGGACGGTTCTTGGAATGCTTGGCATTTAGGTTATTTTAGGTCAACTCTTTGGGCAATTCAATTAGAGTATTTATTGAATGGTTTTCGTGAGCTGAATGGTTGTCATGTCATGTCATAGATGGTCTAAAACATGACTCTTATTTCTACAATAGTTGTGTTGGTCAGATAAGGCATCTTACCTGATGTATTTAATCCAAGATAATGATGCATGAGTAAGAGGCAGATCATTCTCGAGGAAGTAATTTTGGTTTTGAGAGAGGCATTCTTAGGGAAATAGGCCTTGCAGTGCTCATTTAGAGCTGGGCAGGATTGAGGTCCAGAGAGAGGAGGGAAAGGATATTTGGGTGGAGGGAAGGGCATTGGCAGAGCCTCAGAGGCCTGACGGTTCCTGGGGCCTGTGTGGGAATGGTGGGAAAGTTGGGCTGCAGTCAGCCTGTGGGTGGCCTGGACGTTGGGTAATGAGCGTGGCCATCAGTTTATGGGTGCCCTCTGTAGAGTTGTCTGTAACTTGCTTCCTCCCTGAGGAAGTGTGACACGCTTCTGCTAGCTGCAGTGTCTTCCCCACAGCTGTGCTGTCCATTGAGGAGAAGGGGGCCTGCTCTGCCATGGCTTCCTTACTCCTCAGGGTATGGCGTGTGAGTTATTTTAATAATGTATCAATCTGCCTTTTCTTTCTTTTGTCACAATGCATTTGCTTTCTAAAGTGGTCTTCTTTTCAGGATAATAATTGGGTTTCCACAGGGAAAATCATAATGTATGCGGCAAATTACTGACTAAAGGCAAATTTCTGACTTAAAAACATGAATCTCTAATTTGTTTCTAATAGTTCTTCTTTTGTTTAAATTTTTGTTTTGTTAGTTATGTATAGAAACTTAAGGATAGTAATTTCTGCTCAGGTGGATAGTGGTACTGTTTAGCACAGCTCATTGGTCTTCTGAAACTTTTAAAAATGCAGTCTGATTCATTCCAGCCAAGTTAATTATGAGGTACATATTTTTTTCCCCTAATGGAGACAAATGTAAAAGACAGAGATACAGAAATCATCTCCAGTTTAGATTGAAGAAATTTTAGTTACTACTGTTTGTTCCTGCTATTTGATCACAGTTTATTTTTTTTTTGAAGTCTGTCTCTAATCAAATAAGATTTAATGTTTTAGAAGTAAAAGAGCACCATGACTAAATTAATAAGAAAAGTTAATTTAAGGACAAGAATTGATTTTTAAAAATATAAAAGTACATTTCATGACTTGATTTCAAGATGATCTGGTGGTATCCTTATACTGCTGCAGAAGGAAGTCCACAGTGGGATGAGAATGATGCTTAAAAATCACCACCCTTATTATCTATGACTGAACATGTCTTAGTCCAGGCCAGTGTGCCTACCACCTCTGTGGTACACTGTTGATTTCATTTTTCTTCCAGTATTTACTTTTGGTCCTGGACCAATTATCTAGCTGCGATGGGATTCTCCAAAAGTATCCTACATTTTGTACTTAGTGAACTAGTGATTGTTCTGTTTGCAGACATTCTTTCTGAGGCTCTACTCTTGCCTCGGAAACCTACATTTGCAGAAAGGGAAATGTATAGGTTTTCCTTTTAAATGTATTTATTTTTATTTATATTTTATTTATTTTTGGCTGTGTTGGGTCTTCGTTTCTGTGCGAGGGCCTTCTCTAGTTGCGGCGAGCAGGGGCCACTCCTCATCGTGGTTCGTGGGCCTCTCACTGCCGTGGCGCCTCTTGTTGCGGAGCACAGGCTCCAGAAGCGCAGGCTCAGTAGTTGTGGCTCACGGGCTTAGTTGCACTGCAGCATGTGGGATCTTCCCGGACCAGGGCTCAAATCCGTGTCCCCTGCACTGGCAGGCGGATTCTTAACCACTGCCCCGCCCGTTATTCTTTTTTTTAAAAAAATATTTCCTCATATGTGTTTATGTGATGATGCCTTTATTTATTTTTTTATTATTGTTTATATTTGGCTGAGTTGAGTCTCTGTTGCTGCGCGCAGGCTTTCCCTAGTTGTGGCAAGTGGGGGCTACTCTTTGTTGTGGTGTGCGGACTTCTCATTGTGGTGGCTTCTCTTGTTGCGGAGCGTGGGCTCTAAGAGTGCGGGCTTCAGTAATTGCAGCACCTGGGCTCAGTATTTGCGGCACACAGGCCCTAGAGTGCGCGGGCTTCATTAGTTGCAGCGTGCGGCCTCAGTTGTTGTGGCTGGTGGGCTCTAGAGCGCAGGCTCAGTAGTTGTGATGTACGGGCTTACTTGCTCTGCGGCATGTGGGATCTTCCCGGACCAGGGCTGGAACCCGTGTCCCCTGCATTGGCAGACGGATTCTTAACTAGTGCACCACCAGGAAAGTCCCAGACTTTCCTTTTCTTAATGACAATTTTGAAGAGTCCTGGTTCACATATTTCATAGACTGTCCTTCAACTTGGCTTTGTGTGATGTTCTCCTCATGACTGGAGTGGAGTTAGGGTTTTGGGGAAGGAGATGTTTACTTTTAATATTCGGTTTCAACTCTGTCTCTTGGCTTTTTATATAAGATATTCAATGCATTTAGTTATATATTTAAAAAGCAGGCTTGTAGACTATTATTTTAAAATCTGCTTGCTATTTTGTAATCTGCTTGGGTTGATGGTGGAATGTTTTTTTTTTTTTTTTTCAGTACGTGGGCCTCTCCCTGTTGTGGAGTCTCCCGTTCCGGAGCACAGGCTCCCAACCCGCATGCTCAGTGGCCATGGCTCACGGGCCTAGCCGCTCCGCGGCATGTGGGATCTTCCCGGACCGAGTCACGAACCCGTGTCCCCTGCATTGGCAGGCAGGCTCTCAACCACTGCTCCACCAGGGAAGCCCGTTACACTTTTGTTTTAATTATGCAGTTGGCTCTATTGTGTTGATTTACATTTTATTGGTAAATCTCAACTGCTTTGGATTATGATGTGTTTACAAGGCTACACAGATAATCTGGAAGGGAAAATGAAGTAATACAAATGACAGAAAATGTTTTATAATAATAAAATTTTCTTGGCAAGCAGCAACCTTTTCTCAAAGTCAGTCTTTTAATATAATTTGCTTGCTTCATAAATATGGCTTTCTTGTTTGTTCTTATCTTTATTGATTAGTGAGCATGTTAGATGACTTTGAAGGAATCTCACTGTCTTCAAGAAATAATTTGGCATTTTTGATCCGGAATGCTGACAATTCTCAAAAATGGGTCAGGAAAATCAAAGTAATAGATGGAAAAAAATCTCAATTTTAGCTGTTGATACAACTTTTCTTAAGTTTAGGGTGTGTTTTATAATTTACGTTACTAAAACAGATGGTGGAAGGTCCACCAATATATTTATTTTATGTTTTTAAAGCATTTTACTTTGCTGTATTGAATTCAATTCATTCTGGAATTTAGGAGAATTTACCTCTTTATGAAAGAGATTATTGAAAGTAGAAAATGATTGATGACCTTCGCTTCCAGTATTCTTCTCAATAGACTTAGTCTCTCTTCTAATGCTTCCTGTATACTCAGTAATTGTATAAGGTTTAGAGAAAAATGCAGGTCTGGCTGAACATTAAGCACAGTACACTAAATAAAGCTTTTTTACTTTGCAGAATATTTTACATGTGTGTCCCATAGATTCATCAGAGATTCTAGTTTTGGATAAAGGCAAGTACATTTAAGGACAATACAACATCCCTGTCTATGACATTGGCATTCGAATGAGAAGTGAATTTGGTTCAGGACGGTTCTTGGAATGCTTGGCATTTAGGTTATTTTAGGTCAACTCTTTGGGCAATTCAATTAGAGTATTTATTGAATGGTTTTCGTGAGCTGAATGGTTGTCATGTCATGTCATAGATGGTCTAAAACATGACTCTTATTTCTACAATAGTTGTGTTGGTAAGATAAGGCATCTTACCTGATGTATTTAATCCAAGATAATGATGCATGAGTAAGAGGCAGATCATTCTCGAGGAAGTAATTTTGGTTTTGAGAGAGGCATTCTTAGGGAAATAGGCCTTGCAGTGCTCATTTAGAGCTGGGCAGGATTGAGGTCCAGAGAGAGGAGGGAAAGGATATTTGGGTGGAGGGAAGGGCATTGGCAGAGCCTCAGAGGCCTGACGGTTCCTGGGGCCTGTGTGGGAATGGTGGGAAAGTTGGGCTGCAGTCAGCCTGTGGGTGGCCTGGACGTTGGGTAATGAGCGTGGCCGTCAGTTTATGGGTGCCCTCTGTAGAGTTGTCTGTAACTTGCTTCCTCCCTGAGGAAGTGTGACACGCTTCTGCTAGCTGCAGTGTCTTCCCCACAGCTGTGCTGTCCATTGAGGAGAAGGGGGCCTGCTCTGCCATGGCTTCCTTACTCCTCAGGGTATGGCGTGTGAGTTATTTTAATAATGTATCAATCTGCCTTTTCTTTCTTTTGTCACAATGCATTTGCTTTCTAAAGTGGTCTTGTTTTCAGGATAATAATTGGGTTTCCACAGGGAAAATCATAATGTATGAGGCAAATTACTGACTAAAGGCAAATTTCTGACTTAAAAACATGAATCTCTAATTTGTTTCTAGTAGTTCTTCTTTTGTTTAAATTTTTGTTTTGTTAGTTATGTATAGAAACTTAAGGATAGTAATTTCTGCTCAGGTGGATAGTGGTACTGTTTAGCACAGCTCATTGGTCTTCTGAAACTTTTACAAATGCAGTCTGATTCATTCCGGCCAAGTTAATTATGAGGTACATATTTTTTTCCCCTAATGGAGACAAATGTAAAAGACAGAGATACAGAAATCATCTCCAGTTTAGATTGAAGAAATTTTAGTTACTACTGTTTGTTCCTGCTATTTGATCAGAGTTTATTTTTATTTTTTGAAGTCTGTCTCTAATCAAATAAGATTTAATGTTTTAGAAGTAAAAGAGCACCATGACTAAGCTGATAAGAAAAGTTAATTTAAGGACAAGAATTGATTTTTAAAAATATAAAAGTACATTTCATGACTTGATTTCAAGATGATCTTGTGGTATCCTTATACTGCTGCAGAGGGAAGTCCACAGTGGGACGAGAATGATGCTTAAAAATCACCACCCTTATTATCTATGACTGAACATGTCTTATTCCAGGCCAGTGTGCCTACCACCTCTGTGGTACACTGTTGATTTCATTTTTCTTCCAGTATTTACTTTTGGTCCTGGACCAATTATCTAGCTGTGATGGGATTCTCCAAAATTATCCTACATTTTGTACTTAGTGAACTAGTGATTGTTCTGTTTGCAGACATTCTTTCTGAGGCTCTACTCTTGCCTCGAAAACCTACATTTGCAGAAAGGGAAATGTATAGGTTTTCCTTTTAAATGTATTTATTTTTATTTATATTTTATTTATTTTTGGCTGTGTTGGGTCTTCGTTTCTGTGCGGGGGCCTTCTCTAGTTGCGGCGAGCAGGGGCCACTCCTCATCGTGGTTCGAGGGCCTCTCAGTGCCGTGGCGCCTCTTGTTGTGGAGCACAGGCTCCAGAAGCGCAGGCTCAGTAGTTGTGGCTCCCGGGCTTAGTTGCACTGCAGCATGTGGGATCTTCCCGGACCAGGGCTCAAATCCGTGTCCCCTGCACTGGCAGGCGGATTCTTAACCACTGCCCAGCCCGTTATTCTTTTTTTAAAAAAAATATTTCCTCATTTGTGTTTATGTGATGATGCCTTTATTTATTTTTTTATTATTGTTTATATTTGGCTGAGTTGAGTCTCTTTTGCTGCGCGCAGGCTTTCCCTAGTTGTGGCAAGTGGGGGCTAATCTTTGTTGTGGTGTGCGGACTTCTCATTGTGGTGGCTTCTCTTGTTGCGGAGCGTGGGCTCTAAGAGTGCGGGCTTCAGTAATTGCAGCACCTGGGCTCAGTATTTGCGGCACACAGGCCCTAGAGTGCGCGGCCTTCATTAGTTGCAGCGTGTGGCCTCAGTTGTTGTGGCTGGTGGGCTCTAGAGCGCAGGCTCAGTAGTTGTGATGTACGGGCTTACTTGCTCTGCGGCACGTGGGATCTTCCCGGACCAGGGCTGGAACCCGTGTCTCCTGCATTGGCAGACGGATTCTTAACTAGTGCACCACCAGGAAAGTCCCAGACTTTCCTTTTCTTAATGACAATTTTGAAGAGTCCTGGTTCACATATTTCATAGACTGTCCTTCAACTTGGCTTTGTGTGATGTTCTCCTCATGACCATAGTGGAGTTAGGGTTTTGGGGAAGGAGATGTTTACTTTTAATATTCAGTTTCAACTCTGTCTCTTGGCTTTTTATATAAGATATTCAATGCATTTAGTTATATATTTAAAAAAGCAGGCTTGTAGACTATTATTTTAAAATCTGCTTGCTATTTTGTAATCTGCTTGGGTTGATGGTGGAATGTTTTTTTTTTTTTTTTTCAGTACGTGGGCCTCTCCCTGTTGTGGAGTCTCCCGTTCCGGAGCACAGGCTCCCAACCCGCATGCTCAGTGGCCATGGCTCACGGGCCTAGCCGCTCCGCGGCATGTGGGATCTTCCCGGACCGAGTCACGAACCCGTGTCCCCTGCATTGGCAGGCAGGGTCTCAACCACTGCTCCACCAGGCAAGCCCGTTACACTTTTGTTTTAATTATGCAGTTGGCTCTATTGTGTTGATTTACATTTTATTGGTAAATCTCAACTGCTTTGGATTATGATGTGTTTACAAGGCTACACAGATAATCTGGAAGGGAAAATGAAGTAATACAAATGACAGAAAATGTTTTATAATAATAAAATTTTCTTGGCAAGCAGCAACCTTTTCTCAAAGTCAGTCTTTTAATATAATTTGCTTGCTTCATAAATATGGCTTTCTTGTTTGTTCTTATCTTTATTGATTAGTGAGCATGTTAGATGACTTGGAAGGAATCTCACTGTCTTCAAGAAATAATTTGGCATTTTTGATCCGGAATGCTGACAATTCTCAAAAATGGGTCAGGAAAATCAAAGTAATAGATGGAAAAAAATCTCAATTTTAGCTGTTGATACAACTTTTCTTAAGTTTAGGGTGTGTTTTATAATTTACGTTACTAAAACAGATGTTGGAAGGTCCACCAACATATTTATTTTATGTTTTTAAATCATTTTACTTTGCTGTATTGAATTCAATTCATTCTGGAATTTAGGAGAATTTACCTCTTTATGAAAGAGATTATTGAAAGTAGAAAATGATTGATGACCTTCGCTTCCAGTATTCTTCTCAATAGACTTAGTCTCTCTTCTAATGCTTCCTGTATACTCAGTAATTGTATAAGGTTTAGAGAAAAATGCAGGTCTGGCTGAACATTAAGCACAGTACACTAAATAAAGTTTTTTACTTTGCAGAATATTTTACATGTGTGTCCCATAGATTCATCAGAGATTCTAGTTTTGGATAAAGGCAAGTACATTTAAGGACAATACAACATCCCTGTCTATGACATTGGCATTCGAATGAGAAGTGAATTTGGTTCAGGACGGTTCTTGGAATGCTTGGCATTTAGGTTATTTTAGGTCAACTCTTTGGGCAATTCAATTAGAGTATTTATTGAATGGTTTTCGTGAGCTGAATGGTTGTCATGTCATGTCAT
Organism: Mesoplodon bidens; assembly: GCF_964165515.1. Classification (NCBI taxonomy): domain Eukaryota; kingdom Metazoa; phylum Chordata; class Mammalia; order Artiodactyla; family Ziphiidae; genus Mesoplodon; species Mesoplodon bidens. Next base: position 44,430 of record NW_027672161.1, read on the forward strand.
AGATGGTCTAAAACATGACTCTTATTTCTACAATAGTTGTGTTGGTCAGATAAGGCATCTTACCTGATGTATTTAATCCAAGATAATGATGCATGAGTAAGAGGCAGATCATTCTCGAGGAAGTAATTTTGGTTTTGAGAGAGGCATTCTTAGGGAAATAGGCCTTGCAGTGCTCATTTAGAGCTGGGCAGGATTGAGGTCCAGAGAGAGGAGGGAAAGGATATTTGGGTGGAGGGAAGGGCATTGGCAGAGCCTCAGAGGCCTGACGGTTCCTGGGGCCTGTGTGGGAATGGTGGGAAAGTTGGGCTGCAGTCAGCCTGTGGGTGGCCTGGACGTTGGGTAATGAGCGTGGCCGTCAGTTTATGGGTGCCCTCTGTAGAGTTGTCTGTAACTTGCTTCCTCCCTGAGGAAGTGTGACACGCTTCTGCTAGCTGCAGTGTCTTCCCCACAGCTGTGCTGTCCATTGAGGAGAAGGGGGCCTGCTCTGCCATGGATTCCTTACTCCTCAGGGTATGGCGTGTGAGTTATTTTAATAATGTATCAATCTGCCTTTTCTTTCTTTTGTCACAATGCATTTGCTTTCTAAAGTGGTCTTGTTTTCAGGATAATAATTGGGTTTCCACAGGGAAAATCATAATGTATGAGGCAAATTACTGACTAAAGGCAAATTTCTGACTTAAAAACATGAATCTCTAATTTGTTTCTAGTAGTTCTTCTTTTTTTTAAATTTTTGTTTTGTTAGTTATGTATAGAAACTTAAGGATAGTAATTTCTGCTCAGGTGGATAGTGGTACTGTTTAGCACAGCTCATTGGTCTTCTGAAACTTTTACAAATGCAGTCTGATTCATTCCGGCCAAGTTAATTATGAGGTACATATTTTTTTCCCTTATGGAGACAAATGTAAAAGACAGAGATACAGAAATCATCTCCAGTTTAGATTGAAGAAATTTTAGTTACTACTGTTTGTTCCTGCTATTTGATCAGAGTTTATTTTTATTTTTTGAAGTCTGTCTCTAATCAAATAAGATTTAATGTTTTAGAAGTAAAAGAGCACCATGACTAAATTAATAAGAAAAGTTAATTTAAGGACAAGAATTGATTTTTAAAAATATAAAAGTACATTTCATGACTTGATTTCAAGATGATCTGGTGGTATTCTTATACTGCTGCAGAAGGATGTCCACAGTGGGACGAGAATGAGGCTTAAAAATCACCACCCTTATTATCTATGACTGAACATGTCTTAGTCCAGGCCAGTGTGCCTACCACCTCTGTGGTACACTGTTGATTTCATTTTTCTTCCAGTATTTACTTTTGGTCCTGGACCAATTATCTAGCTGTGATGGGATTCTCCAAAAGTATCCTACATTTTGTACTTAGTGAACTAGTGATTGTTCTGTTTGCAGACATTCTTTCTGAGGCTCTACACTTGCCTCGAAAACCTACATTTGCAGAAAGGGAAATGTATAGGTTTTCCTTTTAAATGTATTTATTTTTGTTTATATTTTATTTATTTTTGGCTGTGTTGGGTCTTCGTTTCTGTGCGAGGGCCTTCTCTAGTTGCGGCGAGCAGGGGCCACTCCTCATCGTTGTTCGTGGGCCTCTCACTGCCGTGGCGCCTCTTGTTGCAGAGCACAGGCTCCAGAAGCGCAGGCTCAGTAGTTGTGGCTCCCGGGCTTAGTTGCACTGCAGCATGTGGGATCTTCCCGGACCAGGGCTCAAATCCGTGTCCCCTGCACTGGCAGGCGGATTCTTAACCTCTGCCCCGCCCGTTATTCTTTTTTTTTAAATATTTCCTCATTTGTGTTTATGTGATGATGCCTTTATTTATTTTTTTATTATTGTTTATATTTGGCTGAGTTGAGTCTGTGTTGCTGCGCGCAGGCTTTCCCTAGTTGTGGCAAGTGGGGGCTACTCTTTGTTGTGGTGCGCGGACTTCTCATTGTGGTGGCTTCTCTTGTTGCGGAGCGTGGGCTCTAAGAGTGCGGGCTTCAGTAATTGCAGCACCTGGGCTCCGTATTTGCGGCACACAGGCACTAGAGTGCGCGGGCTTCATTAGTTGCAGCGTGTGGCCTCAGTTGTTGTGGCTGGCGGGCTCTAGAGCGCAGGCTCAGTAGTTGTGATGTACGGGCTTACTTGCTCTGCGGCATGTGGGATCTTCCCGGACCAGGGCTGGAACCCGTGTCCCCTGCATTGGCAGACGGATTCTTAACTAGTGCACCACCAGGAAAGTCCCAGACTTTCCTTTTCTTAATGACAATTTTGAAGAGTCCTGGTTCACATATTTCATAGACTGTCCTTCAACTTGGCTTTGTGTGATGTTCTCCTCATGACTGGAGTGGAGTTAGGGTTTTGGGGAAGGAGATGTTTACTTTTAATATTCGGTTTCAACTCTGTCTCTTGGCTTTTTATATAAGATATTCAATGCATTTAGTTATATATTTAAAAAGCAGGCTTGTAGACTATTATTTTAAAATCTGCTTGCTATTTTGTAATCTGCTTGGGTTGATGGTGGAATGTTTTTTTTTTTTTTTTCAGTACGTGGGCCTCTCCCAGTTGTGGAGTCTCCCGTTCCGGAGCACAGGCTCCCAACCCGCATGCTCAGTGGCCATGGCTCACGGGCCTAGCCGCTCCGCGGCATGTGGGATCTTCCCGGACCGAGTCACGAACCCGTGTCCCCTGCATTGGCAGGCAGGCTCTCAACCACTGCTCCACCAGGGAAGCCCGTTACACTTTTGTTTTAATTATGCAGTTGGCTCTATTGTGTTGATTTACATTTTATTGGTAAATCTCAACTGCTTTGGATTATGATGTGTTTACAAGGCTACACAGATAATCTGGAAGGGAAAATGAAGTAATACAAATGACAGAAAATGTTTTATAATAATAAAATTTTCTTGGCAAGCAGCAACCTTTTCTCAAAGTCAGTCTTTTAATATAATTTGCTTGCTTCATAAATATGGCTTTCTTGTTTGTTCTTATCTTTATTGATTAGTGAGCATGTTAGATGACTTTGAAGGAATCTCACTGTCTTCAAGAAATAATTTGGCATTTTTGATCCGGAATGCTGACAATTCTCAAAAATGGGTCAGGAAAATCAAAGTAATAGATGGAAAAAAATCTCAATTTTAGCTGTTGATACAACTTTTCTTAAGTTTAGGGTGTGTTTTATAATTTACGTTACTAAAACAGATGGTGGAAGGTCCACCAATATATTTATTTTATGTTTTTAAAGCATTTTACTTTGCTGTATTGAATTCAATTCATTCTGGAATTTAGGAGAATTTACCTCTTTATGAAAGAGATTATTGAAAGTAGAAAATGATTGATGACCTTCGCTTCCAGTATTCTTCTCAATAGACTTAGTCTCTCTTCTAATGCTTCCTGTATACTCAGTAATTGTATAAGGTTTAGAGAAAAATGCAGGTCTGGCTGAACATTAAGCACAGTACACTAAATAAAGCTTTTTTACTTTGCAGAATATTTTACATGTGTGTCCCATAGATTCATCAGAGATTCTAGTTTTGGATAAAGGCAAGTACATTTAAGGACAATACAGCATCCCTGTCTGTGACATTGGCATTCGAATGAGAAGTGAATTTGGTTCAGGACGGTTCTTGGAATGCTTGGCATTTAGGTTATTTTAGGTCAACTCTTTGGGCAATTCAATTAGAGTATTTATTGAATGGTTTTCGTGAGCTGAATGGTTGTCATGTCATGTCATAGATGGTCTAAAACATGACTCTTATTTCTACAATAGTTGTGTTGGTCAGATAAGGCATCTTACCTGATGTATTTAATCCAAGATAATGATGCATGAGTAAGAGGCAGATCATTCTCGAGGAAGTAATTTTGGTTTTGAGAGAGGCATTCTTAGGGAAATAGGCCTTGCAGTGCTCATTTAGAGCTGGGCAGGATTGAGGTCCAGAGAGAGGAGGGAAAGGATATTTGGGTGGAGGGAAGGGCATTGGCAGAGCCTCAGAGGCCTGACGGTTCCTGGGGCCTGTGTGGGAATGGTGGGAAAGTTGGGCTGCAGTCAGCCTGTGGGTGGCCTGGACGTTGGGTAATGAGCGTGGCCGTCAGTTTATGGGTGCCCTCTGTAGAGTTGTCTGTAACTTGCTTCCTCCCTGAGGAAGTGTGACACGCTTCTGCTAGCTGCAGTGTCTTCCCCACAGCTGTGCTGTCCATTGAGGAGAAGGGGGCCTGCTCTGCCATGGCTTCCTTACTCCTCAGGGTATGGCGTGTGAGTTATTTTAATAATGTATCAATCTGCCTTTTCTTTCTTTTGTCACAATGCATTTGCTTTCTAAAGTGGTCTTGTTTTCAGGATAATAATTGGGTTTCCACAGGGAAAATCATAATGTATGAGGCAAATTACTGACTAAAGGCAAATTTCTGACTTAAAAACATGAATCTCTAATTTGTTTCTAGTAGTTCTTCTTTTGTTTAAATTTTTGTTTTGTTAGTTATGTATAGAAACTTAAGGATAGTAATTTCTGCTCAGGTGGATAGTGGTACTGTTTAGCACAGCTCATTGGTCTTCTGAAACTTTTACAAATGCAGTCTGATTCATTCCGGCCAAGTTAATTATGAGGTATATATTTTTTTCCCCTAATGGAGACAAATGTAAAAGACAGAGATACAGAAATCATCTCCAGTTTAGATTGAAGAAATTTTAGTTACTACTGTTTGTTCCTGCTATTTGATCAGAGTTTATTTTTATTTTTTGAAGTCTGTCTCTAATCAAATAAGATTTAATGTTTTAGAAGTAAAAGAGCACCATGACTAAACTGATAAGAAAAGTTAATTTAAGGACAAGAATTGATTTTTAAAAATATAAAAGTACATTTCATGACTTGATTTCAAGATGATCTTGTGGTATCCTTATACTGCTGCAGAGGGAAGTCCACAGTGGGACGAGAATGATGCTTAAAAATCACCACCCTTATTATCTATGACTGAACATGTCTTATTCCAGGCCAGTGTGCCTACCACCTCTGTGGTACACTGTTGATTTCATTTTTCTTCCAGTATTTACTTTTGGTCCTGGACCAATTATCTAGCTGTGATGGGATTCTCCAAAATTATCCTACATTTTGTACTTAGTGAACTAGTGATTGTTCTGTTTGCAGACATTCTTTCTGAGGCTCTACTCTTGCCTCGAAAACCTACATTTGCAGAAAGGGAAATGTATAGGTTTTCCTTTTAAATGTATTTATTTTTATTTATATTTTATTTATTTTTGGCTGTGTTGGGTCTTCGTTTCTGTGCGGGGGCCTTCTCTAGTTGCGGCGAGCAGGGGCCACTCCTCATCGTGGTTCGAGGGCCTCTCAGTGCCGTGGCGCCTCTTGTTGTGGAGCACAGGCTCCAGAAGCGCAGGCTCAGTAGTTGTGGCTCCCGGGCTTAGTTGCACTGCAGCATGTGGGATCTTCCCGGACCAGGGCTCAAATCCGTGTCCCCTGCACTGGCAGGCGGATTCTTAACCACTGCCCAGCCCGTTATTCTTTTTTTTAAAAAAATATTTCCTCATTTGTGTTTATGTGATGATGCCTTTATTTATTTTTTTATTATTGTTTATATTTGGCTGAGTTGAGTCTCTTTTGCTGCGCGCAGGCTTTCCCTAGTTGTGGCAAGTGGGGGCTAATCTTTGTTGTGGTGTGCGGACTTCTCATTGTGGTGGCTTCTCTTGTTGCGGAGCGTGGGCTCTAAGAGTGCGGGCTTCAGTAATTGCAGCACCTGGGCTCAGTATTTGCGGCACACAGGCCCTAGAGTGCGCGGCCTTCATTAGTTGCAGCGTGTGGCCTCAGTTGTTGTGGCTGGTGGGCTCTAGAGCGCAGGCTCAGTAGTTGTGATGTACGGGCTTACTTGCTCTGCGGCACGTGGGATCTTCCCGGACCAGGGCTGGAACCCGTGTCTCCTGCATTGGCAGACGGATTCTTAACTAGTGCACCACCAGGAAAGTCCCAGACTTTCCTTTTCTTAATGACAATTTTGAAGAGTCCTGGTTCACATATTTCATAGACTGTCCTTCAACTTGGCTTTGTGTGATGTTCTCCTCATGACCATAGTGGAGTTAGGGTTTTGGGGAAGGAGATGTTTACTTTTAATATTCAGTTTCAACTCTGTCTCTTGGCTTTTTATATAAGATATTCAATGCATTTAGTTATATATTTAAAAAAGCAGGCTTGTAGACTATTATTTTAAAATCTGCTTGCTATTTTGTAATCTGCTTGGGTTGATGGTGGAATGTTTTTTTTTTTTTTTTCAGTACGTGGGCCTCTCCCTGTTGTGGAGTCTCCCGTTCCGGAGCACAGGCTCCCAACCCTCATGCTCAGTGGCCATGGCTCACGGGCCTAGCCGCTCCGCGGCATGTGGGATCTTCCCGGACCGAGTCACGAACCCGTGTCCCCTGCATTGGCAGGCAGGGTCTCAACCACTGCTCCACCAGGCAAGCCCGTTACACTTTTGTTTTAATTATGCAGTTGGCTCTATTGTGTTGATTTACATTTTATTGGTAAATCTCAACTGCTTTGGATTATGATGTGTTTACAAGGCTACACAGATAATCTGGAAGGGAAAATGAAGTAATACAAATGACAGAAAATGTTTTATAATAATAAAATTTTCTTGGCAAGCAGCAACCTTTTCTCAAAGTCAGTCTTTTAATATAATTTGCTTGCTTCATAAATATGGCTTTCTTGTTTGTTCTTATCTTTATTGATTAGTGAGCATGTTAGATGACTTGGAAGGAATCTCACTGTCTTCAAGAAATAATTTGGCATTTTTGATCCGGAATGCTGACAATTCTCAAAAATGGGTCAGGAAAATCAAAGTAATAGATGGAAAAAAATCTCAATTTTAGCTGTTGATACAACTTTTCTTAAGTTTAGGGTGTGTTTTATAATTTACGTTACTAAAACAGATGTTGGAAGGTCCACCAACATATTTATTTTATGTTTTTAAATCATTTTACTTTGCTGTATTGAATTCAATTCATTCTGGAATTTAGGAGAATTTACCTCTTTATGAAAGAGATTATTGAAAGTAGAAAATGATTGATGACCTTCGCTTCCAGTATTCTTCTCAATAGACTTAGTCTCTCTTCTAATGCTTCCTGTATACTCAGTAATTGTATAAGGTTTAGAGAAAAATGCAGGTCTGGCTGAACATTAAGCACAGTACACTAAATAAAGTTTTTTACTTTGCAGAATATTTTACATGTGTGTCCCATAGATTCATCAGAGATTCTAGTTTTGGATAAAGGCAAGTACATTTAAGGACAATACAACATCCCTGTCTATGACATTGGCATTCGAATGAGAAGTGAATTTGGTTCAGGACGGTTCTTGGAATGCTTGGCATTTAGGTTATTTTAGGTCAACTCTTTGGGCAATTCAATTAGAGTATTTATTGAATGGTTTTCGTGAGCTGAATGGTTGTCATGTCATGTCATAGATGGTCTAAAACATGACTCTTATTTCTACAATAGTTGTGTTGGTCAGATAAGGCATCTTACCTGATGTATTTAATCCAAGATAATGATGCATGAGTAAGAGGCAGATCATTCTCGAGGAAGTAATTTTGGTTTTGAGAGAGGCATTCTTAGGGAAATAGGCCTTGCAGTGCTCATTTAGAGCTGGGCAGGATTGAGGTCCAGAGAGAGGAGGGAAAGGATATTTGGGTGGAGGGAAGGGCATTGGCAGAGCCTCAGAGGCCTGACGGTTCCTGGGGCCTGTGTGGGAATGGTGGGAAAGTTGGGCTGCAGTCAGCCTGTGGGTGGCCTGGACGTTGGGTAATGAGCGTGGCCATCAGTTTATGGGTGCCCTCTGTAGAGTTGTCTGTAACTTGCTTCCTCCCTGAGGAAGTGTGACACGCTTCTGCTAGCTGCAGTGTCTTCCCCACAGCTGTGCTGTCCATTGAGGAGAAGGGGGCCTGCTCTGCCATGGCTTCCTTACTCCTCAGGGTATGGCGTGTGAGTTATTTTAATAATGTATCAATCTGCCTTTTCTTTCTTTTGTCACAATGCATTTGCTTTCTAAAGTGGTCTTCTTTTCAGGATAATAATTGGGTTTCCACAGGGAAAATCATAATGTATGCGGCAAATTACTGACTAAAGGCAAATTTCTGACTTAAAAACATGAATCTCTAATTTGTTTCTAATAGTTCTTCTTTTGTTTAAATTTTTGTTTTGTTAGTTATGTATAGAAACTTAAGGATAGTAATTTCTGCTCAGGTGGATAGTGGTACTGTTTAGCACAGCTCATTGGTCTTCTGAAACTTTTAAAAATGCAGTCTGATTCATTCCAGCCAAGTTAATTATGAGGTACATATTTTTTTCCCCTAATGGAGACAAATGTAAAAGACAGAGATACAGAAATCATCTCCAGTTTAGATTGAAGAAATTTTAGTTACTACTGTTTGTTCCTGCTATTTGATCACAGTTTATTTTTTTTTTGAAGTCTGTCTCTAATCAAATAAGATTTAATGTTTTAGAAGTAAAAGAGCACCATGACTAAATTAATAAGAAAAGTTAATTTAAGGACAAGAATTGATTTTTAAAAATATAAAAGTACATTTCATGACTTGATTTCAAGATGATCTGGTGGTATCCTTATACTGCTGCAGAAGGAAGTCCACAGTGGGACGAGAATGATGCTTAAAAATCACCACCCTTATTATCTATGACTGAACATGTCTTAGTCCAGGCCAGTGTGCCTACCACCTCTGTGGTACACTGTTGATTTCATTTTTCTTCCAGTATTTACTTTTGGTCCTGGACCAATTATCTAGCTGTGATGGGATTCTCCAAAAGTATCCTACATTTTGTACTTAGTGAACTAGTGATTGTTCTGTTTGCAGACATTCTTTCTGAGGCTCTACTCTTGCCTCGGAAACCTACATTTGCAGAAAGGGAAATGTATAGGTTTTCCTTTTAAATGTATTTATTTTTATTTATATTTTATTTATTTTTGGCTGTGTTGGGTCTTCGTTTCTGTGCGAGGGCCTTCTCTAGTTGCGGCGAGCAGGGGCCACTCCTCATCGTGGTTCGTGGGCCTCTCACTGCCGTGGCGCCTCTTGTTGCGGAGCACAGGCTCCAGAAGCGCAGGCTCAGTAGTTGTGGCTCACGGGCTTAGTTGCACTGCAGCATGTGGGATCTTCCCGGACCAGGGCTCAAATCCGTGTCCCCTGCACTGGCAGGCGGATTCTTAACCACTGCCCCGCCCGTTATTCTTTTTTTTAAAAAAATATTTCCTCATATGTGTTTATGTGATGATGCCTTTATTTATTTTTTTATTATTGTTTATATTTGGCTGAGTTGAGTCTCTGTTGCTGCGCGCAGGCTTTCCCTAGTTGTGGCAAGTGGGGGCTACTCTTTGTTGTGGTGTGCGGACTTCTCATTGTGGTGGCTTCTCTTGTTGCGGAGCGTGGGCTCTAAGAGTGCGGGCTTCAGTAATTGCAGCACCTGGGCTCAGTATTTGCGGCACACAGGCCCTAGAGTGCGCGGGCTTCATTAGTTGCAGCGTGCGGCCTCAGTTGTTGTGGCTGGTGGGCTCTAGAGCGCAGGCTCAGTAGTTGTGATGTACGGGTATACTTGCTCTGCGGCACGTGGGATCTTCCCGGACCAGGGCTGGAACCCGTGTCCCCTGCATTGGCAGACGGATTCTTAACTAGTGCACCACCAGGAAAGTCCCAGACTTTCCTTTTCTTAATGACAATTTTGAAGAGTCCTGGTTCACATATTTCATAGACTGTCCTTCAACTTGGCTTTGTGTGATGTTCTCCTCATGACCATAGTGGAGTTAGGGTTTTGGGGAAAGAGATGTTTACTTTTAATATTCGGTTTCAACTCTATCTCTTGGCTTTTTATATAAGATATTCAATGCATTTAGTTATATATTTAAAAAAGCAGTCTTGTAGACTATTATTTTAAAATCTGCTTGCTATTTTGTAATCTGCTTGGGTTGATGGTGGAATGCTTTTTTTTTTTTTTCAGTACGTGGGCCTCTCCCTGTTGTGGAGTCTCCCGTTACGGAGCACAGGCTCCCAACCCTCATGCTCAGTGGCCATGGCTCACGGGCCTAGCCGCTCCGCGGCATGTGGGATCTTCCCGGACCGAGTCACGAACCCGTGTCCCCTGCATTGGCAGGCAGGCTCTCAACCACTGCTCCACCAGGGAAGCCCGGTACACTTTTGTTTTAATTATGCAGTTGGCTCTATTGTGTTGATTTACATTTTATTTGTAAATCTCAACTGCTTTGGATTATGATGTGTTTACAAGGCTACACAGATAATCTGGAAGGGAAAATGAAGTAATACAAATGACAGAAAAAGTTTTATAATAATGAAATTTTCTTGGCAAGCAGCAACCTTTTCTCAAAGTCAGTCTTTTAATATAATTTGCTTGCTTCCTAAATATGGCTTTCTTGTTTGTTCTTATCTTTATTGATTAGTGAGCATGTTAGATGACTTGGGAGGAATCTCACTGTCTTCAACAAATAATTTGGCATTATTGATCCAGAATGCTGACAATTCTCAAAAATGGGTCAGGAAAATCAAAGTAATAGATGGAAAAAAATCTCAATTTTAGCTGTTGATATAACTTTTCTTAAATTTAGGGTGTTTTTTATAATTTAAGTTACTAAAACAGATGGTGGAAGGTCCACCAAGATATTTATTTTATGTATTTAAAGCATTTTACTTTGCTGTATTGAATTCCATTCATTCTGGAATTTAGGAGCATTTACCTCTTTATGAAAGAGACTATTGAAAGTAGAAAATGATTGATGACCTTCGCTTCCAGTATTCTTCTCAATAGACTTAGGCTCTCTTCTAATGCTTCTTGCATACTAAGTAATTGTATAAGGTTTAGAGAATAATTTAGGTCTGTCTGAACTTTAAGCACAGTACACTAAATAAAGCTTTTTCACTTTGCAGAATATTTTACATGTGTGTCCCATAGATTCATCAGAGATTCTAGTTTTGGATAAAGGCAAGTACATTTAAGGACAATACAGCATCCCTGTCTGTGACATTGGCATTCGAATGAGAAGTGAATTTGGTTCACGACGGTTCTTGGAATGCTTGGCATTTAGGTTATTTTAGGTCAACTCTTTGGGCAATTCAATTAGAGTATTTATTGAATGGTTTTCGTGAGCTGAATGGTTGTCATGTCATGTCATAGATGGTCTAAAACATGACTCTTATTTCTAAAATAGTTGTGTTGGTCAGATAAGGCATCTTACATGAAGTATGTAATCCAAGATAATGATGCATGAGTAAGAGGCAGATCATTCTCGAGGAAGTAATTTTGGTTTTGAGAGAGGCATTCTTAGGGAAATAGGCCTTGCAGTGCTCATTTAGAGCTGGGCAGGATTGAGGTCCAGAGAGAGGAGGGAAAGGATATTTGGGTAGAGGGAAGGGCATTGGCAGAGCCTCAGAGGCCTGACGGTTCCTGGGGCCTGTGTGGGAATGGTGGGAAAGTTGGGCTGCAGTCAGCCTGTGGGTGGCCTGGACGTTGGGTAATGAGCGTGGCCGTCAGTTTATGGGTGCCCTCTGTAGAGTTGTCTGTAACTTGCTTCCTCCCTGAGGAAGTGTGACACGCTTCTGCTAGCTGCAGTGTCTTCCCCACAGCTGTGCTGTCCATTGAGGAGAAGGGGGCCTGCTCTGCCATGGATTCCTTACTCCTCAGGGTATGGCGTGTGAGTTATTTTAATAATGTATCAATCTGCCTTTTCTTTCTTTTGTCACAATGCATTTGCTTTCTAAAGTGGTCTTGTTTTCAGGATAATAATTGGGTTTCCACAGGGAAAATCATAATGTATGAGGCAAATTACTGACTAAAGGCAAATTTCTGACTTAAAAACATGAATCTCTAATTTGTTTCTAGTAGTTCTTCTTTTGTTTAAATTTTTGTTTTGTTAGTTATGTATAGAAACTTAAGGATAGTAATTTCTGCTCAGGTGGATAGTGGTACTGTTTAGCACAGCTCATTGGTCTTCTGAAACTTTTACAAATGCAGTCTGATTCATTCCGGCCAAGTTAATTATGAGGTACATATTTTTTTCCCTTATGGAGACAAATGTAAAAGACAGAGATACAGAAATCATCTCCAGTTTAGATTGAAGAAATTTTAGTTACTACTGTTTGTTCCTGCTATTTGATCAGAGTTTATTTTTATTTTTTGAAGTCTGTCTCTAATCAAATAAGATTTAATGTTTTAGAAGTAAAAGAGCACCATGACTAAGCTGATAAGAAAAGTTAATTTAAGGACAAGAATTGATTTTTAAAAATATAAAAGTACATTTCATGACTTGATTTCAAGATGATCTTGTGGTATCCTTATACTGCTGCAGAGGGAAGTCCACAGTGGGACGAGAATGATGCTTAAAAATCACCACCCTTATTATCTATGACTGAACATGTCTTATTCCAGGCCAGTGTGCCTACCACCTCTGTGGTACACTGTTGATTTCATTTTTCTTCCAGTATTTACTTTTGGTCCTGGACCAATTATCTAGCTGTGATGGGATTCTCCAAAATTATCCTACATTTTGTACTTAGTGAACTAGTGATTGTTCTGTTTGCAGACATTCTTTCTGAGGCTCTACTCTTGCCTCGAAAACCTACATTTGCAGAAAGGGAAATGTATAGGTTTTCCTTTTAAATGTATTTATTTTTATTTATATTTTATTTATTTTTGGCTGTGTTGGGTCTTCGTTTCTGTGCGGGGGCCTTCTCTAGTTGCGGCGAGCAGGGGCCACTCCTCATCGTGGTTCGTGGGCCTCTCACTGCCGTGGCGCCTCTTGTTGCGGAGCACAGGCTCCAGAAGCGCAGGCTCAGTAGTTGTGGCTCCCGGGCTTAGTTGCACTGCAGCATGTGGGATCTTCCCGGACCAGGGCTCAAATCCGTGTCCCCTGCACTGGCAGGCGGATTCTTAACCACTGCCCAGCCCGTTATTCTTTTTTTAAAAAAAATATTTCCTCATTTGTGTTTATGTGATGATGCCTTTATTTATTTTTTTATTATTGTTTATATTTGGCTGAGTTGAGTCTCTTTTGCTGCGCGCAGGCTTTCCCTAGTTGTGGCAAGTGGGGGCTAATCTTTGTTGTGGTGTGCGGACTTCTCATTGTGGTGGCTTCTCTTGTTGCGGAGCGTGGGCTCTAAGAGTGCGGGCTTCAGTAATTGCAGCACCTGGGCTCAGTATTTGCGGCACACAGGCCCTAGAGTGCGCGGCCTTCATTAGTTGCAGCGTGTGGCCTCAGTTGTTGTGGCTGGTGGGCTCTAGAGCGCAGGCTCAGTAGTTGTGATGTACGGGCTTACTTGCTCTGCGGCACGTGGGATCTTCCCGGACCAGGGCTGGAACCCGTGTCTCCTGCATTGGCAGACGGATTCTTAACTAGTGCACCACCAGGAAAGTCCCAGACTTTCCTTTTCTTAATGACAATTTTGAAGAGTCCTGGTTCACATATTTCATAGACTGTCCTTCAACTTGGCTTTGTGTGATGTTCTCCTCATGACCATAGTGGAGTTAGGGTTTTGGGGAAGGAGATGTTTACTTTTAATATTCAGTTTCAACTCTGTCTCTTGGCTTTTTATATAAGATATTCAATGCATTTAGTTATATATTTAAAAAAGCAGGCTTGTAGACTATTATTTTAAAATCTGCTTGCTATTTTGTAATCTGCTTGGGTTGATGGTGGAATGTTTTTTTTTTTTTTTTTCAGTACGTGGGCCTCTCCCTGTTGTGGAGTCTCCCGTTCCGGAGCACAGGCTCCCAACCCGCATGCTCAGTGGCCATGGCTCACGGGCCTAGCCGCTCCGCGGCATGTGGGATCTTCCCGGACCGAGTCACGAACCCGTGTCCCCTGCATTGGCAGGCAGGGTCTCAACCACTGCTCCACCAGGCAAGCCCGTTACACTTTTGTTTTAATTATGCAGTTGGCTCTATTGTGTTGATTTACATTTTATTGGTAAATCTCAACTGCTTTGGATTATGATGTGTTTACAAGGCTACACAGATAATCTGGAAGGGAAAATGAAGTAATACAAATGACAGAAAATGTTTTATAATAATAAAATTTTCTTGGCAAGCAGCAACCTTTTCTCAAAGTCAGTCTTTTAATATAATTTGCTTGCTTCATAAATATGGCTTTCTTGTTTGTTCTTATCTTTATTGATTAGTGAGCATGTTAGATGACTTGGAAGGAATCTCACTGTCTTCAAGAAATAATTTGGCATTTTTGATCCGGAATGCTGACAATTCTCAAAAATGGGTCAGGAAAATCAAAGTAATAGATGGAAAAAAATCTCAATTTTAGCTGTTGATACAACTTTTCTTAAGTTTAGGGTGTGTTTTATAATTTACGTTACTAAAACAGATGTTGGAAGGTCCACCAACATATTTATTTTATGTTTTTAAATCATTTTACTTTGCTGTATTGAATTCAATTCATTCTGGAATTTAGGAGAATTTACCTCTTTATGAAAGAGATTATTGAAAGTAGAAAATGATTGATGACCTTCGCTTCCAGTATTCTTCTCAATAGACTTAGTCTCTCTTCTAATGCTTCCTGTATACTCAGTAATTGTATAAGGTTTAGAGAAAAATGCAGGTCTGGCTGAACATTAAGCACAGTACACTAAATAAAGTTTTTTACTTTGCAGAATATTTTACATGTGTGTCCCATAGATTCATCAGAGATTCTAGTTTTGGATAAAGGCAAGTACATTTAAGGACAATACAACATCCCTGTCTATGACATTGGCATTCGAATGAGAAGTGAATTTGGTTCAGGACGGTTCTTGGAATGCTTGGCATTTAGGTTATTTTAGGTCAACTCTTTGGGCAATTCAATTAGAGTATTTATTGAATGGTTTTCGTGAGCTGAATGGTTGTCATGTCATGTCATAGATGGTCTAAAACATGACTCTTATTTCTACAATAGTTGTGTTGGTCAGATAAGGCATCTTACCTGATGTATTTAATCCAAGATAATGATGCATGAGTAAGAGGCAGATCATTCTCGAGGAAGTAATTTTGGTTTTGAGAGAGGCATTCTTAGGGAAATAGGCCTTGCAGTGCTCATTTAGAGCTGGGCAGGATTGAGGTCCAGAGAGAGGAGGGAAAGGATATTTGGGTAGAGGGAAGGGCATTGGCAGAGCCTCAGAGGCCTGACGGTTCCTGGGGCCTGTGTGGGAATGGTGGGAAAGTTGGGCTGCAGTCAGCCTGTGGGTGGCCTGGACGTTGGGTAATGAGCGTGGCCGTCAGTTTATGGGTGCCCTCTGTAGAGTTGTCTGTAACTTGCTTCCTCCCTGAGGAAGTGTGACACGCTTCTGCTAGCTGCAGTGTCTTCCCCACAGCTGTGCTGTCCATTGAGGAGAAGGGGGCCTGCTCTGCCATGGATTCCTTACTCCTCAGGGTATGGCGTGTGAGTTATTTTAATAATGTATCAATCTGCCTTTTCTTTCTTTTGTCACAATGCATTTGCTTTCTAAAGTGGTCTTGTTTTCAGGATAATAATTGGGTTTCCACAGGGAAAATCATAATGTATGAGGCAAATTACTGACTAAAGGCAAATTTCTGACTTAAAAACATGAATCTCTAATTTGTTTCTAGTAGTTCTTCTTTTTTTTAAATTTTTGTTTTGTTAGTTATGTATAGAAACTTAAGGATAGTAATTTCTGCTCAGGTGGATAGTGGTACTGTTTAGCACAGCTCATTGGTCTTCTGAAACTTTTACAAATGCAGTCTGATTCATTCCGGCCAAGTTAATTATGAGGTACATATTTTTTTCCCTTATGGAGACAAATGTAAAAGACAGAGATACAGAAATCATCTCCAGTTTAGATTGAAGAAATTTTAGTTACTACTGTTTGTTCCTGCTATTTGATCAGAGTTTATTTTTATTTTTTGAAGTCTGTCTCTAATCAAATAAGATTTAATGTTTTAGAAGTAAAAGAGCACCATGACTAAATTAATAAGAAAAGTTAATTTAAGGACAAGAATTGATTTTTAAAAATATAAAAGTACATTTCATGACTTGATTTCAAGATGATCTGGTGGTATTCTTATACTGCTGCAGAAGGATGTCCACAGTGGGACGAGAATGAGGCTTAAAAATCACCACCCTTATTATCTATGACTGAACATGTCTTAGTCCAGGCCAGTGTGCCTACCACCTCTGTGGTACACTGTTGATTTCATTTTTCTTCCAGTATTTACTTTTGGTCCTGGACCAATTATCTAGCTGTGATGGGATTCTCCAAAAGTATCCTACATTTTGTACTTAGTGAACTAGTGATTGTTCTGTTTGCAGACATTCTTTCTGAGGCTCTACACTTGCCTCGAAAACCTACATTTGCAGAAAGGGAAATGTATAGGTTTTCCTTTTAAATGTATTTATTTTTGTTTATATTTTATTTATTTTTGGCTGTGTTGGGTCTTCGTTTCTGTGCGAGGGCCTTCTCTAGTTGCGGCGAGCAGGGGCCACTCCTCATCGTTGTTCGTGGGCCTCTCACTGCCGTGGCGCCTCTTGTTGCAGAGCACAGGCTCCAGAAGCGCAGGCTCAGTAGTTGTGGCTCCCGGGCTTAGTTGCACTGCAGCATGTGGGATCTTCCCGGACCAGGGCTCAAATCCGTGTCCCCTGCACTGGCAGGCGGATTCTTAACCTCTGCCCCGCCCGTTATTCTTTTTTTTTAAATATTTCCTCATTTGTGTTTATGTGATGATGCCTTTATTTATTTTTTTATTATTGTTTATATTTGGCTGAGTTGAGTCTGTGTTGCTGCGCGCAGGCTTTCCCTAGTTGTGGCAAGTGGGGGCTACTCTTTGTTGTGGTGCGCGGACTTCTCATTGTGGTGGCTTCTCTTGTTGCGGAGCGTGGGCTCTAAGAGTGCGGGCTTCAGTAATTGCAGCACCTGGGCTCCGTATTTGCGGCACACAGGCACTAGAGTGCGCGGGCTTCATTAGTTGCAGCGTGTGGCCTCAGTTGTTGTGGCTGGCGGGCTCTAGAGCGCAGGCTCAGTAGTTGTGATGTACGGGCTTACTTGCTCTGCGGCATGTGGGATCTTCCCGGACCAGGGCTGGAACCCGTGTCCCCTGCATTGGCAGACGGATTCTTAACTAGTGCACCACCAGGAAAGTCCCAGACTTTCCTTTTCTTAATGACAATTTTGAAGAGTCCTGGTTCACATATTTCATAGACTGTCCTTCAACTTGGCTTTGTGTGATGTTCTCCTCATGACTGGAGTGGAGTTAGGGTTTTGGGGAAGGAGATGTTTACTTTTAATATTCGGTTTCAACTCTGTCTCTTGGCTTTTTATATAAGATATTCAATGCATTTAGTTATATATTTAAAAAGCAGGCTTGTAGACTATTATTTTAAAATCTGCTTGCTATTTTGTAATCTGCTTGGGTTGATGGTGGAATGTTTTTTTTTTTTTTTTCAGTACGTGGGCCTCTCCCAGTTGTGGAGTCTCCCGTTCCGGAGCACAGGCTCCCAACCCGCATGCTCAGTGGCCATGGCTCACGGGCCTAGCCGCTCCGCGGCATGTGGGATCTTCCCGGACCGAGTCACGAACCCGTGTCCCCTGCATTGGCAGGCAGGCTCTCAACCACTGCTCCACCAGGGAAGCCCGTTACACTTTTGTTTTAATTATGCAGTTGGCTCTATTGTGTTGATTTACATTTTATTGGTAAATCTCAACTGCTTTGGATTATGATGTGTTTACAAGGCTACACAGATAATCTGGAAGGGAAAATGAAGTAATACAAATGACAGAAAATGTTTTATAATAATAAAATTTTCTTGGCAAGCAGCAACCTTTTCTCAAAGTCAGTCTTTTAATATAATTTGCTTGCTTCATAAATATGGCTTTCTTGTTTGTTCTTATCTTTATTGATTAGTGAGCATGTTAGATGACTTTGAAGGAATCTCACTGTCTTCAAGAAATAATTTGGCATTTTTGATCCGGAATGCTGACAATTCTCAAAAATGGGTCAGGAAAATCAAAGTAATAGATGGAAAAAAATCTCAATTTTAGCTGTTGATACAACTTTTCTTAAGTTTAGGGTGTGTTTTATAATTTACGTTACTAAAACAGATGGTGGAAGGTCCACCAATATATTTATTTTATGTTTTTAAAGCATTTTACTTTGCTGTATTGAATTCAATTCATTCTGGAATTTAGGAGAATTTACCTCTTTATGAAAGAGATTATTGAAAGTAGAAAATGATTGATGACCTTCGCTTCCAGTATTCTTCTCAATAGACTTAGTCTCTCTTCTAATGCTTCCTGTATACTCAGTAATTGTATAAGGTTTAGAGAAAAATGCAGGTCTGGCTGAACATTAAGCACAGTACACTAAATAAAGCTTTTTTACTTTGCAGAATATTTTACATGTGTGTCCCATAGATTCATCAGAGATTCTAGTTTTGGATAAAGGCAAGTACATTTAAGGACAATACAACATCCCTGTCTATGACATTGGCATTCGAATGAGAAGTGAATTTGGTTCAGGACGGTTCTTGGAATGCTTGGCATTTAGGTTATTTTAGGTCAACTCTTTGGGCAATTCAATTAGAGTATTTATTGAATGGTTTTCGTGAGCTGAATGGTTGTCATGTCATGTCATAGATGGTCTAAAACATGACTCTTATTTCTACAATAGTTGTGTTGGTCAGATAAGGCATCTTACCTGATGTATTTAATCCAAGATAATGATGCATGAGTAAGAGGCAGATCATTCTCGAGGAAGTAATTTTGGTTTTGAGAGAGGCATTCTTAGGGAAATAGGCCTTGCAGTGCTCATTTAGAGCTGGGCAGGATTGAGGTCCAGAGAGAGGAGGGAAAGGATATTTGGGTGGAGGGAAGGGCATTGGCAGAGCCTCAGAGGCCTGACGGTTCCTGGGGCCTGTGTGGGAATGGTGGGAAAGTTGGGCTGCAGTCAGCCTGTGGGTGGCCTGGACGTTGGGTAATGAGCGTGGCCGTCAGTTTATGGGTGCCCTCTGTAGAGTTGTCTGTAACTTGCTTCCTCCCTGAGGAAGTGTGACACGCTTCTGCTAGCTGCAGTGTCTTCCCCACAGCTGTGCTGTCCATTGAGGAGAAGGGGGCCTGCTCTGCCATGGCTTCCTTACTCCTCAGGGTATGGCGTGTGAGTTATTTTAATAATGTATCAATCTGCCTTTTCTTTCTTTTGTCACAATGCATTTGCTTTCTAAAGTGGTCTTGTTTTCAGGATAATAATTGGGTTTCCACAGGGAAAATCATAATGTATGAGGCAAATTACTGACTAAAGGCAAATTTCTGACTTAAAAACATGAATCTCTAATTTGTTTCTAGTAGTTCTTCTTTTGTTTAAATTTTTGTTTTGTTAGTTATGTATAGAAACTTAAGGATAGTAATTTCTGCTCAGGTGGATAGTGGTACTGTTTAGCACAGCTCATTGGTCTTCTGAAACTTTTACAAATGCAGTCTGATTCATTCCGGCCAAGTTAATTATGAGGTATATATTTTTTTCCCCTAATGGAGACAAATGTAAAAGACAGAGATACAGAAATCATCTCCAGTTTAGATTGAAGAAATTTTAGTTACTACTGTTTGTTCCTGCTATTTGATCAGAGTTTATTTTTATTTTTTGAAGTCTGTCTCTAATCAAATAAGATTTAATGTTTTAGAAGTAAAAGAGCACCATGACTAAACTGATAAGAAAAGTTAATTTAAGGACAAGAATTGATTTTTAAAAATATAAAAGTACATTTCATGACTTGATTTCAAGATGATCTTGTGGTATCCTTATACTGCTGCAGAGGGAAGTCCACAGTGGGACGAGAATGATGCTTAAAAATCACCACCCTTATTATCTATGACTGAACATGTCTTATTCCAGGCCAGTGTGCCTACCACCTCTGTGGTACACTGTTGATTTCATTTTTCTTCCAGTATTTACTTTTGGTCCTGGACCAATTATCTAGCTGTGATGGGATTCTCCAAAATTATCCTACATTTTGTACTTAGTGAACTAGTGATTGTTCTGTTTGCAGACATTCTTTCTGAGGCTCTACTCTTGCCTCGAAAACCTACATTTGCAGAAAGGGAAATGTATAGGTTTTCCTTTTAAATGTATTTATTTTTATTTATATTTTATTTATTTTTGGCTGTGTTGGGTCTTCGTTTCTGTGCGGGGGCCTTCTCTAGTTGCGGCGAGCAGGGGCCACTCCTCATCGTGGTTCGAGGGCCTCTCAGTGCCGTGGCGCCTCTTGTTGTGGAGCACAGGCTCCAGAAGCGCAGGCTCAGTAGTTGTGGCTCCCGGGCTTAGTTGCACTGCAGCATGTGGGATCTTCCCGGACCAGGGCTCAAATCCGTGTCCCCTGCACTGGCAGGCGGATTCTTAACCACTGCCCAGCCCGTTATTCTTTTTTTTAAAAAAATATTTCCTCATTTGTGTTTATGTGATGATGCCTTTATTTATTTTTTTATTATTGTTTATATTTGGCTGAGTTGAGTCTCTTTTGCTGCGCGCAGGCTTTCCCTAGTTGTGGCAAGTGGGGGCTAATCTTTGTTGTGGTGTGCGGACTTCTCATTGTGGTGGCTTCTCTTGTTGCGGAGCGTGGGCTCTAAGAGTGCGGGCTTCAGTAATTGCAGCACCTGGGCTCAGTATTTGCGGCACACAGGCCCTAGAGTGCGCGGCCTTCATTAGTTGCAGCGTGTGGCCTCAGTTGTTGTGGCTGGTGGGCTCTAGAGCGCAGGCTCAGTAGTTGTGATGTACGGGCTTACTTGCTCTGCGGCACGTGGGATCTTCCCGGACCAGGGCTGGAACCCGTGTCTCCTGCATTGGCAGACGGATTCTTAACTAGTGCACCACCAGGAAAGTCCCAGACTTTCCTTTTCTTAATGACAATTTTGAAGAGTCCTGGTTCACATATTTCATAGACTGTCCTTCAACTTGGCTTTGTGTGATGTTCTCCTCATGACCATAGTGGAGTTAGGGTTTTGGGGAAGGAGATGTTTACTTTTAATATTCAGTTTCAACTCTGTCTCTTGGCTTTTTATATAAGATATTCAATGCATTTAGTTATATATTTAAAAAAGCAGGCTTGTAGACTATTATTTTAAAATCTGCTTGCTATTTTGTAATCTGCTTGGGTTGATGGTGGAATGTTTTTTTTTTTTTTTTCAGTACGTGGGCCTCTCCCTGTTGTGGAGTCTCCCGTTCCGGAGCACAGGCTCCCAACCCTCATGCTCAGTGGCCATGGCTCACGGGCCTAGCCGCTCCGCGGCATGTGGGATCTTCCCGGACCGAGTCACGAACCCGTGTCCCCTGCATTGGCAGGCAGGGTCTCAACCACTGCTCCACCAGGCAAGCCCGTTACACTTTTGTTTTAATTATGCAGTTGGCTCTATTGTGTTGATTTACATTTTATTGGTAAATCTCAACTGCTTTGGATTATGATGTGTTTACAAGGCTACACAGATAATCTGGAAGGGAAAATGAAGTAATACAAATGACAGAAAATGTTTTATAATAATAAAATTTTCTTGGCAAGCAGCAACCTTTTCTCAAAGTCAGTCTTTTAATATAATTTGCTTGCTTCATAAATATGGCTTTCTTGTTTGTTCTTATCTTTATTGATTAGTGAGCATGTTAGATGACTTGGAAGGAATCTCACTGTCTTCAAGAAATAATTTGGCATTTTTGATCCGGAATGCTGACAATTCTCAAAAATGGGTCAGGAAAATCAAAGTAATAGATGGAAAAAAATCTCAATTTTAGCTGTTGATACAACTTTTCTTAAGTTTAGGGTGTGTTTTATAATTTACGTTACTAAAACAGATGTTGGAAGGTCCACCAACATATTTATTTTATGTTTTTAAATCATTTTACTTTGCTGTATTGAATTCAATTCATTCTGGAATTTAGGAGAATTTACCTCTTTATGAAAGAGATTATTGAAAGTAGAAAATGATTGATGACCTTCGCTTCCAGTATTCTTCTCAATAGACTTAGTCTCTCTTCTAATGCTTCCTGTATACTCAGTAATTGTATAAGGTTTAGAGAAAAATGCAGGTCTGGCTGAACATTAAGCACAGTACACTAAATAAAGTTTTTTACTTTGCAGAATATTTTACATGTGTGTCCCATAGATTCATCAGAGATTCTAGTTTTGGATAAAGGCAAGTACATTTAAGGACAATACAACATCCCTGTCTATGACATTGGCATTCGAATGAGAAGTGAATTTGGTTCAGGACGGTTCTTGGAATGCTTGGCATTTAGGTTATTTTAGGTCAACTCTTTGGGCAATTCAATTAGAGTATTTATTGAATGGTTTTCGTGAGCTGAATGGTTGTCATGTCATGTCATAGATGGTCTAAAACATGACTCTTATTTCTACAATAGTTGTGTTGGTCAGATAAGGCATCTTACCTGATGTATTTAATCCAAGATAATGATGCATGAGTAAGAGGCAGATCATTCTCGAGGAAGTAATTTTGGTTTTGAGAGAGGCATTCTTAGGGAAATAGGCCTTGCAGTGCTCATTTAGAGCTGGGCAGGATTGAGGTCCAGAGAGAGGAGGGAAAGGATATTTGGGTGGAGGGAAGGGCATTGGCAGAGCCTCAGAGGCCTGACGGTTCCTGGGGCCTGTGTGGGAATGGTGGGAAAGTTGGGCTGCAGTCAGCCTGTGGGTGGCCTGGACGTTGGGTAATGAGCGTGGCCATCAGTTTATGGGTGCCCTCTGTAGAGTTGTCTGTAACTTGCTTCCTCCCTGAGGAAGTGTGACACGCTTCTGCTAGCTGCAGTGTCTTCCCCACAGCTGTGCTGTCCATTGAGGAGAAGGGGGCCTGCTCTGCCATGGCTTCCTTACTCCTCAGGGTATGGCGTGTGAGTTATTTTAATAATGTATCAATCTGCCTTTTCTTTCTTTTGTCACAATGCATTTGCTTTCTAAAGTGGTCTTCTTTTCAGGATAATAATTGGGTTTCCACAGGGAAAATCATAATGTATGCGGCAAATTACTGACTAAAGGCAAATTTCTGACTTAAAAACATGAATCTCTAATTTGTTTCTAATAGTTCTTCTTTTGTTTAAATTTTTGTTTTGTTAGTTATGTATAGAAACTTAAGGATAGTAATTTCTGCTCAGGTGGATAGTGGTACTGTTTAGCACAGCTCATTGGTCTTCTGAAACTTTTAAAAATGCAGTCTGATTCATTCCAGCCAAGTTAATTATGAGGTACATATTTTTTTCCCCTAATGGAGACAAATGTAAAAGACAGAGATACAGAAATCATCTCCAGTTTAGATTGAAGAAATTTTAGTTACTACTGTTTGTTCCTGCTATTTGATCACAGTTTATTTTTTTTTTGAAGTCTGTCTCTAATCAAATAAGATTTAATGTTTTAGAAGTAAAAGAGCACCATGACTAAATTAATAAGAAAAGTTAATTTAAGGACAAGAATTGATTTTTAAAAATATAAAAGTACATTTCATGACTTGATTTCAAGATGATCTGGTGGTATCCTTATACTGCTGCAGAAGGAAGTCCACAGTGGGACGAGAATGATGCTTAAAAATCACCACCCTTATTATCTATGACTGAACATGTCTTAGTCCAGGCCAGTGTGCCTACCACCTCTGTGGTACACTGTTGATTTCATTTTTCTTCCAGTATTTACTTTTGGTCCTGGACCAATTATCTAGCTGTGATGGGATTCTCCAAAAGTATCCTACATTTTGTACTTAGTGAACTAGTGATTGTTCTGTTTGCAGACATTCTTTCTGAGGCTCTACTCTTGCCTCGGAAACCTACATTTGCAGAAAGGGAAATGTATAGGTTTTCCTTTTAAATGTATTTATTTTTATTTATATTTTATTTATTTTTGGCTGTGTTGGGTCTTCGTTTCTGTGCGAGGGCCTTCTCTAGTTGCGGCGAGCAGGGGCCACTCCTCATCGTGGTTCGTGGGCCTCTCACTGCCGTGGCGCCTCTTGTTGCGGAGCACAGGCTCCAGAAGCGCAGGCTCAGTAGTTGTGGCTCACGGGCTTAGTTGCACTGCAGCATGTGGGATCTTCCCGGACCAGGGCTCAAATCCGTGTCCCCTGCACTGGCAGGCGGATTCTTAACCACTGCCCCGCCCGTTATTCTTTTTTTTAAAAAAATATTTCCTCATATGTGTTTATGTGATGATGCCTTTATTTATTTTTTTATTATTGTTTATATTTGGCTGAGTTGAGTCTCTGTTGCTGCGCGCAGGCTTTCCCTAGTTGTGGCAAGTGGGGGCTACTCTTTGTTGTGGTGTGCGGACTTCTCATTGTGGTGGCTTCTCTTGTTGCGGAGCGTGGGCTCTAAGAGTGCGGGCTTCAGTAATTGCAGCACCTGGGCTCAGTATTTGCGGCACACAGGCCCTAGAGTGCGCGGGCTTCATTAGTTGCAGCGTGCGGCCTCAGTTGTTGTGGCTGGTGGGCTCTAGAGCGCAGGCTCAGTAGTTGTGATGTACGGGTATACTTGCTCTGCGGCACGTGGGATCTTCCCGGACCAGGGCTGGAACCCGTGTCCCCTGCATTGGCAGACGGATTCTTAACTAGTGCACCACCAGGAAAGTCCCAGACTTTCCTTTTCTTAATGACAATTTTGAAGAGTCCTGGTTCACATATTTCATAGACTGTCCTTCAACTTGGCTTTGTGTGATGTTCTCCTCATGACCATAGTGGAGTTAGGGTTTTGGGGAAAGAGATGTTTACTTTTAATATTCGGTTTCAACTCTATCTCTTGGCTTTTTATATAAGATATTCAATGCATTTAGTTATATATTTAAAAAAGCAGTCTTGTAGACTATTATTTTAAAATCTGCTTGCTATTTTGTAATCTGCTTGGGTTGATGGTGGAATGCTTTTTTTTTTTTTTCAGTACGTGGGCCTCTCCCTGTTGTGGAGTCTCCCGTTACGGAGCACAGGCTCCCAACCCGCATGCTCAGTGGCCATGGCTCACGGGCCTAGCCGCTCCGCGGCATGTGGGATCTTCCCGGACCGAGTCACGAACCCGTGTCCCCTGCATTGGCAGGCAGGCTCTCAACCACTGCTCCACCAGGGAAGCCCGGTACACTTTTGTTTTAATTATGCAGTTGGCTCTATTGTGTTGATTTACATTTTATTTGTAAATCTCAACTGCTTTGGATTATGATGTGTTTACAAGGCTACACAGATAATCTGGAAGGGAAAATGAAGTAATACAAATGACAGAAAAAGTTTTATAATAATGAAATTTTCTTGGCAAGCAGCAACCTTTTCTCAAAGTCAGTCTTTTAATATAATTTGCTTGCTTCCTAAATATGGCTTTCTTGTTTGTTCTTATCTTTATTGATTAGTGAGCATGTTAGATGACTTGGGAGGAATCTCACTGTCTTCAACAAATAATTTGGCATTATTGATCCAGAATGCTGACAATTCTCAAAAATGGGTCAGGAAAATCAAAGTAATAGATGGAAAAAAATCTCAATTTTAGCTGTTGATATAACTTTTCTTAAATTTAGGGTGTTTTTTATAATTTAAGTTACTAAAACAGATGGTGGAAGGTCCACCAAGATATTTATTTTATGTATTTAAAGCATTTTACTTTGCTGTATTGAATTCCATTCATTCTGGAATTTAGGAGCATTTACCTCTTTATGAAAGAGACTATTGAAAGTAGAAAATGATTGATGACCTTCGCTTCCAGTATTCTTCTCAATAGACTTAGGCTCTCTTCTAATGCTTCTTGCATACTAAGTAATTGTATAAGGTTTAGAGAATAATTTAGGTCTGTCTGAACTTTAAGCACAGTACACTAAATAAAGCTTTTTCACTTTGCAGAATATTTTACATGTGTGTCCCATAGATTCATCAGAGATTCTAGTTTTGGATAAAGGCAAGTACATTTAAGGACAATACAGCATCCCTGTCTGTGACATTGGCATTCGAATGAGAAGTGAATTTGGTTCACGACGGTTCTTGGAATGCTTGGCATTTAGGTTATTTTAGGTCAACTCTTTGGGCAATTCAATTAGAGTATTTATTGAATGGTTTTCGTGAGCTGAATGGTTGTCATGTCATGTCATAGATGGTCTAAAACATGACTCTTATTTCTAAAATAGTTGTGTTGGTCAGATAAGGCATCTTACATGAAGTATGTAATCCAAGATAATGATGCATGAGTAAGAGGCAGATCATTCTCGAGGAAGTAATTTTGGTTTTGAGAGAGGCATTCTTAGGGAAATAGGCCTTGCAGTGCTCATTTAGAGCTGGGCAGGATTGAGGTCCAGAGAGAGGAGGGAAAGGATATTTGGGTAGAGGGAAGGGCATTGGCAGAGCCTCAGAGGCCTGACGGTTCCTGGGGCCTGTGTGGGAATGGTGGGAAAGTTGGGCTGCAGTCAGCCTGTGGGTGGCCTGGACGTTGGGTAATGAGCGTGGCCGTCAGTTTATGGGTGCCCTCTGTAGAGTTGTCTGTAACTTGCTTCCTCCCTGAGGAAGTGTGACACGCTTCTGCTAGCTGCAGTGTCTTC
This sequence comes from Mesoplodon bidens, assembly GCF_964165515.1. NCBI lineage: Eukaryota > Metazoa > Chordata > Mammalia > Artiodactyla > Ziphiidae > Mesoplodon > Mesoplodon bidens. The sequence goes on from NW_027672161.1 coordinate 70,965, forward strand.
CCCACAGCTGTGCTGTCCATTGAGGAGAAGGGGGCCTGCTCTGCCATGGATTCCTTACTCCTCAGGGTATGGCGTGTGAGTTATTTTAATAATGTATCAATCTGCCTTTTCTTTCTTTTGTCACAATGCATTTGCTTTCTAAAGTGGTCTTGTTTTCAGGATAATAATTGGGTTTCCACAGGGAAAATCATAATGTATGAGGCAAATTACTGACTAAAGGCAAATTTCTGACTTAAAAACATGAATCTCTAATTTGTTTCTAGTAGTTCTTCTTTTGTTTAAATTTTTGTTTTGTTAGTTATGTATAGAAACTTAAGGATAGTAATTTCTGCTCAGGTGGATAGTGGTACTGTTTAGCACAGCTCATTGGTCTTCTGAAACTTTTACAAATGCAGTCTGATTCATTCCGGCCAAGTTAATTATGAGGTACATATTTTTTTCCCTTATGGAGACAAATGTAAAAGACAGAGATACAGAAATCATCTCCAGTTTAGATTGAAGAAATTTTAGTTACTACTGTTTGTTCCTGCTATTTGATCAGAGTTTATTTTTATTTTTTGAAGTCTGTCTCTAATCAAATAAGATTTAATGTTTTAGAAGTAAAAGAGCACCATGACTAAATTAATAAGAAAAGTTAATTTAAGGACAAGAATTGATTTTTAAAAATATAAAAGTACATTTCATGACTTGATTTCAAGATGATCTGGTGGTATTCTTATACTGCTGCAGAAGGATGTCCACAGTGGGACGAGAATGAGGCTTAAAAATCACCACCCTTATTATCTATGACTGAACATGTCTTAGTCCAGGCCAGTGTGCCTACCACCTCTGTGGTACACTGTTGATTTCATTTTTCTTCCAGTATTTACTTTTGGTCCTGGACCAATTATCTAGCTGTGATGGGATTCTCCAAAAGTATCCTACATTTTGTACTTAGTGAACTAGTGATTGTTCTGTTTGCAGACATTCTTTCTGAGGCTCTACACTTGCCTCGAAAACCTACATTTGCAGAAAGGGAAATGTATAGGTTTTCCTTTTAAATGTATTTATTTTTGTTTATATTTTATTTATTTTTGGCTGTGTTGGGTCTTCGTTTCTGTGCGAGGGCCTTCTCTAGTTGCGGCGAGCAGGGGCCACTCCTCATCGTTGTTCGTGGGCCTCTCACTGCCGTGGCGCCTCTTGTTGCAGAGCACAGGCTCCAGAAGCGCAGGCTCAGTAGTTGTGGCTCCCGGGCTTAGTTGCACTGCAGCATGTGGGATCTTCCCGGACCAGGGCTCAAATCCGTGTCCCCTGCACTGGCAGGCGGATTCTTAACCTCTGCCCCGCCCGTTATTCTTTTTTTTTAAATATTTCCTCATTTGTGTTTATGTGATGATGCCTTTATTTATTTTTTTATTATTGTTTATATTTGGCTGAGTTGAGTCTGTGTTGCTGCGCGCAGGCTTTCCCTAGTTGTGGCAAGTGGGGGCTACTCTTTGTTGTGGTGCGCGGACTTCTCATTGTGGTGGCTTCTCTTGTTGCGGAGCGTGGGCTCTAAGAGTGCGGGCTTCAGTAATTGCAGCACCTGGGCTCCGTATTTGCGGCACACAGGCACTAGAGTGCGCGGGCTTCATTAGTTGCAGCGTGTGTCCTCAGTTGTTGTGGCTGGCGGGCTCTAGAGCGCAGGCTCAGTAGTTGTGATGTACGGGCTTACTTGCTCTGCGGCATGTGGGATCTTCCCGGACCAGGGCTGGAACCCGTGTCCCCTGCATTGGCAGACGGATTCTTAACTAGTGCACCACCAGGAAAGTCCCAGACTTTCCTTTTCTTAATGACAATTTTGAAGAGTCCTGGTTCACATATTTCATAGACTGTCCTTCAACTTGGCTTTGTGTGATGTTCTCCTCATGACCATAGTGGAGTTAGGGTTTTGGGGAAGGAGATGTTTACTTTTAATATTCGGTTTCAACTCTGTCTCTTGGCTTTTTATATAAGATATTCAATGCATTTAGTTATATATTTAAAAAGCAGGCTTGTAGACTATTATTTTAAAATCTGCTTGCTATTTTGTAATCTGCTTGGGTTGATGGTGGAATGTTTTTTTTTTTTTTTTTTCAGTACGTGGGCCTCTCCCTGTTGTGGAGTCTCCCGTTCCGGAGCACAGGCTCCCAACCCGCATGCTCAGTGGCCATGGCTCACGGGCCTAGCCGCTCCGCGGCATGTGGGATCTTCCCGGACCGAGTCACGAACCCGTGTCCCCTGCATTGGCAGGCAGGCTCTCAACCACTGCTCCACCAGGGAAGCCCGTTACACTTTTGTTTTAATTATGCAGTTGGCTCTATTGTGTTGATTTACATTTTATTGGTAAATCTCAACTGCTTTGGATTATGATGTGTTTACAAGGCTACACAGATAATCTGGAAGGGAAAATGAAGTAATACAAATGACAGAAAATGTTTTATAATAATAAAATTTTCTTGGCAAGCAGCAACCTTTTCTCAAAGTCAGTCTTTTAATATAATTTGCTTGCTTCATAAATATGGCTTTCTTGTTTGTTCTTATCTTTATTGATTAGTGAGCATGTTAGATGACTTTGAAGGAATCTCACTGTCTTCAAGAAATAATTTGGCATTTTTGATCCGGAATGCTGACAATTCTCAAAAATGGGTCAGGAAAATCAAAGTAATAGATGGAAAAAAATCTCAATTTTAGCTGTTGATACAACTTTTCTTAAGTTTAGGGTGTGTTTTATAATTTACGTTACTAAAACAGATGGTGGAAGGTCCACCAATATATTTATTTTATGTTTTTAAAGCATTTTACTTTGCTGTATTGAATTCAATTCATTCTGGAATTTAGGAGAATTTACCTCTTTATGAAAGAGATTATTGAAAGTAGAAAATGATTGATGACCTTCGCTTCCAGTATTCTTCTCAATAGACTTAGTCTCTCTTCTAATGCTTCCTGTATACTCAGTAATTGTATAAGGTTTAGAGAAAAATGCAGGTCTGGCTGAACATTAAGCACAGTACACTAAATAAAGCTTTTTTACTTTGCAGAATATTTTACATGTGTGTCCCATAGATTCATCAGAGATTCTAGTTTTGGATAAAGGCAAGTACATTTAAGGACAATACAACATCCCTGTCTATGACATTGGCATTCGAATGAGAAGTGAATTTGGTTCAGGACGGTTCTTGGAATGCTTGGCATTTAGGTTATTTTAGGTCAACTCTTTGGGCAATTCAATTAGAGTATTTATTGAATGGTTTTCGTGAGCTGAATGGTTGTCATGTCATGTCATAGATGGTCTAAAACATGACTCTTATTTCTACAATAGTTGTGTTGGTAAGATAAGGCATCTTACCTGATGTATTTAATCCAAGATAATGATGCATGAGTAAGAGGCAGATCATTCTCGAGGAAGTAATTTTGGTTTTGAGAGAGGCATTCTTAGGGAAATAGGCCTTGCAGTGCTCATTTAGAGCTGGGCAGGATTGAGGTCCAGAGAGAGGAGGGAAAGGATATTTGGGTGGAGGGAAGGGCATTGGCAGAGCCTCAGAGGCCTGACGGTTCCTGGGGCCTGTGTGGGAATGGTGGGAAAGTTGGGCTGCAGTCAGCCTGTGGGTGGCCTGGACGTTGGGTAATGAGCGTGGCCGTCAGTTTATGGGTGCCCTCTGTAGAGTTGTCTGTAACTTGCTTCCTCCCTGAGGAAGTGTGACACGCTTCTGCTAGCTGCAGTGTCTTCCCCACAGCTGTGCTGTCCATTGAGGAGAAGGGGGCCTGCTCTGCCATGGCTTCCTTACTCCTCAGGGTATGGCGTGTGAGTTATTTTAATAATGTATCAATCTGCCTTTTCTTTCTTTTGTCACAATGCATTTGCTTTCTAAAGTGGTCTTGTTTTCAGGATAATAATTGGGTTTCCACAGGGAAAATCATAATGTATGAGGCAAATTACTGACTAAAGGCAAATTTCTGACTTAAAAACATGAATCTCTAATTTGTTTCTAGTAGTTCTTCTTTTGTTTAAATTTTTGTTTTGTTAGTTATGTATAGAAACTTAAGGATAGTAATTTCTGCTCAGGTGGATAGTGGTACTGTTTAGCACAGCTCATTGGTCTTCTGAAACTTTTACAAATGCAGTCTGATTCATTCCGGCCAAGTTAATTATGAGGTACATATTTTTTTCCCCTAATGGAGACAAATGTAAAAGACAGAGATACAGAAATCATCTCCAGTTTAGATTGAAGAAATTTTAGTTACTACTGTTTGTTCCTGCTATTTGATCAGAGTTTATTTTTATTTTTTGAAGTCTGTCTCTAATCAAATAAGATTTAATGTTTTAGAAGTAAAAGAGCACCATGACTAAACTGATAAGAAAAGTTAATTTAAGGACAAGAATTGATTTTTAAAAATATAAAAGTACATTTCATGACTTGATTTCAAGATGATCTTGTGGTATCCTTATACTGCTGCAGAGGGAAGTCCACAGTGGGACGAGAATGATGCTTAAAAATCACCACCCTTATTATCTATGACTGAACATGTCTTATTCCAGGCCAGTGTGCCTACCACCTCTGTGGTACACTGTTGATTTCATTTTTCTTCCAGTATTTACTTTTGGTCCTGGACCAATTATCTAGCTGTGATGGGATTCTCCAAAATTATCCTACATTTTGTACTTAGTGAACTAGTGATTGTTCTGTTTGCAGACATTCTTTCTGAGGCTCTACTCTTGCCTCGAAAACCTACATTTGCAGAAAGGGAAATGTATAGGTTTTCCTTTTAAATGTATTTATTTTTATTTATATTTTATTTATTTTTGGCTGTGTTGGGTCTTCGTTTCTGTGCGGGGGCCTTCTCTAGTTGCGGCGAGCAGGGGCCACTCCTCATCGTGGTTCGAGGGCCTCTCAGTGCCGTGGCGCCTCTTGTTGTGGAGCACAGGCTCCAGAAGCGCAGGCTCAGTAGTTGTGGCTCCCGGGCTTAGTTGCACTGCAGCATGTGGGATCTTCCCGGACCAGGGCTCAAATCCGTGTCCCCTGCACTGGCAGGCGGATTCTTAACCACTGCCCAGCCCGTTATTCTTTTTTTAAAAAAAATATTTCCTCATTTGTGTTTATGTGATGATGCCTTTATTTATTTTTTTATTATTGTTTATATTTGGCTGAGTTGAGTCTCTTTTGCTGCGCGCAGGCTTTCCCTAGTTGTGGCAAGTGGGGGCTAATCTTTGTTGTGGTGTGCGGACTTCTCATTGTGGTGGCTTCTCTTGTTGCGGAGCGTGGGCTCTAAGAGTGCGGGCTTCAGTAATTGCAGCACCTGGGCTCAGTATTTGCGGCACACAGGCCCTAGAGTGCGCGGCCTTCATTAGTTGCAGCGTGTGGCCTCAGTTGTTGTGGCTGGTGGGCTCTAGAGCGCAGGCTCAGTAGTTGTGATGTACGGGCTTACTTGCTCTGCGGCACGTGGGATCTTCCCGGACCAGGGCTGGAACCCGTGTCTCCTGCATTGGCAGACGGATTCTTAACTAGTGCACCACCAGGAAAGTCCCAGACTTTCCTTTTCTTAATGACAATTTTGAAGAGTCCTGGTTCACATATTTCATAGACTGTCCTTCAACTTGGCTTTGTGTGATGTTCTCCTCATGACCATAGTGGAGTTAGGGTTTTGGGGAAGGAGATGTTTACTTTTAATATTCAGTTTCAACTCTGTCTCTTGGCTTTTTATATAAGATATTCAATGCATTTAGTTATATATTTAAAAAAGCAGGCTTGTAGACTATTATTTTAAAATCTGCTTGCTATTTTGTAATCTGCTTGGGTTGATGGTGGAATGTTTTTTTTTTTTTTTTTTCAGTACGTGGGCCTCTCCCTGTTGTGGAGTCTCCCGTTCCGGAGCACAGGCTCCCAACCCGCATGCTCAGTGGCCATGGCTCACGGGCCTAGCCGCTCCGCGGCATGTGGGATCTTCCCGGACCGAGTCACGAACCCGTGTCCCCTGCATTGGCAGGCAGGGTCTCAACCACTGCTCCACCAGGCAAGCCCGTTACACTTTTGTTTTAATTATGCAGTTGGCTCTATTGTGTTGATTTACATTTTATTGGTAAATCTCAACTGCTTTGGATTATGATGTGTTTACAAGGCTACACAGATAATCTGGAAGGGAAAATGAAGTAATACAAATGACAGAAAATATTTTATAATAATAAAATTTTCTTGGCAAGCAGCAACCTTTTCTCAAAGTCAGTCTTTTAATATAATTTGCTTGCTTCCTAAATATGGCTTTCTTGTTTGTTCTTATCTTTATTGATTAGTGAGCATGTTAGATGACTTGGAAGGAATCTCACTGTCTTCAAGAAATAATTTGGCATTTTTGATCCGGAATGCTGACAATTCTCAAAAATGGGTCAGGAAAATCAAAGTAATAGATGGAAAAAAATCTCAATTTTAGCTGTTGATATAACTTTTCTTAAATTTAGGGTGTTTTTTATAATTTAAGTTACTAAAACAGATGGTGGAAGGTCCACCAAGATATTTATTTTATGTATTTAAAGCATTTTACTTTGCTGTATTGAATTCAATTCATTCTGGAATTTAGGAGCATTTACCTCTTTATGAAAGAGACTATTGAAAGTAGAAAATGATTGATGACCTTCGCTTCCAGTATTCTTCTCAATAGACTTAGGCTCTCTTCTAATGCTTCTTGCATACTAAGTAATTGTATAAGGTTTAGAGAATAATTTAGGTCTGTCTGAACTTTAAGCACAGTACACTAAATAAAGCTTTTTCACTTTGCAGAATATTTTACATGTGTGTCCCATAGATTCATCAGAGATTCTAGTTTTGGATAAAGGCAAGTACATTTAAGGACAATACAGCATCCCTGTCTGTGACATTGGCATTCGAATGAGAAGTGAATTTGGTTCACGACGGTTCTTGGAATGCTTGGCATTTAGGTTATTTTAGGTCAACTCTTTGGGCAATTCAATTAGAGTATTTATTGAATGGTTTTCGTGAGCTGAATGGTTGTCATGTCATGTCATAGATGGTCTAAAACATGACTCTTATTTCTAAAATAGTTGTGTTGGTCAGATAAGGCATCTTACATGAAGTATGTAATCCAAGATAATGATGCATGAGTAAGAGGCAGATCATTCTCGAGGAAGTAATTTTGGTTTTGAGAGAGGCATTCTTAGGGAAATAGGCCTTGCAGTGCTCATTTAGAGCTGGGCAGGATTGAGGTCCAGAGAGAGGAGGGAAAGGATATTTGGGTAGAGGGAAGGGCATTGGCAGAGCCTCAGAGGCCTGACGGTTCCTGGGGCCTGTGTGGGAATGGTGGGAAAGTTGGGCTGCAGTCAGCCTGTGGGTGGCCTGGACGTTGGGTAATGAGCGTGGCCATCAGTTTATGGGTGCCCTCTGTAGAGTTGTCTGTAACTTGCTTCCTCCCTGAGGAAGTGTGACACGCTTCTGCTAGCTGCAGTGTCTTCCCCACAGCTGTGCTGTCCATTGAGGAGAAGGGGGCCTGCTCTGCCATGGATTCCTTACTCCTCAGGGTATGGCGTGTGAGTTATTTTAATAATGTATCAATCTGCCTTTTCTTTCTTTTGTCACAATGCATTTGCTTTCTAAAGTGGTCTTGTTTTCAGGATAATAATTGGGTTTCCACAGGGAAAATCATAATGTATGAGGCAAATTACTGACTAAAGGCAAATTTCTGACTTAAAAACATGAATCTCTAATTTGTTTCTAGTAGTTCTTCTTTTGTTTAAATTTTTGTTTTGTTAGTTATGTATAGAAACTTAAGGATAGTAATTTCTGCTCAGGTGGATAGTGGTACTGTTTAGCACAGCTCATTGGTCTTCTGAAACTTTTACAAATGCAGTCTGATTCATTCCGGCCAAGTTAATTATGAGGTACATATTTTTTTCCCTTATGGAGACAAATGTAAAAGACAGAGATACAGAAATCATCTCCAGTTTAGATTGAAGAAATTTTAGTTACTACTGTTTGTTCCTGCTATTTGATCAGAGTTTATTTTTATTTTTTGAAGTCTGTCTCTAATCAAATAAGATTTAATGTTTTAGAAGTAAAAGAGCACCATGACTAAATTAATAAGAAAAGTTAATTTAAGGACAAGAATTGATTTTTAAAAATATAAAAGTACATTTCATGACTTGATTTCAAGATGATCTGGTGGTATTCTTATACTGCTGCAGAAGGATGTCCACAGTGGGACGAGAATGAGGCTTAAAAATCACCACCCTTATTATCTATGACTGAACATGTCTTAGTCCAGGCCAGTGTGCCTACCACCTCTGTGGTACACTGTTGATTTCATTTTTCTTCCAGTATTTACTTTTGGTCCTGGACCAATTATCTAGCTGTGATGGGATTCTCCAAAAGTATCCTACATTTTGTACTTAGTGAACTAGTGATTGTTCTGTTTGCAGACATTCTTTCTGAGGCTCTACACTTGCCTCGAAAACCTACATTTGCAGAAAGGGAAATGTATAGGTTTTCCTTTTAAATGTATTTATTTTTGTTTATATTTTATTTATTTTTGGCTGTGTTGGGTCTTCGTTTCTGTGCGAGGGCCTTCTCTAGTTGCGGCGAGCAGGGGCCACTCCTCATCGTTGTTCGTGGGCCTCTCACTGCCGTGGCGCCTCTTGTTGCAGAGCACAGGCTCCAGAAGCGCAGGCTCAGTAGTTGTGGCTCCCGGGCTTAGTTGCACTGCAGCATGTGGGATCTTCCCGGACCAGGGCTCAAATCCGTGTCCCCTGCACTGGCAGGCGGATTCTTAACCTCTGCCCCGCCCGTTATTCTTTTTTTTTAAATATTTCCTCATTTGTGTTTATGTGATGATGCCTTTATTTATTTTTTTATTATTGTTTATATTTGGCTGAGTTGAGTCTGTGTTGCTGCGCGCAGGCTTTCCCTAGTTGTGGCAAGTGGGGGCTACTCTTTGTTGTGGTGCGCGGACTTCTCATTGTGGTGGCTTCTCTTGTTGCGGAGTGTGGGCTCTAAGAGTGCGGGCTTCAGTAATTGCAGCACCTGGGCTCCGTATTTGCGGCACACAGGCACTAGAGTGCGCGGGCTTCATTAGTTGCAGCGTGTGGCCTCAGTTGTTGTGGCTGGCGGGCTCTAGAGCGCAGGCTCAGTAGTTGTGATGTACGGGCTTACTTGCTCTGCGGCATGTGGGATCTTCCCGGACCAGGGCTGGAACCCGTGTCCCCTGCATTGGCAGACGGATTCTTAACTAGTGCACCACCAGGAAAGTCCCAGACTTTCCTTTTCTTAATGACAATTTTGAAGAGTCCTGGTTCACATATTTCATAGACTGTCCTTCAACTTGGCTTTGTGTGATGTTCTCCTCATGACTGGAGTGGAGTTAGGGTTTTGGGGAAGGAGATGTTTACTTTTAATATTCGGTTTCAACTCTGTCTCTTGGCTTTTTATATAAGATATTCAATGCATTTAGTTATATATTTAAAAAGCAGGCTTGTAGACTATTATTTTAAAATCTGCTTGCTATTTTGTAATCTGCTTGGGTTGATGGTGGAATGTTTTTTTTTTTTTTTTTTCAGTACGTGGGCCTCTCCCTGTTGTGGAGTCTCCCGTTCCGGAGCACAGGCTCCCAACCCGCATGCTCAGTGGCCATGGCTCACGGGCCTAGCCGCTCCACGGCATGTGGGATCTTCCCGGACCGAGTCACGAACCCGTGTCCCCTGCATTGGCAGGCAGGCTCTCAACCACTGCTCCACCAGGGAAGCCCGTTACACTTTTGTTTTAATTATGCAGTTGGCTCTATTGTGTTGATTTACATTTTATTGGTAAATCTCAACTGCTTTGGATTATGATGTGTTTACAAGGCTACACAGATAATCTGGAAGGGAAAATGAAGTAATACAAATGACAGAAAATGTTTTATAATAATAAAATTTTCTTGGCAAGCAGCAACCTTTTCTCAAAGTCAGTCTTTTAATATAATTTGCTTGCTTCATAAATATGGCTTTCTTGTTTGTTCTTATCTTTATTGATTAGTGAGCATGTTAGATGACTTTGAAGGAATCTCACTGTCTTCAAGAAATAATTTGGCATTTTTGATCCGGAATGCTGACAATTCTCAAAAATGGGTCAGGAAAATCAAAGTAATAGATGGAAAAAAATCTCAATTTTAGCTGTTGATACAACTTTTCTTAAGTTTAGGGTGTGTTTTATAATTTACGTTACTAAAACAGATGGTGGAAGGTCCACCAATATATTTATTTTATGTTTTTAAAGCATTTTACTTTGCTGTATTGAATTCAATTCATTCTGGAATTTAGGAGAATTTACCTCTTTATGAAAGAGATTATTGAAAGTAGAAAATGATTGATGACCTTCGCTTCCAGTATTCTTCTCAATAGACTTAGTCTCTCTTCTAATGCTTCCTGTATACTCAGTAATTGTATAAGGTTTAGAGAAAAATGCAGGTCTGGCTGAACATTAAGCACAGTACACTAAATAAAGCTTTTTTACTTTGCAGAATATTTTACATGTGTGTCCCATAGATTCATCAGAGATTCTAGTTTTGGATAAAGGCAAGTACATTTAAGGACAATACAACATCCCTGTCTATGACATTGGCATTCGAATGAGAAGTGAATTTGGTTCAGGACGGTTCTTGGAATGCTTGGCATTTAGGTTATTTTAGGTCAACTCTTTGGGCAATTCAATTAGAGTATTTATTGAATGGTTTTCGTGAGCTGAATGGTTGTCATGTCATGTCATAGATGGTCTAAAACATGACTCTTATTTCTACAGTAGTTGTGTTGGTAAGATAAGGCATCTTACCTGATGTATTTAATCCAAGATAATGATGCATGAGTAAGAGGCAGATCATTCTCGAGGAAGTAATTTTGGTTTTGAGAGAGGCATTCTTAGGGAAATAGGCCTTGCAGTGCTCATTTAGAGCTGGGCAGGATTGAGGTCCAGAGAGAGGAGGGAAAGGATATTTGGGTGGAGGGAAGGGCATTGGCAGAGCCTCAGAGGCCTGACGGTTCCTGGGGCCTGTGTGGGAATGGTGGGAAAGTTGGGCTGCAGTCAGCCTGTGGGTGGCCTGGACGTTGGGTAATGAGCGTGGCCGTCAGTTTATGGGTGCCCTCTGTAGAGTTGTCTGTAACTTGCTTCCTCCCTGAGGAAGTGTGACACGCTTCTGCTAGCTGCAGTGTCTTCCCCACAGCTGTGCTGTCCATTGAGGAGAAGGGGGCCTGCTCTGCCATGGCTTCCTTACTCCTCAGGGTATGGCGTGTGAGTTATTTTAATAATGTATCAATCTGCCTTTTCTTTCTTTTGTCACAATGCATTTGCTTTCTAAAGTGGTCTTGTTTTCAGGATAATAATTGGGTTTCCACAGGGAAAATCATAATGTATGAGGCAAATTACTGACTAAAGGCAAATTTCTGACTTAAAAACATGAATCTCTAATTTGTTTCTAGTAGTTCTTCTTTTGTTTAAATTTTTGTTTTGTTAGTTATGTATAGAAACTTAAGGATAGTAATTTCTGCTCAGGTGGATAGTGGTACTGTTTAGCACAGCTCATTGGTCTTCTGAAACTTTTACAAATGCAGTCTGATTCATTCCGGCCAAGTTAATTATGAGGTACATATTTTTTTCCCCTAATGGAGACAAATGTAAAAGACAGAGATACAGAAATCATCTCCAGTTTAGATTGAAGAAATTTTAGTTACTACTGTTTGTTCCTGCTATTTGATCAGAGTTTATTTTTATTTTTTGAAGTCTGTCTCTAATCAAATAAGATTTAATGTTTTAGAAGTAAAAGAGCACCATGACTAAACTGATAAGAAAAGTTAATTTAAGGACAAGAATTGATTTTTAAAAATATAAAAGTACATTTCATGACTTGATTTCAAGATGATCTTGTGGTATCCTTATACTGCTGCAGAGGGAAGTCCACAGTGGGACGAGAATGATGCTTAAAAATCACCACCCTTATTATCTATGACTGAACATGTCTTATTCCAGGCCAGTGTGCCTACCACCTCTGTGGTACACTGTTGATTTCATTTTTCTTCCAGTATTTACTTTTGGTCCTGGACCAATTATCTAGCTGTGATGGGATTCTCCAAAATTATCCTACATTTTGTACTTAGTGAACTAGTGATTGTTCTGTTTGCAGACATTCTTTCTGAGGCTCTACTCTTGCCTCGAAAACCTACATTTGCAGAAAGGGAAATGTATAGGTTTTCCTTTTAAATGTATTTATTTTTATTTATATTTTATTTATTTTTGGCTGTGTTGGGTCTTCGTTTCTGTGCGGGGGCCTTCTCTAGTTGCGGCGAGCAGGGGCCACTCCTCATCGTGGTTCGAGGGCCTCTCAGTGCCGTGGCGCCTCTTGTTGTGGAGCACAGGCTCCAGAAGCGCAGGCTCAGTAGTTGTGGCTCCCGGGCTTAGTTGCACTGCAGCATGTGGGATCTTCCCGGACCAGGGCTCAAATCCGTGTCCCCTGCACTGGCAGGCGGATTCTTAACCACTGCCCAGCCCGTTATTCTTTTTTTAAAAAAAATATTTCCTCATTTGTGTTTATGTGATGATGCCTTTATTTATTTTTTTATTATTGTTTATATTTGGCTGAGTTGAGTCTCTTTTGCTGCGCGCAGGCTTTCCCTAGTTGTGGCAAGTGGGGGCTAATCTTTGTTGTGGTGTGCGGACTTCTCATTGTGGTGGCTTCTCTTGTTGCGGAGCGTGGGCTCTAAGAGTGCGGGCTTCAGTAATTGCAGCACCTGGGCTCAGTATTTGCGGCACACAGGCCCTAGAGTGCGCGGCCTTCATTAGTTGCAGCGTGTGGCCTCAGTTGTTGTGGCTGGTGGGCTCTAGAGCGCAGGCTCAGTAGTTGTGATGTACGGGCTTACTTGCTCTGCGGCACGTGGGATCTTCCCGGACCAGGGCTGGAACCCGTGTCTCCTGCATTGGCAGACGGATTCTTAACTAGTGCACCACCAGGAAAGTCCCAGACTTTCCTTTTCTTAATGACAATTTTGAAGAGTCCTGGTTCACATATTTCATAGACTGTCCTTCAACTTGGCTTTGTGTGATGTTCTCCTCATGACCATAGTGGAGTTAGGGTTTTGGGGAAGGAGATGTTTACTTTTAATATTCAGTTTCAACTCTGTCTCTTGGCTTTTTATATAAGATATTCAATGCATTTAGTTATATATTTAAAAAAGCAGGCTTGTAGACTATTATTTTAAAATCTGCTTGCTATTTTGTAATCTGCTTGGGTTGATGGTGGAATGTTTTTTTTTTTTTTTTTTTCAGTACGTGGGCCTCTCCCTGTTGTGGAGTCTCCCGTTCCGGAGCACAGGCTCCCAACCCGCATGCTCAGTGGCCATGGCTCACGGGCCTAGCCGCTCCGCGGCATGTGGGATCTTCCCGGACCGAGTCACGAACCCGTGTCCCCTGCATTGGCAGGCAGGGTCTCAACCACTGCTCCACCAGGCAAGCCCGTTACACTTTTGTTTTAATTATGCAGTTGGCTCTATTGTGTTGATTTACATTTTATTGGTAAATCTCAACTGCTTTGGATTATGATGTGTTTACAAGGCTACACAGATAATCTGGAAGGGAAAATGAAGTAATACAAATGACAGAAAATGTTTTATAATAATAAAATTTTCTTGGCAAGCAGCAACCTTTTCTCAAAGTCAGTCTTTTAATATAATTTGCTTGCTTCATAAATATGGCTTTCTTGTTTGTTCTTATCTTTATTGATTAGTGAGCATGTTAGATGACTTGGAAGGAATCTCACTGTCTTCAAGAAATAATTTGGCATTTTTGATCCGGAATGCTGACAATTCTCAAAAATGGGTCAGGAAAATCAAAGTAATAGATGGAAAAAAATCTCAATTTTAGCTGTTGATACAACTTTTCTTAAGTTTAGGGTGTGTTTTATAATTTACGTTACTAAAACAGATGTTGGAAGGTCCACCAACATATTTATTTTATGTTTTTAAATCATTTTACTTTGCTGTATTGAATTCAATTCATTCTGGAATTTAGGAGAATTTACCTCTTTATGAAAGAGATTATTGAAAGTAGAAAATGATTGATGACCTTCGCTTCCAGTATTCTTCTCAATAGACTTAGTCTCTCTTCTAATGCTTCCTGTATACTCAGTAATTGTATAAGGTTTAGAGAAAAATGCAGGTCTGGCTGAACATTAAGCACAGTACACTAAATAAAGTTTTTTACTTTGCAGAATATTTTACATGTGTGTCCCATAGATTCATCAGAGATTCTAGTTTTGGATAAAGGCAAGTACATTTAAGGACAATACAACATCCCTGTCTATGACATTGGCATTCGAATGAGAAGTGAATTTGGTTCAGGACGGTTCTTGGAATGCTTGGCATTTAGGTTATTTTAGGTCAACTCTTTGGGCAATTCAATTAGAGTATTTATTGAATGGTTTTCGTGAGCTGAATGGTTGTCATGTCATGTCATAGATGGTCTAAAACATGACTCTTATTTCTACAATAGTTGTGTTGGTCAGATAAGGCATCTTACATGAAGTATGTAATCCAAGATAATGATGCATGAGTAAGAGGCAGATCATTCTCGAGGAAGTAATTTTGGTTTTGAGAGAGGCATTCTTAGGGAAATAGGCCTTGCAGTGCTCATTTAGAGCTGGGCAGGATTGAGGTCCAGAGAGAGGAGGGAAAGGATATTTGGGTAGAGGGAAGGGCATTGGCAGAGCCTCAGAGGCCTGACGGTTCCTGGGGCCTGTGTGGGAATGGTGAGAAAGTTGGGCTGCAGTCAGCCTGTGGGTGGCCTGGACGTTGGGTAATGAGCGTGGCCGTCAGTTTATGGGTGCCCTCTGTAGAGTTGTCTGTAACTTGCTTCCTCCCTGAGGAAGTGTGACACGCTTCTGCTAGCTGCAGTGTCTTCCCCACAGCTGTGCTGTCCATTGAGGAGAAGGGGGCCTGCTCTGCCATGGCTTCCTTACTCCTCAGGGTATGGCGTGTGAGTTATTTTAATAATGTATCAATCTGCCTTTTCTTTCTTTTGTCACAATGCATTTGCTTTCTAAAGTGGTCTTCTTTTCAGGATAATAATTGGGTTTCCACAGGGAAAATCATAATGTATGCGGCAAATTACTGACTAAAGGCAAATTTCTGACTTAAAAACATGAATCTCTAATTTGTTTCTAATAGTTCTTCTTTTGTTTAAATTTTTGTTTTGTTAGTTATGTATAGAAACTTAAGGATAGTAATTTCTGCTCAGGTGGATAGTGGTACTGTTTAGCACAGCTCATTGGTCTTCTGAAACTTTTAAAAATGCAGTCTGATTCATTCCAGCCAAGTTAATTATGAGGTACATATTTTTTTCCCCTAATGGAGACAAATGTAAAAGACAGAGATACAGAAATCATCTCCAGTTTAGATTGAAGAAATTTTAGTTACTACTGTTTGTTCCTGCTATTTGATCACAGTTTATTTTTTTTTTGAAGTCTGTCTCTAATCAAATAAGATTTAATGTTTTAGAAGTAAAAGAGCACCATGACTAAATTAATAAGAAAAGTTAATTTAAGGACAAGAATTGATTTTTAAAAATATAAAAGTACATTTCATGACTTGATTTCAAGATGATCTGGTGGTATCCTTATACTGCTGCAGAAGGAAGTCCACAGTGGGACGAGAATGATGCTTAAAAATCACCACCCTTATTATCTATGACTGAACATGTCTTAGTCCAGGCCAGTGTGCCTACCACCTCTGTGGTACACTGTTGATTTCATTTTTCTTCCAGTATTTACTTTTGGTCCTGGACCAATTATCTAGCTGTGATGGGATTCTCCAAAAGAATCCTACATTTTGTACTTAGTGAACTAGTGATTGTTCTGTTTGCAGACATTCTTTCTGAGGCTCTACTCTTGCCTCGGAAACCTACATTTGCAGAAAGGGAAATGTATAGGTTTTCCTTTTAAATGTATTTATTTTTATTTATATTTTATTTATTTTTGGCTGTGTTGGGTCTTCGTTTCTGTGCGAGGGCCTTCTCTAGTTGCGGCGAGCAGGGGCCACTCCTCATCGTGGTTCGTGGGCCTCTCACTGCCGTGGCGCCTCTTGTTGCGGAGCACAGGCTCCAGAAGCGCAGGCTCAGTAGTTGTGGCTCACGGGCTTAGTTGCACTGCAGCATGTGGGATCTTCCCGGACCAGGGCTCAAATCCGTGTCCCCTGCACTGGCAGGCGGATTCTTAACCACTGCCCCGCCCGTTATTCTTTTTTTTAAAAAAATATTTCCTCATATGTGTTTATGTGATGATGCCTTTATTTATTTTTTTATTATTGTTTATATTTGGCTGAGTTGAGTCTCTGTTGCTGCGCGCAGGCTTTCCCTAGTTGTGGCAAGTGGGGGCTACTCTTTGTTGTGGTGTGCGGACTTCTCATTGTGGTGGCTTCTCTTGTTGCGGAGCGTGGGCTCTAAGAGTGCGGGCTTCAGTAATTGCAGCACCTGGGCTCAGTATTTGCAGCACACAGGCCCTAGAGTGCGCGGGCTTCATTAGTTGCAGCGTGCGGCCTCAGTTGTTGTGGCTGGTGGGCTCTAGAGCGCAGGCTCAGTAGTTGTGATGTACGGGTATACTTGCTCTGCGGCACGTGGGATCTTCCCGGACCAGGGCTGGAACCCGTGTCCCCTGCATTGGCAGACGGATTCTTAACTAGTGCACCACCAGGAAAGTCCCAGACTTTCCTTTTCTTAATGACAATTTTGAAGAGTCCTGGTTCACATATTTCATAGACTGTCCTTCAACTTGGCTTTGTGTGATGTTCTCCTCATGACCATAGTGGAGTTAGGGTTTTGGGGAAAGAGATGTTTACTTTTAATATTCGGTTTCAACTCTATCTCTTGGCTTTTTATATAAGATATTCAATGCATTTATTTATATATTTAAAAAAGCAGTCTTGTAGACTATTATTTTAAAATCTGCTTCCTATTTTGTAATCTGCTTGGGTTGATGGTGGAATGCTTTTTTTTTTTTTTCAGTACGTGGGCCTCTCCCTGTTGTGGAGTCTCCCGTTACGGAGCACAGGCTCCCAACCCGCATGCTCAGTGGCCATGGCTCACGGGCCTAGCCGCTCTGCGGCATGTGGGATCTTCCCGGACCGAGTCACGAACCCGTGTCCCCTGCATTGGCAGGCAGGCTCTCAACCACTGCTCCACCAGGGAAGCCCGGTACACTTTTGTTTTAATTATGCAGTTGGCTCTATTGTGTTGATTTACATTTTATTTGTAAATCTCAACTGCTTTGGATTATGATGTGTTTACAAGGCTACACAGATAATCTGGAAGGGAAAATGAAGTAATACAAATGACAGAAAAAGTTTTATAATAATGAAATTTTCTTGGCAAGCAGCAACCTTTTCTCAAAGTCAGTCTTTTAATATAATTTGCTTGCTTCCTAAATATGGCTTTCTTGTTTGTTCTTATCTTTATTGATTAGTGAGCATGTTAGATGACTTGGGAGGAATCTCACTGTCTTCAACAAATAATTTGGCATTATTGATCCAGAATGCTGACAATTCTCAAAAATGGGTCAGGAAAATCAAAGTAATAGATGGAAAAAAATCTCAATTTTAGCTGTTGATATAACTTTTCTTAAATTTAGGGTGTTTTTTATAATTTAAGTTACTAAAACAGATGGTGGAAGGTCCACCAAGATATTTATTTTATGTATTTAAAGCATTTTACTTTGCTGTATTGAATTCCATTCATTCTGGAATTTAGGAGCATTTACCTCTTTATGAAAGAGACTATTGAAAGTAGAAAATGATTGATGACCTTCGCTTCCAGTATTCTTCTCAATAGACTTAGGCTCTCTTCTAATGCTTCTTGCATACTAAGTAATTGTATAAGGTTTAGAGAATAATTTAGGTCTGTCTGAACTTTAAGCACAGTACACTAAATAAAGCTTTTTCACTTTGCAGAATATTTTACATGTGTGTCCCATAGATTCATCAGAGATTCTAGTTTTGGATAAAGGCAAGTACATTTAAGGACAATACAGCATCCCTGTCTGTGACATTGGCATTCGAATGAGAAGTGAATTTGGTTCACGACGGTTCTTGGAATGCTTGGCATTTAGGTTATTTTAGGTCAACTCTTTGGGCAATTCAATTAGAGTATTTATTGAATGGTTTTCGTGAGCTGAATGGTTGTCATGTCATGTCATAGATGGTCTAAAACATGACTCTTATTTCTAAAATAGTTGTGTTGGTCAGATAAGGCATCTTACATGAAGTATGTAATCCAAGATAATGATGCATGAGTAAGAGGCAGATCATTCTCGAGGAAGTAATTTTGGTTTTGAGAGAGGCATTCTTAGGGAAATAGGCCTTGCAGTGCTCATTTAGAGCTGGGCAGGATTGAGGTCCAGAGAGAGGAGGGAAAGGATATTTGGGTAGAGGGAAGGGCATTGGCAGAGCCTCAGAGGCCTGACGGTTCCTGGGGCCTGTGTGGGAATGGTGGGAAAGTTGGGCTGCAGTCAGCCTGTGGGTGGCCTGGACGTTGGGTAATGAGCGTGGCCGTCAGTTTATGGGTGCCCTCTGTAGAGTTGTCTGTAACTTGCTTCCTCCCTGAGGAAGTGTGACACGCTTCTGCTAGCTGCAGTGTCTTCCCCACAGCTGTGCTGTCCATTGAGGAGAAGGGGGCCTGCTCTGCCATGGATTCCTTACTCCTCAGGGTATGGCGTGTGAGTTATTTTAATAATGTATCAATCTGCCTTTTCTTTCTTTTGTCACAATGCATTTGCTTTCTAAAGTGGTCTTGTTTTCAGGATAATAATTGGGTTTCCACAGGGAAAATCATAATGTATGAGGCAAATTACTGACTAAAGGCAAATTTCTGACTTAAAAACATGAATCTCTAATTTGTTTCTAGTAGTTCTTCTTTTGTTTAAATTTTTGTTTTGTTAGTTATGTATAGAAACTTAAGGATAGTAATTTCTGCTCAGGTGGATAGTGGTACTGTTTAGCACAGCTCATTGGTCTTCTGAAACTTTTACAAATGCAGTCTGATTCATTCCGGCCAAGTTAATTATGAGGTACATATTTTTTTCCCTTATGGAGACAAATGTAAAAGACAGAGATACAGAAATCATCTCCAGTTTAGACTGAAGAAATTTTAGTTACTACTGTTTGTTCCTGCTATTTGATCAGAGTTTATTTTTATTTTTTGAAGTCTGTCTCTAATCAAATAAGATTTAATGTTTTAGAAGTAAAAGAGCACCATGACTAAATTAATAAGAAAAGTTAATTTAAGGACAAGAATTGATTTTTAAAAATATAAAAGTACATTTCATGACTTGATTTCAAGATGATCTGGTGGTATTCTTATACTGCTGCAGAAGGATGTCCACAGTGGGACGAGAATGAGGCTTAAAAATCACCACCCTTATTATCTATGACTGAACATGTCTTAGTCCAGGCCAGTGTGCCTACCACCTCTGTGGTACACTGTTGATTTCATTTTTCTTCCAGTATTTACTTTTGGTCCTGGACCAATTATCTAGCTGTGATGGGATTCTCCAAAAGTATCCTACATTTTGTACTTAGTGAACTAGTGATTGTTCTGTTTGCAGACATTCTTTCTGAGGCTCTACACTTGCCTCGAAAACCTACATTTGCAGAAAGGGAAATGTATAGGTTTTCCTTTTAAATGTATTTATTTTTGTTTATATTTTATTTATTTTTGGCTGTGTTGGGTCTTCGTTTCTGTGCGAGGGCCTTCTCTAGTTGCGGCGAGCAGGGGCCACTCCTCATCGTTGTTCGTGGGCCTCTCACTGCCGTGGCGCCTCTTGTTGCGGAGCACAGGCTCCAGATGCGCAGGCTCAGTAGTTGTGGCTCCCGGGCTTAGTTGCACTGCAGCATGTGGGATCTTCCCGGACCAGGGCTCAAATCCGTGTCCCCTGCACTGGCAGGCGGATTCTTAACCTCTGCCCCGCCCGTTATTCTTTTTTTTTAAATATTTCCTCATTTGTGTTTATGTGATGATGCCTTTATTTATTTTTTTATTATTGTTTATATTTGGCTGAGTTGAGTCTGTGTTGCTGCGCGCAGGCTTTCCCTAGTTGTGGCAAGTGGGGGCTACTCTTTGTTGTGGTGCGCGGACTTCTCATTGTGGTGGCTTCTCTTGTTGCGGAGCGTGGGCTCTAAGAGTGCGGGCTTCAGTAATTGCAGCACCTGGGCTCCGTATTTGCGGCACACAGGCACTA
Organism: Mesoplodon bidens; assembly: GCF_964165515.1. NCBI lineage: Eukaryota > Metazoa > Chordata > Mammalia > Artiodactyla > Ziphiidae > Mesoplodon > Mesoplodon bidens. The sequence continues at coordinate 91,206 of NW_027672161.1, forward strand.
GAGTGCGCGGGCTTCATTAGTTGCAGCGTGTGGCCTCAGTTGTTGTGGCTGGCGGGCTCTAGAGCGCAGGCTCAGTAGTTGTGATGTACGGGCTTACTTGCTCTGCGGCATGTGGGATCTTCCCGGACCAGGGCTGGAACCCGTGTCCCCTGCATTGGCAGACGGATTCTTAACTAGTGCACCACCAGGAAAGTCCCAGACTTTCCTTTTCTTAATGACAATTTTGAAGAGTCCTGGTTCACATATTTCATAGACTGTCCTTCAACTTGGCTTTGTGTGATGTTCTCCTCATGACTGGAGTGGAGTTAGGGTTTTGGGGAAGGAGATGTTTACTTTTAATATTCGGTTTCAACTCTGTCTCTTGGCTTTTTATATAAGATATTCAATGCATTTAGTTATATATTTAAAAAGCAGGCTTGTAGACTATTATTTTAAAATCTGCTTGCTATTTTGTAATCTGCTTGGGTTGATGGTGGAATGTTTTTTTTTTTTTTTTTTCAGTACGTGGGCCTCTCCCTGTTGTGGAGTCTCCCGTTCCGGAGCACAGGCTCCCAACCCGCATGCTCAGTGGCCATGGCTCACGGGCCTAGCCGCTCCGCGGCATGTGGGATCTTCCCGGACCGAGTCACGAACCCGTGTCCCCTGCATTGGCAGGCAGGCTCTCAACCACTGCTCCACCAGGGAAGCCCGTTACACTTTTGTTTTAATTATGCAGTTGGCTCTATTGTGTTGATTTACATTTTATTGGTAAATCTCAACTGCTTTGGATTATGATGTGTTTACAAGGCTACACAGATAATCTGGAAGGGAAAATGAAGTAATACAAATGACAGAAAATGTTTTATAATAATAAAATTTTCTTGGCAAGCAGCAACCTTTTCTCAAAGTCAGTCTTTTAATATAATTTGCTTGCTTCATAAATATGGCTTTCTTGTTTGTTCTTATCTTTATTGATTAGTGAGCATGTTAGATGACTTTGAAGGAATCTCACTGTCTTCAAGAAATAATTTGGCATTTTTGATCCGGAATGCTGACAATTCTCAAAAATGGGTCAGGAAAATCAAAGTAATAGATGGAAAAAAATCTCAATTTTATCTGTTGATACAACTTTTCTTAAGTTTAGGGTGTGTTTTATAATTTACGTTACTAAAACAGATGGTGGAAGGTCCACCAATATATTTATTTTATGTTTTTAAAGCATTTTACTTTGCTGTATTGAATTCAATTCATTCTGGAATTTAGGAGAATTTACCTCTTTATGAAAGAGATTATTGAAAGTAGAAAATGATTGATGACCTTCGCTTCCAGTATTCTTCTCAATAGACTTAGTCTCTCTTCTAATGCTTCCTGTATACTCAGTAATTGTATAAGGTTTAGAGAAAAATGCAGGTCTGGCTGAACATTAAGCACAGTACACTAAATAAAGCTTTTTTACTTTGCAGAATATTTTACATGTGTGTCCCATAGATTCATCAGAGATTCTAGTTTTGGATAAAGGCAAGTACATTTAAGGACAATACAACATCCCTGTCTATGACATTGGCATTCGAATGAGAAGTGAATTTGGTTCAGGACGGTTCTTGGAATGCTTGGCATTTAGGTTATTTTAGGTCAACTCTTTGGGCAATTCAATTAGAGTATTTATTGAATGGTTTTCGTGAGCTGAATGGTTGTCATGTCATGTCATAGATGGTCTAAAACATGACTCTTATTTCTACAATAGTTGTGTTGGTCAGATAAGGCATCTTACCTGATGTATTTAATCCAAGATAATGATGCATGAGTAAGAGGCAGATCATTCTCGAGGAAGTAATTTTGGTTTTGAGAGAGGCATTCTTAGGGAAATAGGCCTTGCAGTGCTCATTTAGAGCTGGGCAGGATTGAGGTCCAGAGAGAGGAGGGAAAGGATATTTGGGTGGAGGGAAGGGCATTGGCAGAGCCTCAGAGGCCTGACGGTTCCTGGGGCCTGTGTGGGAATGGTGGGAAAGTTGGGCTGCAGTCAGCCTGTGGGTGGCCTGGACGTTGGGTAATGAGCGTGGCCGTCAGTTTATGGGTGCCCTCTGTAGAGTTGTCTGTAACTTGCTTCCTCCCTGAGGAAGTGTGACACGCTTCTGCTAGCTGCAGTGTCTTCCCCACAGCTGTGCTGTCCATTGAGGAGAAGGGGGCCTGCTCTGCCATGGCTTCCTTACTCCTCAGGGTATGGCGTGTGAGTTATTTTAATAATGTATCAATCTGCCTTTTCTTTCTTTTGTCACAATGCATTTGCTTTCTAAAGTGGTCTTGTTTTCAGGATAATAATTGGGTTTCCACAGGGAAAATCATAATGTATGAGGCAAATTACTGACTAAAGGCAAATTTCTGACTTAAAAACATGAATCTCTAATTTGTTTCTAGTAGTTCTTCTTTTGTTTAAATTTTTGTTTTGTTAGTTATGTATAGAAACTTAAGGATAGTAATTTCTGCTCAGGTGGATAGTGGTACTGTTTAGCACAGCTCATTGGTCTTCTGAAACTTTTACAAATGCAGTCTGATTCATTCCGGCCAAGTTAATTATGAGGTACATATTTTTTTCCCCTAATGGAGACAAATGTAAAAGACAGAGATACAGAAATCATCTCCAGTTTAGATTGAAGAAATTTTAGTTACTACTGTTTGTTCCTGCTATTTGATCAGAGTTTATTTTTATTTTTTGAAGTCTGTCTCTAATCAAATAAGATTTAATGTTTTAGAAGTAAAAGAGCACCATGACTAAACTGATAAGAAAAGTTAATTTAAGGACAAGAATTGATTTTTAAAAATATAAAAGTACATTTCATGACTTGATTTCAAGATGATCTTGTGGTATCCTTATACTGCTGCAGAGGGAAGTCCACAGTGGGACGAGAATGATGCTTAAAAATCACCACCCTTATTATCTATGACTGAACATGTCTTATTCCAGGCCAGTGTGCCTACCACCTCTGTGGTACACTGTTGATTTCATTTTTCTTCCAGTATTTACTTTTGGTCCTGGACCAATTATCTAGCTGTGATGGGATTCTCCAAAATTATCCTACATTTTGTACTTAGTGAACTAGTGATTGTTCTGTTTGCAGACATTCTTTCTGAGGCTCTACTCTTGCCTCGAAAACCTACATTTGCAGAAAGGGAAATGTATAGGTTTTCCTTTTCAATGTACTTATTTTTATTTATTTTTTATTTATTTTTGGCTGTGTTGGGTCTTCGTTTCTGTGCGGGGGCCTTCTCTAGTTGCGGCGAGCAGGGGCCACTCCTCATCGTGGTTCGAGGGCCTCTCAGTGCCGTGGCGCCTCTTGTTGTGGAGCACAGGCTCCAGAAGCGCAGGCTCAGTAGTTGTGGCTCCCGGGCTTAGTTGCACTGCAGCATGTGGGATCTTCCCGGACCAGGGCTCAAATCCGTGTCCCCTGCACTGGCAGGCGGATTCTTAACCACTGCCCAGCCCGTTATTCTTTTTTTAAAAAAAATATTTCCTCATTTGTGTTTATGTGATGATGCCTTTATTTATTTTTTTATTATTGTTTATATTTGGCTGAGTTGAGTCTCTTTTGCTGCGCGCAGGCTTTCCCTAGTTGTGGCAAGTGGGGGCTAATCTTTGTTGTGGTGTGCGGACTTCTCATTGTGGTGGCTTCTCTTGTTGCGGAGCGTGGGCTCTAAGAGTGCGGGCTTCAGTAATTGCAGCACCTGGGCTCAGTATTTGCGGCACACAGGCCCTAGAGTGCGCGGCCTTCATTAGTTGCAGCGTGTGGCCTCAGTTGTTGTGGCTGGTGGGCTCTAGAGCGCAGGCTCAGTAGTTGTGATGTACGGGCTTACTTGCTCTGCGGCACGTGGGATCTTCCCGGACCAGGGCTGGAACCCGTGTCTCCTGCATTGGCAGACGGATTCTTAACTAGTGCACCACCAGGAAAGTCCCAGACTTTCCTTTTCTTAATGACAATTTTGAAGAGTCCTGGTTCACATATTTCATAGACTGTCCTTCAACTTGGCTTTGTGTGATGTTCTCCTCATGACCATAGTGGAGTTAGGGTTTTGGGGAAGGAGATGTTTACTTTTAATATTCAGTTTCAACTCTGTCTCTTGGCTTTTTATATAAGATATTCAATGCATTTAGTTATATATTTAAAAAAGCAGGCTTGTAGACTATTATTTTAAAATCTGCTTGCTATTTTGTAATCTGCTTGGGTTGATGGTGGAATGTTTTTTTTTTTTTTTTTTCAGTACGTGGGCCTCTCCCTGTTGTGGAGTCTCCCGTTCCGGAGCACAGGCTCCCAACCCGCATGCTCAGTGGCCATGGCTCACGGGCCTAGCCGCTCCGCGGCATGTGGGATCTTCCCGGACCGAGTCACGAACCCGTGTCCCCTGCATTGGCAGGCAGGGTCTCAACCACTGCTCCACCAGACAAGCCCGTTACACTTTTGTTTTAATTATGCAGTTGGCTCTATTGTGTTGATTTACATTTTATTGGTAAATCTCAACTGCTTTGGATTATGATGTGTTTACAAGGCTACACAGATAATCTGGAAGGGAAAATGAAGTAATACAAATGACAGAAAATGTTTTATAATAATAAAATTTTCTTGGCAAGCAGCAACCTTTTCTCAAAGTCAGTCTTTTAATATAATTTGCTTGCTTCATAAATATGGCTTTCTTGTTTGTTCTTATCTTTATTGATTAGTGAGCATGTTAGATGACTTGGAAGGAATCTCACTGTCTTCAAGAAATAATTTGGCATTTTTGATCCGGAATGCTGACAATTCTCAAAAATGGGTCAGGAAAATCAAAGTAATAGATGGAAAAAAATCTCAATTTTAGCTGTTGATACAACTTTTCTTAAGTTTAGGGTGTGTTTTATAATTTACGTTACTAAAACAGATGTTGGAAGGTCCACCAACATATTTATTTTATGTTTTTAAATCATTTTACTTTGCTGTATTGAATTCAATTCATTCTGGAATTTAGGAGAATTTACCTCTTTATGAAAGAGATTATTGAAAGTAGAAAATGATTGATGACCTTCGCTTCCAGTATTCTTCTCAATAGACTTAGTCTCTCTTCTAATGCTTCCTGTATACTCAGTAATTGTATAAGGTTTAGAGAAAAATGCAGGTCTGGCTGAACATTAAGCACAGTACACTAAATAAAGTTTTTTACTTTGCAGAATATTTTACATGTGTGTCCCATAGATTCATCAGAGATTCTAGTTTTGGATAAAGGCAAGTACATTTAAGGACAATACAACATCCCTGTCTATGACATTGGCATTCGAATGAGAAGTGAATTTGGTTCAGGACGGTTCTTGGAATGCTTGGCATTTAGGTTATTTTAGGTCAACTCTTTGGGCAATTCAATTAGAGTATTTATTGAATGGTTTTCGTGAGCTGAATGGTTGTCATGTCATGTCATAGATGGTCTAAAACATGACTCTTATTTCTACAATAGTTGTGTTGGTCAGATAAGGCATCTTACCTGATGTATTTAATCCAAGATAATGATGCATGAGTAAGAGGCAGATCATTCTCGAGGAAGTAATTTTGGTTTTGAGAGAGGCATTCTTAGGGAAATAGGCCTTGCAGTGCTCATTTAGAGCTGGGCAGGATTGAGGTCCAGAGAGAGGAGGGAAAGGATATTTGGGTGGAGGGAAGGGCATTGGCAGAGCCTCAGAGGCCTGACGGTTCCTGGGGCCTGTGTGGGAATGGTGGGAAAGTTGGGCTGCAGTCAGCCTGTGGGTGGCCTGGACGTTGGGTAATGAGCGTGGCCATCAGTTTATGGGTGCCCTCTGTAGAGTTGTCTGTAACTTGCTTCCTCCCTGAGGAAGTGTGACACGCTTCTGCTAGCTGCAGTGTCTTCCCCACAGCTGTGCTGTCCATTGAGGAGAAGGGGGCCTGCTCTGCCATGGCTTCCTTACTCCTCAGGGTATGGCGTGTGAGTTATTTTAATAATGTATCAATCTGCCTTTTCTTTCTTTTGTCACAATGCATTTGCTTTCTAAAGTGGTCTTCTTTTCAGGATAATAATTGGGTTTCCACAGGGAAAATCATAATGTATGCGGCAAATTACTGACTAAAGGCAAATTTCTGACTTAAAAACATGAATCTCTAATTTGTTTCTAATAGTTCTTCTTTTGTTTAAATTTTTGTTTTGTTAGTTATGTATAGAAACTTAAGGATAGTAATTTCTGCTCAGGTGGATAGTGGTACTGTTTAGCACAGCTCATTGGTCTTCTGAAACTTTTAAAAATGCAGTCTGATTCATTCCAGCCAAGTTAATTATGAGGTACATATTTTTTTCCCCTAATGGAGACAAATGTAAAAGACAGAGATACAGAAATCATCTCCAGTTTAGATTGAAGAAATTTTAGTTACTACTGTTTGTTCCTGCTATTTGATCACAGTTTATTTTTTTTTTGAAGTCTGTCTCTAATCAAATAAGATTTAATGTTTTAGAAGTAAAAGAGCACCATGACTAAATTAATAAGAAAAGTTAATTTAAGGACAAGAATTGATTTTTAAAAATATAAAAGTACATTTCATGACTTGATTTCAAGATGATCTGGTGGTATCCTTATACTGCTGCAGAAGGAAGTCCACAGTGGGACGAGAATGATGCTTAAAAATCACCACCCTTATTATCTATGACTGAACATGTCTTAGTCCAGGCCAGTGTGCCTACCACCTCTGTGGTACACTGTTGATTTCATTTTTCTTCCAGTATTTACTTTTGGTCCTGGACCAATTATCTAGCTGTGATGGGATTCTCCAAAAGTATCCTACATTTTGTACTTAGTGAACTAGTGATTGTTCTGTTTGCAGACATTCTTTCTGAGGCTCTACTCTTGCCTCGGAAACCTACATTTGCAGAAAGGGAAATGTATAGGTTTTCCTTTTAAATGTATTTATTTTTATTTATATTTTATTTATTTTTGGCTGTGTTGGGTCTTCGTTTCTGTGCGAGGGCCTTCTCTAGTTGCGGCGAGCAGGGGCCACTCCTCATCGTGGTTCGTGGGCCTCTCACTGCCGTGGCGCCTCTTGTTGCGGAGCACAGGCTCCAGAAGCGCAGGCTCAGTAGTTGTGGCTCACGGGCTTAGTTGCACTGCAGCATGTGGGATCTTCCCGGACCAGGGCTCAAATCCGTGTCCCCTGCACTGGCAGGCGGATTCTTAACCACTGCCCCGCCCGTTATTCTTTTTTTTAAAAAAATATTTCCTCATATGTGTTTATGTGATGATGCCTTTATTTATTTTTTTATTATTGTTTATATTTGGCTGAGTTGAGTCTCTGTTGCTGCGCGCAGGCTTTCCCTAGTTGTGGCAAGTGGGGGCTACTCTTTGTTGTGGTGTGCGGACTTCTCATTGTGGTGGCTTCTCTTGTTGCGGAGCGTGGGCTCTAAGAGTGCGGGCTTCAGTAATTGCAGCACCTGGGCTCAGTATTTGCGGCACACAGGCCCTAGAGTGCGCGGGCTTCATTAGTTGCAGCGTGCGGCCTCAGTTGTTGTGGCTGGTGGGCTCTAGAGCGCAGGCTCAGTAGTTGTGATGTACGGGTATACTTGCTCTGCGGCACGTGGGATCTTCCCGGACCAGGGCTGGAACCCGTGTCCCCTGCATTGGCAGACGGATTCTTAACTAGTGCACCACCAGGAAAGTCCCAGACTTTCCTTTTCTTAATGACAATTTTGAAGAGTCCTGGTTCACATATTTCATAGACTGTCCTTCAACTTGGCTTTGTGTGATGTTCTCCTCATGACCATAGTGGAGTTAGGGTTTTGGGGAAAGAGATGTTTACTTTTAATATTCGGTTTCAACTCTATCTCTTGGCTTTTTATATAAGATATTCAATGCATTTAGTTATATATTTAAAAAAGCAGTCTTGTAGACTATTATTTTAAAATCTGCTTGCTATTTTGTAATCTGCTTGGGTTGATGGTGGAATGCTTTTTGTTTTTTTCAGTACGTGGGCCTCTCCCTGTTGTGGAGTCTCCCGTTACGGAGCACAGGCTCCCAACCCGCATGCTCAGTGGCCATGGCTCACGGGCCTAGCCGCTCCGCGGCATGTGGGATCTTCCCGGACCGAGTCACGAACCCATGTCCCCTGCATTGGCAGGCAGGCTCTCAACCACTGCTCCACCAGGGAAGCCCGGTACACTTTTGTTTTAATTATGCAGTTGGCTCTATTGTGTTGATTTACATTTTATTTGTAAATCTCAACTGCTTTGGATTATGATGTGTTTACAAGGCTACACAGATAATCTGGAAGGGAAAATGAAGTAATACAAATGACAGAAAAAGTTTTATAATAATGAAATTTTCTTGGCAAGCAGCAACCTTTTCTCAAAGTCAGTCTTTTAATATAATTTGCTTGCTTCCTAAATATGGCTTTCTTGTTTGTTCTTATCTTTATTGATTAGTGAGCATGTTAGATGACTTGGGAGGAATCTCACTGTCTTCAACAAATAATTTGGCATTATTGATCCAGAATGCTGACAATTCTCAAAAATGGGTCAGGAAAATCAAAGTAATAGATGGAAAAAAATCTCAATTTTAGCTGTTGATATAACTTTTCTTAAATTTAGGGTGTTTTTTATAATTTAAGTTACTAAAACAGATGGTGGAAGGTCCACCAAGATATTTATTTTATGTATTTAAAGCATTTTACTTTGCTGTATTGAATTCCATTCATTCTGGAATTTAGGAGCATTTACCTCTTTATGAAAGAGACTATTGAAAGTAGAAAATGATTGATGACCTTCGCTTCCAGTATTCTTCTCAATAGACTTAGGCTCTCTTCTAATGCTTCTTGCATACTAAGTAATTGTATAAGGTTTAGAGAATAATTTAGGTCTGTCTGAACTTTAAGCACAGTACACTAAATAAAGCTTTTTCACTTTGCAGAATATTTTACATGTGTGTCCCATAGATTCATCAGAGATTCTAGTTTTGGATAAAGGCAAGTACATTTAAGGACAATACAGCATCCCTGTCTGTGACATTGGCATTCGAATGAGAAGTGAATTTGGTTCACGACGGTTCTTGGAATGCTTGGCATTTAGGTTATTTTAGGTCAACTCTTTGGGCAATTCAATTAGAGTATTTATTGAATGGTTTTCGTGAGCTGAATGGTTGTCATGTCATGTCATAGATGGTCTAAAACATGACTCTTATTTCTAAAATAGTTGTGTTGGTCAGATAAGGCATCTTACATGAAGTATGTAATCCAAGATAATGATGCATGAGTAAGAGGCAGATCATTCTCGAGGAAGTAATTTTGGTTTTGAGAGAGGCATTCTTAGGGAAATAGGCCTTGCAGTGCTCATTTAGAGCTGGGCAGGATTGAGGTCCAGAGAGAGGAGGGAAAGGATATTTGGGTAGAGGGAAGGGCATTGGCAGAGCCTCAGAGGCCTGACGGTTCCTGGGGCCTGTGTGGGAATGGTGGGAAAGTTGGGCTGCAGTCAGCCTGTGGGTGGCCTGGACGTTGGGTAATGAGCGTGGCCGTCAGTTTATGGGTGCCCTCTGTAGAGTTGTCTGTAACTTGCTTCCTCCCTGAGGAAGTGTGACACGCTTCTGCTAGCTGCAGTGTCTTCCCCACAGCTGTGCTGTCCATTGAGGAGAAGGGGGCCTGCTCTGCCATGGATTCCTTACTCCTCAGGGTATGGCGTGTGAGTTATTTTAATAATGTATCAATCTGCCTTTTCTTTCTTTTGTCACAATGCATTTGCTTTCTAAAGTGGTCTTGTTTTCAGGATAATAATTGGGTTTCCACAGGGAAAATCATAATGTATGAGGCAAATTACTGACTAAAGGCAAATTTCTGACTTAAAAACATGAATCTCTAATTTGTTTCTAGTAGTTCTTCTTTTGTTTAAATTTTTGTTTTGTTAGTTATGTATAGAAACTTAAGGATAGTAATTTCTGCTCAGGTGGATAGTGGTACTGTTTAGCACAGCTCATTGGTCTTCTGAAACTTTTACAAATGCAGTCTGATTCATTCCGGCCAAGTTAATTATGAGGTACATATTTTTTTCCCTTATGGAGACAAATGTAAAAGACAGAGATACAGAAATCATCTCCAGTTTAGATTGAAGAAATTTTAGTTACTACTGTTTGTTCCTGCTATTTGATCAGAGTTTATTTTTATTTTTTGAAGTCTGTCTCTAATCAAATAAGATTTAATGTTTTAGAAGTAAAAGAGCACCATGACTAAATTAATAAGAAAAGTTAATTTAAGGACAAGAATTGATTTTTAAAAATATAAAAGTACATTTCATGACTTGATTTCAAGATGATCTGGTGGTATTCTTATACTGCTGCAGAAGGATGTCCACAGTGGGACGAGAATGAGGCTTAAAAATCACCACCCTTATTATCTATGACTGAACATGTCTTAGTCCAGGCCAGTGTGCCTACCACCTCTGTGGTACACTGTTGATTTCATTTTTCTTCCAGTATTTACTTTTGGTCCTGGACCAATTATCTAGCTGTGATGGGATTCTCCAAAAGTATCCTACATTTTGTACTTAGTGAACTAGTGATTGTTCTGTTTGCAGACATTCTTTCTGAGGCTCTACACTTGCCTCGAAAACCTACATTTGCAGAAAGGGAAATGTATAGGTTTTCCTTTTAAATGTATTTATTTTTGTTTATATTTTATTTATTTTTGGCTGTGTTGGGTCTTCGTTTCTGTGCGAGGGCCTTCTCTAGTTGCGGCGAGCAGGGGCCACTCCTCATCGTTGTTCGTGGGCCTCTCACTGCCGTGGCGCCTCTTGTTGCAGAGCACAGGCTCCAGAAGCGCAGGCTCAGTAGTTGTGGCTCCCGGGCTTAGTTGCACTGCAGCATGTGGGATCTTCCCGGACCAGGGCTCAAATCCGTGTCCCCTGCACTGGCAGGCGGATTCTTAACCTCTGCCCCGCCCGTTATTCTTTTTTTTTAAATATTTCCTCATTTGTGTTTATGTGATGATGCCTTTATTTATTTTTTATTATTGTTTATATTTGGCTGAGTTGAGTCTGTGTTGCTGCGCGCAGGCTTTCCCTAGTTGTGGCAAGTGGGGGCTACTCTTTGTTGTGGTGCGCGGACTTCTCATTGTGGTGGCTTCTCTTGTTGCGGAGCGTGGGCTCTAAGAGTGCGGGCTTCAGTAATTGCAGCACCTGGGCTCCGTATTTGCGGCACACAGGCACTAGAGTGCGCGGGCTTCATTAGTTGCAGCGTGTGGCCTCAGTTGTTGTGGCTGGCGGGCTCTAGAGCGCAGGCTCAGTAGTTGTGATGTACGGGCTTACTTGCTCTGCGGCATGTGGGATCTTCCCGGACCAGGGCTGGAACCCGTGTCCCCTGCATTGGCAGACGGATTCTTAACTAGTGCACCACCAGGAAAGTCCCAGACTTTCCTTTTCTTAATGACAATTTTGAAGAGTCCTGGTTCACATATTTCATAGACTGTCCTTCAACTTGGCTTTGTGTGATGTTCTCCTCATGACTGGAGTGGAGTTAGGGTTTTGGGGAAGGAGATGTTTACTTTTAATATTCGGTTTCAACTCTGTCTCTTGGCTTTTTATATAAGATATTCAATGCATTTAGTTATATATTTAAAAAGCAGGCTTGTAGACTATTATTTTAAAATCTGCTTGCTATTTTGTAATCTGCTTGGGTTGATGGTGGAATGTTTTTTTTTTTTTTTTCAGTACGTGGGCCTCTCCCTGTTGTGGAGTCTCCCGTTCCGGAGCACAGGCTCCCAACCCGCATGCTCAGTGGCCATGGCTCACGGGCCTAGCCGCTCCGCGGCATGTGGGATCTTCCCGGACCGAGTCACGAACCCGTGTCCCCTGCATTGGCAGGCAGGCTCTCAACCACTGCTCCACCAGGGAAGCCCGTTACACTTTTGTTTTAATTATGCAGTTGGCTCTATTGTGTTGATTTACATTTTATTGGTAAATCTCAACTGCTTTGGATTATGATGTGTTTACAAGGCTACACAGATAATCTGGAAGGGAAAATGAAGTAATACAAATGACAGAAAATGTTTTATAATAATAAAATTTTCTTGGCAAGCAGCAACCTTTTCTCAAAGTCAGTCTTTTAATATAATTTGCTTGCTTCATAAATATGGCTTTCTTGTTTGTTCTTATCTTTATTGATTAGTGAGCATGTTAGATGACTTTGAAGGAATCTCACTGTCTTCAAGAAATAATTTGGCATTTTTGATCCGGAATGCTGACAATTCTCAAAAATGGGTCAGGAAAATCAAAGTAATAGATGGAAAAAAATCTCAATTTTAGCTGTTGATACAACTTTTCTTAAGTTTAGGGTGTGTTTTATAATTTACGTTACTAAAACAGATGGTGGAAGGTCCACCAATATATTTATTTTATGTTTTTAAAGCATTTTACTTTGCTGTATTGAATTCAATTCATTCTGGAATTTAGGAGAATTTACCTCTTTATGAAAGAGATTATTGAAAGTAGAAAATGATTGATGACCTTCGCTTCCAGTATTCTTCTCAATAGACTTAGTCTCTCTTCTAATGCTTCCTGTATACTCAGTAATTGTATAAGGTTTAGAGAAAAATGCAGGTCTGGCTGAACATTAAGCACAGTACACTAAATAAAGCTTTTTTACTTTGCAGAATATTTTACATGTGTGTCCCATAGATTCATCAGAGATTCTAGTTTTGGATAAAGGCAAGTACATTTAAGGACAATACAACATCCCTGTCTATGACATTGGCATTCGAATGAGAAGTGAATTTGGTTCAGGACGGTTCTTGGAATGCTTGGCATTTAGGTTATTTTAGGTCAACTCTTTGGGCAATTCAATTAGAGTATTTATTGAATGGTTTTCGTGAGCTGAATGGTTGTCATGTCATGTCATAGATGGTCTAAAACATGACTCTTATTTCTACAATAGTTGTGTTGGTCAGATAAGGCATCTTACCTGATGTATTTAATCCAAGATAATGATGCATGAGTAAGAGGCAGATCATTCTCGAGGAAGTAATTTTGGTTTTGAGAGAGGCATTCTTAGGGAAATAGGCCTTGCAGTGCTCATTTAGAGCTGGGCAGGATTGAGGTCCAGAGAGAGGAGGGAAAGGATATTTGGGTGGAGGGAAGGGCATTGGCAGAGCCTCAGAGGCCTGACGGTTCCTGGGGCCTGTGTGGGAATGGTGGGAAAGTTGGGCTGCAGTCAGCCTGTGGGTGGCCTGGACGTTGGGTAATGAGCGTGGCCGTCAGTTTATGGGTGCCCTCTGTAGAGTTGTCTGTAACTTGCTTCCTCCCTGAGGAAGTGTGACACGCTTCTGCTAGCTGCAGTGTCTTCCCCACAGCTGTGCTGTCCATTGAGGAGAAGGGGGCCTGCTCTGCCATGGCTTCCTTACTCCTCAGGGTATGGCGTGTGAGTTATTTTAATAATGTATCAATCTGCCTTTTCTTTCTTTTGTCACAATGCATTTGCTTTCTAAAGTGGTCTTGTTTTCAGGATAATAATTGGGTTTCCACAGGGAAAATCATAATGTATGAGGCAAATTACTGACTAAAGGCAAATTTCTGACTTAAAAACATGAATCTCTAATTTGTTTCTAGTAGTTCTTCTTTTGTTTAAATTTTTGTTTTGTTAGTTATGTATAGAAACTTAAGGATAGTAATTTCTGCTCAGGTGGATAGTGGTACTGTTTAGCACAGCTCATTGGTCTTCTGAAACTTTTACAAATGCAGTCTGATTCATTCCGGCCAAGTTAATTATGAGGTACATATTTTTTTCCCCTAATGGAGACAAATGTAAAAGACAGAGATACAGAAATCATCTCCAGTTTAGATTGAAGAAATTTTAGTTACTACTGTTTGTTCCTGCTATTTGATCAGAGTTTATTTTTATTTTTTGAAGTCTGTCTCTAATCAAATAAGATTTAATGTTTTAGAAGTAAAAGAGCACCATGACTAAACTGATAAGAAAAGTTAATTTAAGGACAAGAATTGATTTTTAAAAATATAAAAGTACATTTCATGACTTGATTTCAAGATGATCTTGTGGTATCCTTATACTGCTGCAGAGGGAAGTCCACAGTGGGACGAGAATGATGCTTAAAAATCACCACCCTTATTATCTATGACTGAACATGTCTTATTCCAGGCCAGTGTGCCTACCACCTCTGTGGTACACTGTTGATTTCATTTTTCTTCCAGTATTTACTTTTGGTCCTGGACCAATTATCTAGCTGTGATGGGATTCTCCAAAATTATCCTACATTTTGTACTTAGTGAACTAGTGATTGTTCTGTTTGCAGACATTCTTTCTGAGGCTCTACTCTTGCCTCGAAAACCTACATTTGCAGAAAGGGAAATGTATAGGTTTTCCTTTTAAATGTATTTATTTTTATTTATATTTTATTTATTTTTGGCTGTGTTGGGTCTTCGTTTCTGTGCGGGGGCCTTCTCTAGTTGCGGCGAGCAGGGGCCACTCCTCATCGTGGTTCGAGGGCCTCTCAGTGCCGTGGCGCCTCTTGTTGTGGAGCACAGGCTCCAGAAGCGCAGGCTCAGTAGTTGTGGCTCCCGGGCTTAGTTGCACTGCAGCATGTGGGATCTTCCCGGACCAGGGCTCAAATCCGTGTCCCCTGCACTGGCAGGCGGATTCTTAACCACTGCCCAGCCCGTTATTCTTTTTTTAAAAAAAATATTTCCTCATTTGTGTTTATGTGATGATGCCTTTATTTATTTTTTTATTATTGTTTATATTTGGCTGAGTTGAGTCTCTTTTGCTGCGCGCAGGCTTTCCCTAGTTGTGGCAAGTGGGGGCTAATCTTTGTTGTGGTGTGCGGACTTCTCATTGTGGTGGCTTCTCTTGTTGCGGAGCGTGGGCTCTAAGAGTGCGGGCTTCAGTAATTGCAGCACCTGGGCTCAGTATTTGCGGCACACAGGCCCTAGAGTGCGCGGCCTTCATTAGTTGCAGCGTGTGGCCTCAGTTGTTGTGGCTGGTGGGCTCTAGAGCGCAGGCTCAGTAGTTGTGATGTACGGACTTACTTGCTCTGCGGCACGTGGGATCTTCCCGGACCAGGGCTGGAACCCGTGTCTCCTGCATTGGCAGACGGATTCTTAACTAGTGCACCACCAGGAAAGTCCCAGACTTTCCTTTTCTTAATGACAATTTTGAAGAGTCCTGGTTCACATATTTCATAGACTGTCCTTCAACTTGGCTTTGTGTGATGTTCTCCTCATGACCATAGTGGAGTTAGGGTTTTGGGGAAGGAGATGTTTACTTTTAATATTCAGTTTCAACTCTGTCTCTTGGCTTTTTATATAAGATATTCAATGCATTTAGTTATATATTTAAAAAAGCAGGCTTGTAGACTATTATTTTAAAATCTGCTTGCTATTTTGTAATCTGCTTGGGTTGATGGTGGAATGTTTTTTTTTTTTTTTTTCAGTACGTGGGCCTCTCCCTGTTGTGGAGTCTCCCGTTCCGGAGCACAGGCTCCCAACCCGCATGCTCAGTGGCCATGGCTCACGGGCCTAGCCGCTCCGCGGCATGTGGGATCTTCCCGGACCGAGTCACGAACCCGTGTCCCCTGCATTGGCAGGCAGGGTCTCAACCACTGCTCCACCAGGCAAGCCCGTTACACTTTTGTTTTAATTATGCAGTTGGCTCTATTGTGTTGATTTACATTTTATTGGTAAATCTCAACTGCTTTGGATTATGATGTGTTTACAAGGCTACACAGATAATCTGGAAGGGAAAATGAAGTAATACAAATGACAGAAAATGTTTTATAATAATAAAATTTTCTTGGCAAGCAGCAACCTTTTCTCAAAGTCAGTCTTTTAATATAATTTGCTTGCTTCATAAATATGGCTTTCTTGTTTGTTCTTATCTTTATTGATTAGTGAGCATGTTAGATGACTTGGAAGGAATCTCACTGTCTTCAAGAAATAATTTGGCATTTTTGATCCGGAATGCTGACAATTCTCAAAAATGGGTCAGGAAAATCAAAGTAATAGATGGAAAAAAATCTCAATTTTAGCTGTTGATACAACTTTTCTTAAGTTTAGGGTGTGTTTTATAATTTACGTTACTAAAACAGATGGTGGAAGGTCCACCAATATATTTATTTTATGTTTTTAAAGCATTTTACTTTGCTGTATTGAATTCAATTCATTCTGGAATTTAGGAGAATTTACCTCTTTATGAAAGAGATTATTGAAAGTAGAAAATGATTGATGACCTTCGCTTCCAGTATTCTTCTCAATAGACTTAGTCTCTCTTCTAATGCTTCCTGTATACTCAGTAATTGTATAAGGTTTAGAGAAAAATGCAGGTCTGGCTGAACATTAAGCACAGTACACTAAATAAAGTTTTTTACTTTGCAGAATATTTTACATGTGTGTCCCATAGATTCATCAGAGATTCTAGTTTTGGATAAAGGCAAGTACATTTAAGGACAATACAACATCCCTGTCTATGACATTGGCATTCGAATGAGAAGTGAATTTGGTTCAGGACGGTTCTTGGAATGCTTGGCATTTAGGTTATTTTAGGTCAACTCTTTGGGCAATTCAATTAGAGTATTTATTGAATGGTTTTCGTGAGCTGAATGGTTGTCATGTCATGTCATAGATGGTCTAAAACATGACTCTTATTTCTACAATAGTTGTGTTGGTCAGATAAGGCATCTTACCTGATGTATTTAATCCAAGATAATGATGCATGAGTAAGAGGCAGATCATTCTCGAGGAAGTAATTTTGGTTTTGAGAGAGGCATTCTTAGGGAAATAGGCCTTGCAGTGCTCATTTAGAGCTGGGCAGGATTGAGGTCCAGAGAGAGGAGGGAAAGGATATTTGGGTGGAGGGAAGGGCATTGGCAGAGCCTCAGAGGCCTGACGGTTCCTGGGGCCTGTGTGGGAATGGTGGGAAAGTTGGGCTGCAGTCAGCCTGTGGGTGGCCTGGACGTTGGGTAATGAGCGTGGCCATCAGTTTATGGGTGCCCTCTGTAGAGTTGTCTGTAACTTGCTTCCTCCCTGAGGAAGTGTGACACGCTTCTGCTAGCTGCAGTGTCTTCCCCACAGCTGTGCTGTCCATTGAGGAGAAGGGGGCCTGCTCTGCCATGGCTTCCTTACTCCTCAGGGTATGGCGTGTGAGTTATTTTAATAATGTATCAATCTGCCTTTTCTTTCTTTTGTCACAATGCATTTGCTTTCTAAAGTGGTCTTCTTTTCAGGATAATAATTGGGTTTCCACAGGGAAAATCATAATGTATGCGGCAAATTACTGACTAAAGGCAAATTTCTGACTTAAAAACATGAATCTCTAATTTGTTTCTAGTAGTTCTTCTTTTGTTTAAATTTTTGTTTTGTTAGTTATGTATAGAAACTTAAGGATAGTAATTTCTGCTCAGGTGGATAGTGGTACTGTTTAGCACAGCTCATTGGTCTTCTGAAACTTTTAAAAATGCAGTCTGATTCATTCCAGCCAAGTTAATTATGAGGTACATATTTTTTTCCCCTAATGGAGACAAATGTAAAAGACAGAGATACAGAAATCATCTCCAGTTTAGATTGAAGAAATTTTAGTTACTACTGTTTGTTCCTGCTATTTGATCACAGTTTATTTTTTTTTTGAAGTCTGTCTCTAATCAAATAAGATTTAATGTTTTAGAAGTAAAAGAGCACCATGACTAAATTAATAAGAAAAGTTAATTTAAGGACAAGAATTGATTTTTAAAAATATAAAAGTACATTTCATGACTTGATTTCAAGATGATCTGGTGGTATCCTTATACTGCTGCAGAAGGAAGTCCACAGTGGGACGAGAATGATGCTTAAAAATCACCACCCTTATTATCTATGACTGAACATGTCTTAGTCCAGGCCAGTGTGCCTACCACCTCTGTGGTACACTGTTGATTTCATTTTTCTTCCAGTATTTACTTTTGGTCCTGGACCAATTATCTAGCTGTGATGGGATTCTCCAAAAGAATCCTACATTTTGTACTTAGTGAACTAGTGATTGTTCTGTTTGCAGACATTCTTTCTGAGGCTCTACTCTTGCCTCGGAAACCTACATTTGCAGAAAGGGAAATGTATAGGTTTTCCTTTTAAATGTATTTATTTTTATTTATATTTTATTTATTTTTGGCTGTGTTGGGTCTTCGTTTCTGTGCGAGGGCCTTCTCTAGTTGCGGCGAGCAGGGGCCACTCCTCATCGTGGTTCGTGGGCCTCTCACTGCCGTGGCGCCTCTTGTTGCGGAGCACAGGCTCCAGAAGCGCAGGCTCAGTAGTTGTGGCTCACGGGCTTAGTTGCACTGCAGCATGTGGGATCTTCCCGGACCAGGGCTCAAATCCGTGTCCCCTGCACTGGCAGGCGGATTCTTAACCACTGCCCCGCCCGTTATTCTTTTTTTTAAAAAAATATTTCCTCATATGTGTTTATGTGATGATGCCTTTATTTATTTTTTTATTATTGTTTATATTTGGCTGAGTTGAGTCTCTGTTGCTGCGCGCAGGCTTTCCCTAGTTGTGGCAAGTGGGGGCTACTCTTTGTTGTGGTGTGCGGACTTCTCATTGTGGTGGCTTCTCTTGTTGCGGAGCGTGGGCTCTAAGAGTGCGGGCTTCAGTAATTGCAGCACCTGGGCTCAGTATTTGCGGCACACAGGCCCTAGAGTGCGCGGGCTTCATTAGTTGCAGCGTGCGGCCTCAGTTGTTGTGGCTGGTGGGCTCTAGAGCGCAGGCTCAGTAGTTGTGATGTACGGGTATACTTGCTCTGCGGCACGTGGGATCTTCCCGGACCAGGGCTGGAACCCGTGTCCCCTGCATTGGCAGACGGATTCTTAACTAGTGCACCACCAGGAAAGTCCCAGACTTTCCTTTTCTTAATGACAATTTTGAAGAGTCCTGGTTCACATATTTCATAGACTGTCCTTCAACTTGGCTTTGTGTGATGTTCTCCTCATGACCATAGTGGAGTTAGGGTTTTGGGGAAAGAGATGTTTACTTTTAATATTCGGTTTCAACTCTATCTCTTGGCTTTTTATATAAGATATTCAATGCATTTAGTTATATATTTAAAAAAGCAGTCTTGTAGACTATTATTTTAAAATCTGCTTGCTATTTTGTAATCTGCTTGGGTTGATGGTGGAATGCTTTTTTTTTTTTTTTCAGTACGTGGGCCTCTCCCTGTTGTGGAGTCTCCCGTTACGGAGCACAGGCTCCCAACCCGCATGCTCAGTGGCCATGGCTCACGGGCCTAGCCGCTCCGCGGCATGTGGGATCTTCCCGGACCGAGTCACGAACCCGTGTCCCCTGCATTGGCAGGCAGGCTCTCAACCACTGCTCCACCAGGGAAGCCCGGTACACTTTTGTTTTAATTATGCAGTTGGCTCTATTGTGTTGATTTACATTTTATTTGTAAATCTCAACTGCTTTGGATTATGATGTGTTTACAAGGCTACACAGATAATCTGGAAGGGAAAATGAAGTAATACAAATGACAGAAAAAGTTTTATAATAATGAAATTTTCTTGGCAAGCAGCAACCTTTTCTCAAAGTCAGTCTTTTAATATAATTTGCTTGCTTCCTAAATATGGCTTTCTTGTTTGTTCTTATCTTTATTGATTAGTGAGCATGTTAGATGACTTGGGAGGAATCTCACTGTCTTCAACAAATAATTTGGCATTATTGATCCAGAATGCTGACAATTCTCAAAAATGGGTCAGGAAAATCAAAGTAATAGATGGAAAAAAATCTCAATTTTAGCTGTTGATATAACTTTTCTTAAATTTAGGGTGTTTTTTATAATTTAAGTTACTAAAACAGATGGTGGAAGGTCCACCAAGATATTTATTTTATGTATTTAAAGCATTTTACTTTGCTGTATTGAATTCCATTCATTCTGGAATTTAGGAGCATTTACCTCTTTATGAAAGAGACTATTGAAAGTAGAAAATGATTGATGACCTTCGCTTCCAGTATTCTTCTCAATAGACTTAGGCTCTCTTCTAATGCTTCTTGCATACTAAGTAATTGTATAAGGTTTAGAGAATAATTTAGGTCTGTCTGAACTTTAAGCACAGTACACTAAATAAAGCTTTTTCACTTTGCAGAATATTTTACATGTGTGTCCCATAGATTCATCAGAGATTCTAGTTTTGGATAAAGGCAAGTACATTTAAGGACAATACAGCATCCCTGTCTGTGACATTGGCATTCGAATGAGAAGTGAATTTGGTTCACGACGGTTCTTGGAATGCTTGGCATTTAGGTTATTTTAGGTCAACTCTTTGGGCAATTCAATTAGAGTATTTATTGAATGGTTTTCGTGAGCTGAATGGTTGTCATGTCATGTCATAGATGGTCTAAAACATGACTCTTATTTCTAAAATAGTTGTGTTGGTCAGATAAGGCATCTTACATGAAGTATGTAATCCAAGATAATGATGCATGAGTAAGAGGCAGATCATTCTCGAGGAAGTAATTTTGGTTTTGAGAGAGGCATTCTTAGGGAAATAGGCCTTGCAGTGCTCATTTAGAGCTGGGCAGGATTGAGGTCCAGAGAGAGGAGGGAAAGGATATTTGGGTAGAGGGAAGGGCATTGGCAGAGCCTCAGAGGCCTGACGGTTCCTGGGGCCTGTGTGGGAATGGTGGGAAAGTTGGGCTGCAGTCAGCCTGTGGGTGGCCTGGACGTTGGGTAATGAGCGTGGCCGTCAGTTTATGGGTGCCCTCTGTAGAGTTGTCTGTAACTTGCTTCCTCCCTGAGGAAGTGTGACACGCTTCTGCTAGCTGCAGTGTCTTCCCCACAGCTGTGCTGTCCATTGAGGAGAAGGGGGCCTGCTCTGCCATGGATTCCTTACTCCTCAGGGTATGGCGTGTGAGTTATTTTAATAATGTATCAATCTGCCTTTTCTTTCTTTTGTCACAATGCATTTGCTTTCTAAAGTGGTCTTGTTTTCAGGATAATAATTGGGTTTCCACAGGGAAAATCATAATGTATGAGGCAAATTACTGACTAAAGGCAAATTTCTGACTTAAAAACATGAATCTCTAATTTGTTTCTAGTAGTTCTTCTTTTGTTTAAATTTTTGTTTTGTTAGTTATGTATAGAAACTTAAGGATAGTAATTTCTGCTCAGGTGGATAGTGGTACTGTTTAGCACAGCTCATTGGTCTTCTGAAACTTTTACAAATGCAGTCTGATTCATTCCGGCCAAGTTAATTATGAGGTACATATTTTTTTCCCTTATGGAGACAAATGTAAAAGACAGAGATACAGAAATCATCTCCAGTTTAGACTGAAGAAATTTTAGTTACTACTGTTTGTTCCTGCTATTTGATCAGAGTTTATTTTTATTTTTTGAAGTCTGTCTCTAATCAAATAAGATTTAATGTTTTAGAAGTAAAAGAGCACCATGACTAAATTAATAAGAAAAGTTAATTTAAGGACAAGAATTGATTTTTAAAAATATAAAAGTACATTTCATGACTTGATTTCAAGATGATCTGGTGGTATTCTTATACTGCTGCAGAAGGATGTCCACAGTGGGACGAGAATGAGGCTTAAAAATCACCACCCTTATTATCTATGACTGAACATGTCTTAGTCCAGGCCAGTGTGCCTACCACCTCTGTGGTACACTGTTGATTTCATTTTTCTTCCAGTATTTACTTTTGGTCCTGGACCAATTATCTAGCTGTGATGGGATTCTCCAAAAGTATCCTACATTTTGTACTTAGTGAACTAGTGATTGTTCTGTTTGCAGACATTCTTTCTGAGGCTCTACACTTGCCTCGAAAACCTACATTTGCAGAAAGGGAAATGTATAGGTTTTCCTTTTAAATGTATTTATTTTTGTTTATATTTTATTTATTTTTGGCTGTGTTGGGTCTTCGTTTCTGTGCGAGGGCCTTCTCTAGTTGCGGCGAGCAGGGGCCACTCCTCATCGTTGTTCGTGGGCCTCTCACTGCCGTGGCGCCTCTTGTTGCAGAGCACAGGCTCCAGAAGCGCAGGCTCAGTAGTTGTGGCTCCCGGGCTTAGTTGCACTGCAGCATGTGGGATCTTCCCGGACCAGGGCTCAAATCCGTGTCCCCTGCACTGGCAGGCGGATTCTTAACCTCTGCCCCGCCCGTTATTCTTTTTTTTTAAATATTTCCTCATTTGTGTTTATGTGATGATGCCTTTATTTATTTTTTTATTATTGTTTATATTTGGCTGAGTTGAGTCTGTGTTGCTGCGCGCAGGCTTTCCCTAGTTGTGGCAAGTGGGGGCTACTCTTTGTTGTGGTGCGCGGACTTCTCATTGTGGTGGCTTCTCTTGTTGCGGAGTGTGGGCTCTAAGAGTGCGGGCTTCAGTAATTGCAGCACCTGGGCTCCGTATTTGCGGCACACAGGCACTAGAGTGCGCGGGCTTCATTAGTTGCAGCGTGTGGCCTCAGTTGTTGTGGCTGGCGGGCTCTAGAGCGCAGGCTCAGTAGTTGTGATGTACGGGCTTACTTGCTCTGCGGCATGTGGGATCTTCCCGGACCAGGGCTGGAACCCGTGTCCCCTGCATTGGCAGACGGATTCTTAACTAGTGCACCACCAGGAAAGTCCCAGACTTTCCTTTTCTTAATGACAATTTTGAAGAGTCCTGGTTCACATATTTCATAGACTGTCCTTCAACTTGGCTTTGTGTGATGTTCTCCTCATGACTGGAGTGGAGTTAGGGTTTTGGGGAAGGAGATGTTTACTTTTAATATTCGGTTTCAACTCTGTCTCTTGGCTTTTTATATAAGATATTCAATGCATTTAGTTATATATTTAAAAAGCAGGCTTGTAGACTATTATTTTAAAATCTGCTTGCTATTTTGTAATCTGCTTGGGTTGATGGTGGAATGTTTTTTTTTTTTTTTTTTCAGTACGTGGGCCTCTCCCTGTTGTGGAGTCTCCCGTTCCGGAGCACAGGCTCCCAACCCGCATGCTCAGTGGCCATGGCTCACGGGCCTAGCCGCTCCGCGGCATGTGGGATCTTCCCGGACCGAGTCACGAACCCGTGTCCCCTGCATTGGCAGGCAGGCTCTCAACCACTGCTCCACCAGGGAAGCCCGTTACACTTTTGTTTTAATTATGCAGTTGGCTCTATTGTGTTGATTTACATTTTATTGGTAAATCTCAACTGCTTTGGATTATGATGTGTTTACAAGGCTACACAGATAATCTGGAAGGGAAAATGAAGTAATACAAATGACAGAAAATGTTTTATAATAATAAAATTTTCTTGGCAAGCAGCAACCTTTTCTCAAAGTCAGTCTTTTAATATAATTTGCTTGCTTCATAAATATGGCTTTCTTGTTTGTTCTTATCTTTATTGATTAGTGAGCATGTTAGATGACTTTGAAGGAATCTCACTGTCTTCAAGAAATAATTTGGCATTTTTGATCCGGAATGCTGACAATTCTCAAAAATGGGTCAGGAAAATCAAAGTAATAGATGGAAAAAAATCTCAATTTTAGCTGTTGATACAACTTTTCTTAAGTTTAGGGTGTGTTTTATAATTTACGTTACTAAAACAGATGGTGGAAGGTCCACCAATATATTTATTTTATGTTTTTAAAGCATTTTACTTTGCTGTATTGAATTCAATTCATTCTGGAATTTAGGAGAATTTACCTCTTTATGAAAGAGATTATTGAAAGTAGAAAATGATTGATGACCTTCGCTTCCAGTATTCTTCTCAATAGACTTAGTCTCTCTTCTAATGCTTCCTGTATACTCAGTAATTGTATAAGGTTTAGAGAAAAATGCAGGTCTGGCTGAACATTAAGCACAGTACACTAAATAAAGCTTTTTTACTTTGCAGAATATTTTACATGTGTGTCCCATAGATTCATCAGAGATTCTAGTTTTGGATAAAGGCAAGTACATTTAAGGACAATACAACATCCCTGTCTATGACATTGGCATTCGAATGAGAAGTGAATTTGGTTCAGGACGGTTCTTGGAATGCTTGGCATTTAGGTTATTTTAGGTCAACTCTTTGGGCAATTCAATTAGAGTATTTATTGAATGGTTTTCGTGAGCTGAATGGTTGTCATGTCATGTCATAGATGGTCTAAAACATGACTCTTATTTCTACAATAGTTGTGTTGGTAAGATAAGGCATCTTACCTGATGTATTTAATCCAAGATAATGATGCATGAGTAAGAGGCAGATCATTCTCGAGGAAGTAATTTTGGTTTTGAGAGAGGCATTCTTAGGGAAATAGGCCTTGCAGTGCTCATTTAGAGCTGGGCAGGATTGAGGTCCAGAGAGAGGAGGGAAAGGATATTTGGGTGGAGGGAAGGGCATTGGCAGAGCCTCAGAGGCCTGACGGTTCCTGGGGCCTGTGTGGGAATGGTGGGAAAGTTGGGCTGCAGTCAGCCTGTGGGTGGCCTGGACGTTGGGTAATGAGCGTGGCCGTCAGTTTATGGGTGCCCTCTGTAGAGTTGTCTGTAACTTGCTTCCTCCCTGAGGAAGTGTGACACGCTTCTGCTAGCTGCAGTGTCTTCCCCACAGCTGTGCTGTCCATTGAGGAGAAGGGGGCCTGCTCTGCCATGGCTTCCTTACTCCTCAGGGTATGGCGTGTGAGTTATTTTAATAATGTATCAATCTGCCTTTTCTTTCTTTTGTCACAATGCATTTGCTTTCTAAAGTGGTCTTGTTTTCAGGATAATAATTGGGTTTCCACAGGGAAAATCATAATGTATGAGGCAAATTACTGACTAAAGGCAAATTTCTGACTTAAAAACATGAATCTCTAATTTGTTTCTAGTAGTTCTTCTTTTGTTTAAATTTTTGTTTTGTTAGTTATGTATAGAAACTTAAGGATAGTAATTTCTGCTCAGGTGGATAGTGGTACTGTTTAGCACAGCTCATTGGTCTTCTGAAACTTTTACAAATGCAGTCTGATTCATTCCGGCCAAGTTAATTATGAGGTACATATTTTTTTCCCCTAATGGAGACAAATGTAAAAGACAGAGATACAGAAATCATCTCCAGTTTAGATTGAAGAAATTTTAGTTACTACTGTTTGTTCCTGCTATTTGATCAGAGTTTATTTTTATTTTTTGAAGTCTGTCTCTAATCAAATAAGATTTAATGTTTTAGAAGTAAAAGAGCACCATGACTAAACTGATAAGAAAAGTTAATTTAAGGACAAGAATTGATTTTTAAAAATATAAAAGTACATTTCATGACTTGATTTCAAGATGATCTTGTGGTATCCTTATACTGCTGCAGAGGGAAGTCCACAGTGGGACGAGAATGATGCTTAAAAATCACCACCCTTATTATCTATGACTGAACATGTCTTATTCCAGGCCAGTGTGCCTACCACCTCTGTGGTACACTGTTGATTTCATTTTTCTTCCAGTATTTACTTTTGGTCCTGGACCAATTATCTAGCTGTGATGGGATTCTCCAAAATTATCCTACATTTTGTACTTAGTGAACTAGTGATTGTTCTGTTTGCAGACATTCTTTCTGAGGCTCTACTCTTGCCTCGAAAACCTACATTTGCAGAAAGGGAAATGTATAGGTTTTCCTTTTAAATGTATTTATTTTTATTTATATTTTATTTATTTTTGGCTGTGTTGGGTCTTCGTTTCTGTGCGGGGGCCTTCTCTAGTTGCGGCGAGCAGGGGCCACTCCTCATCGTGGTTCGAGGGCCTCTCAGTGCCGTGGCGCCTCTTGTTGTGGAGCACAGGCTCCAGAAGCGCAGGCTCAGTAGTTGTGGCTCCCGGGCTTAGTTGCACTGCAGCATGTGGGATCTTCCCGGACCAGGGCTCAAATCCGTGTCCCCTGCACTGGCAGGCGGATTCTTAACCACTGCCCAGCCCGTTATTCTTTTTTTAAAAAAAATATTTCCTCATTTGTGTTTATGTGATGATGCCTTTATTTATTTTTTTATTATTGTTTATATTTGGCTGAGTTGAGTCTCTTTTGCTGCGCGCAGGCTTTCCCTAGTTGTGGCAAGTGGGGGCTAATCTTTGTTGTGGTGTGCGGACTTCTCATTGTGGTGGCTTCTCTTGTTGCGGAGCGTGGGCTCTAAGAGTGCGGGCTTCAGTAATTGCAGCACCTGGGCTCAGTATTTGCGGCACACAGGCCCTAGAGTGCGCGGCCTTCATTAGTTGCAGCGTGTGGCCTCAGTTGTTGTGGCTGGTGGGCTCTAGAGCGCAGGCTCAGTAGTTGTGATGTACGGGCTTACTTGCTCTGCGGCACGTGGGATCTTCCCGGACCAGGGCTGGAACCCGTGTCTCCTGCATTGGCAGACGGATTCTTAACTAGTGCACCACCAGGAAAGTCCCAGACTTTCCTTTTCTTAATGACAATTTTGAAGAGTCCTGGTTCACATATTTCATAGACTGTCCTTCAACTTGGCTTTGTGTGATGTTCTCCTCATGACCATAGTGGAGTTAGGGTTTTGGGGAAGGAGATGTTTACTTTTAATATTCAGTTTCAACTCTGTCTCTTGGCTTTTTATATAAGATATTCAATGCATTTAGTTATATATTTAAAAAAGCAGGCTTGTAGACTATTATTTTAAAATCTGCTTGCTATTTTGTAATCTGCTTGGGTTGATGGTGGAATGTTTTTTTTTTTTTTTTTTCAGTACGTGGGCCTCTCCCTGTTGTGGAGTCTCCCGTTCCGGAGCACAGGCTCCCAACCCGCATGCTCAGTGGCCATGGCTCACGGGCCTAGCCGCTCCGCGGCATGTGGGATCTTCCCGGACCGAGTCACGAACCCGTGTCCCCTGCATTGGCAGGCAGGGTCTCAACCACTGCTCCACCAGGCAAGCCCGTTACACTTTTGTTTTAATTATGCAGTTGGCTCTATTGTGTTGATTTACATTTTATTGGTAAATCTCAACTGCTTTGGATTATGATGTGTTTACAAGGCTACACAGATAATCTGGAAGGGAAAATGAAGTAATACAAATGACAGAAAATATTTTATAATAATAAAATTTTCTTGGCAAGCAGCAACCTTTTCTCAAAGTCAGTCTTTTAATATAATTTGCTTGCTTCATAAATATGGCTTTCTTGTTTGTTCTTATCTTTATTGATTAGTGAGCATGTTAGATGACTTGGGAGGAATCTCACTGTCTTCAACAAATAATTTGGCATTTTTGATCCGGAATGCTGACAATTCTCAAAAATGGGTCAGGAAAATCAAAGTAATAGATGGAAAAAAATCTCAATTTTAGCTGTTGATATAACTTTTCTTAAATTTAGGGTGTTTTTTATAATTTAAGTTACTAAAACAGATGGTGGAAGGTCCACCAAGATATTTATTTTATGTATTTAAAGCATTTTACTTTGCTGTATTGAATTCCATTCATTCTGGAATTTAGGAGCATTTACCTCTTTATGAAAGAGACTATTGAAAGTAGAAAATGATTGATGACCTTCGCTTCCAGTATTCTTCTCAATAGACTTAGGCTCTCTTCTAATGCTTCTTGCATACTAAGTAATTGTATAAGGTTTAGAGAATAATTTAGGTCTGTCTGAACTTTAAGCACAGTACACTAAATAAAGCTTTTTCACTTTGCAGAATATTTTACATGTGTGTCCCATAGATTCATCAGAGATTCTAGTTTTGGATAAAGGCAAGTACATTTAAGGACAATACAGCATCCCTGTCTGTGACATTGGCATTCGAATGAGAAGTGAATTTGGTTCACGACGGTTCTTGGAATGCTTGGCATTTAGGTTATTTTAGGTCAACTCTTTGGGCAATTCAATTAGAGTATTTATTGAATGGTTTTCGTGAGCTGAATGGTTGTCATGTCATGTCATAGATGGTCTAAAACATGACTCTTATTTCTAAAATAGTTGTGTTGGTCAGATAAGGCATCTTACATGAAGTATGTAATCCAAGATAATGATGCATGAGTAAGAGGCAGATCATTCTCGAGGAAGTAATTTTGGTTTTGAGAGAGGCATTCTTAGGGAAATAGGCCTTGCAGTGCTCATTTAGAGCTGGGCAGGATTGAGGTCCAGAGAGAGGAGGGAAAGGATATTTGGGTAGAGGGAAGGGCATTGGCAGAGCCTCAGAGGCCTGACGGTTCCTGGGGCCTGTGTGGGAATGGTGGGAAAGTTGGGCTGCAGTCAGCCTGTGGGTGGCCTGGACGTTGGGTAATGAGCGTGGCCGTCAGTTTATGGGTGCCCTCTGTAGAGTTGTCTGTAACTTGCTTCCTCCCTGAGGAAGTGTGACACGCTTCTGCTAGCTGCAGTGTCTTCCCCACAGCTGTGCTGTCCATTGAGGAGAAGGGGGCCTGCTCTGCCATGGATTCCTTACTCCTCAGGGTATGGCGTGTGAGTTATTTTAATAATGTATCAATCTGCCTTTTCTTTCTTTTGTCACAATGCATTTGCTTTCTAAAGTGGTCTTGTTTTCAGGATAATAATTGGGTTTCCACAGGGAAAATCATAATGTATGAGGCAAATTACTGACTAAAGGCAAATTTCTGACTTAAAAACATGAATCTCTAATTTGTTTCTAGTAGTTCTTCTTTTGTTTAAATTTTTGTTTTGTTAGTTATGTATAGAAACTTAAGGATAGTAATTTCTGCTCAGGTGGATAGTGGTACTGTTTAGCACAGCTCATTGGTCTTCTGAAACTTTTACAAATGCAGTCTGATTCATTCCGGCCAAGTTAATTATGAGGTACATATTTTTTTCCCTTATGGAGACAAATGTAAAAGACAGAGATACAGAAATCATCTCCAGTTTAGATTGAAGAAATTTTAGTTACTACTGTTTGTTCCTGCTATTTGATCAGAGTTTATTTTTATTTTTTGAAGTCTGTCTCTAATCAAATAAGATTTAATGTTTTAGAAGTAAAAGAGCACCATGACTAAATTAATAAGAAAAGTTAATTTAAGGACAAGAATTGATTTTTAAAAATATAAAAGTACATTTCATGACTTGATTTCAAGATGATCTGGTGGTATTCTTATACTGCTGCAGAAGGATGTCCACAGTGGGACGAGAATGAGGCTTAAAAATCACCACCCTTATTATCTATGACTGAACATGTCTTAGTCCAGGCCAGTGTGCCTACCACCTCTGTGGTACACTGTTGATTTCATTTTTCTTCCAGTATTTACTTTTGGTCCTGGACCAATTATCTAGCTGTGATGGGATTCTCCAAAAGTATCCTACATTTTGTACTTAGTGAACTAGTGATTGTTCTGTTTGCAGACATTCTTTCTGAGGCTCTACACTTGCCTCGAAAACCTACATTTGCAGAAAGGGAAATGTATAGGTTTTCCTTTTAAATGTATTTATTTTTGTTTATATTTTATTTATTTTTGGCTGTGTTGGGTCTTCGTTTCTGTGCGAGGGCCTTCTCTAGTTGCGGCGAGCAGGGGCCACTCCTCATCGTTGTTCGTGGGCCTCTCACTGCCGTGGCGCCTCTTGTTGCAGAGCACAGGCTCCAGAAGCGCAGGCTCAGTAGTTGTGGCTCCCGGGCTTAGTTGCACTGCAGCATGTGGGATCTTCCCGGACCAGGGCTCAAATCCGTGTCCCCTGCACTGGCAGGCGGATTCTTAACCTCTGCCCCGCCCGTTATTCTTTTTTTTTTAATATTTCCTCATTTGTGTTTATGTGATGATGCCTTTATTTATTTTTTTATTATTGTTTATATTTGGCTGAGTTGAGTCTGTGTTGCTGCGCGCAGGCTTTCCCTAGTTGTGGCAAGTGGGGGCTACTCTTTGTTGTGGTGCGCGGACTTCTCATTGTGGTGGCTTCTCTTGTTGCGGAGTGTGGGCTCTAAGAGTGCGGGCTTCAGTAATTGCAGCACCTGGGCTCAGTATTTGCGGCACACAGGCCCTAGAGTGCGCGGCCTTCATTAGTTGCAGCGTGTGGCCTCAGTTGTTGTGGCTGGTGGGCTCTAGAGCGCAGGCTCAGTAGTTGTGATGTACGGGCTTACTTGCTCTGCGGCACGTGGGATCTTCCCGGACCAGGGCTGGAACCCGTGTCTCCTGCATTGGCAGACGGATTCTTAACTAGTGCACCACCAGGAAAGTCCCAGACTTTCCTTTTCTTAATGACAATTTTGAAGAGTCCTGGTTCACATATTTCATAGACTGTCCTTCAACTTGGCTTTGTGTGATGTTCTCCTCATGACCATAGTGGAGTTAGGGTTTTGGGGAAGGAGATGTTTACTTTTAATATTCAGTTTCAACTCTGTCTCTTGGCTTTTTATATAAGATATTCAATGCATTTAGTTATATATTTAAAAAAGCAGGCTTGTAGACTATTATTTTAAAATCTGCTTGCTATTTTGTAATCTGCTTGGGTTGATGGTGGAATGTTTTTTTTTTTTTTTTTTCAGTACGTGGGCCTCTCCCTGTTGTGGAGTCTCCCGTTCCGGAGCACAGGCTCCCAACCCGCATGCTCAGTGGCCATGGCTCACGGGCCTAGCCGCTCCGCGGCATGTGGGATCTTCCCGGACCGAGTCACGAACCCGTGTCCCCTGCATTGGCAGGCAGGGTCTCAACCACTGCTCCACCAGGCAAGCCCGTTACACTTTTGTTTTAATTATGCAGTTGGCTCTATTGTGTTGATTTACATTTTATTGGTAAATCTCAACTGCTTTGGATTATGATGTGTTTACAAGGCTACACAGATAATCTGGAAGGGAAAATGAAGTAATACAAATGACAGAAAATGTTTTATAATAATAAAATTTTCTTGGCAAGCAGCAACCTTTTCTCAAAGTCAGTCTTTTAATATAATTTGCTTGCTTCATAAATATGGCTTTCTTGTTTGTTCTTATCTTTATTGATTAGTGAGCATGTTAGATGACTTGGAAGGAATCTCACTGTCTTCAAGAAATAATTTGGCATTTTTGATCCGGAATGCTGACAATTCTCAAAAATGGGTCAGGAAAATCAAAGTAATAGATGGAAAAAAATCTCAATTTTAGCTGTTGATACAACTTTTCTTAAGTTTAGGGTGTGTTTTATAATTTACGTTACTAAAACAGATGTTGGAAGGTCCACCAACATATTTATTTTATGTTTTTAAATCATTTTACTTTGCTGTATTGAATTCAATTCATTCTGGAATTTAGGAGAATTTACCTCTTTATGAAAGAGATTATTGAAAGTAGAAAATGATTGATGACCTTCGCTTCCAGTATTCTTCTCAATAGACTTAGTCTCTCTTCTAATGCTTCCTGTATACTCAGTAATTGTATAAGGTTTAGAGAAAAATGCAGGTCTGGCTGAACATTAAGCACAGTACACTAAATAAAGTTTTTTACTTTGCAGAATATTTTACATGTGTGTCCCATAGATTCATCAGAGATTCTAGTTTTGGATAAAGGCAAGTACATTTAAGGACAATACAACATCCCTGTCTATGACATTGGCATTCGAATGAGAAGTGAATTTGGTTCAGGACGGTTCTTGGAATGCTTGGCATTTAGGTTATTTTAGGTCAACTCTTTGGGCAATTCAATTAGAGTATTTATTGAATGGTTTTCGTGAGCTGAATGGTTGTCATGTCATGTCATAGATGGTCTAAAACATGACTCTTATTTCTACAATAGTTGTGTTGGTCAGATAAGGCATCTTACCTGATGTATTTAATCCAAGATAATGATGCATGAGTAAGAGGCAGATCATTCTCGAGGAAGTAATTTTGGTTTTGAGAGAGGCATTCTTAGGGAAATAGGCCTTGCAGTGCTCATTTAGAGCTGGGCAGGATTGAGGTCCAGAGAGAGGAGGGAAAGGATATTTGGGTGGAGGGAAGGGCATTGGCAGAGCCTCAGAGGCCTGACGGTTCCTGGGGCCTGTGTGGGAATGGTGGGAAAGTTGGGCTGCAGTCAGCCTGTGGGTGGCCTGGACGTTGGGTAATGAGCGTGGCCATCAGTTTATGGGTGCCCTCTGTAGAGTTGTCTGTAACTTGCTTCCTCCCTGAGGAAGTGTGACACGCTTCTGCTAGCTGCAGTGTCTTCCCCACAGCTGTGCTGTCCATTGAGGAGAAGGGGGCCTGCTCTTCCATGGCTTCCTTACTCCTCAGGGTATGGCGTGTGAGTTATTTTAATAATGTATCAATCTGCCTTTTCTTTCTTTTGTCACAATGCATTTGCTTTCTAAAGTGGTCTTCTTTTCAGGATAATAATTGGGTTTCCACAGGGAAAATCATAATGTATGCGGCAAATTACTGACTAAAGGCAAATTTCTGACTTAAAAACATGAATCTCTAATTTGTTTCTAATAGTTCTTCTTTTGTTTAAATTTTTGTTTTGTTAGTTATGTATAGAAACTTAAGGATAGTAATTTCTGCTCAGGTGGATAGTGGTACTGTTTAGCACAGCTCATTGGTCTTCTGAAACTTTTAAAAATGCAGTCTGATTCATTCCAGCCAAGTTAATTATGAGGTACATATTTTTTTCCCCTAATGGAGACAAATGTAAAAGACAGAGATACAGAAATCATCTCCAGTTTAGATTGAAGAAATTTTAGTTACTACTGTTTGTTCCTGCTATTTGATCACAGTTTATTTTTTTTTTGAAGTCTGTCTCTAATCAAATAAGATTTAATGTTTTAGAAGTAAAAGAGCACCATGACTAAATTAATAAGAAAAGTTAATTTAAGGACAAGAATTGATTTTTAAAAATATAAAAGTACATTTCATGACTTGATTTCAAGATGATCTGGTGGTATCCTTATACTGCTGCAGAAGGAAGTCCACAGTGGGACGAGAATGATGCTTAAAAATCACCACCCTTATTATCTATGACTGAACATGTCTTAGTCCAGGCCAGTGTGCCTACCACCTCTGTGGTACACTGTTGATTTCATTTTTCTTCCAGTATTTACTTTTGGTCCTGGACCAATTATCTAGCTGTGATGGGATTCTCCAAAAGTATCCTACATTTTGTACTTAGTGAACTAGTGATTGTTCTGTTTGCAGACATTCTTTCTGAGGCTCTACTCTTGCCTCGGAAACCTACATTTGCAGAAAGGGAAATGTATAGGTTTTCCTTTTAAATGTATTTATTTTTATTTATATTTTATTTATTTTTGGCTGTGTTGGGTCTTCGTTTCTGTGCGAGGGCCTTCTCTAGTTGCGGCGAGCAGGGGCCACTCCTCATCGTGGTTCGTGGGCCTCTCACTGCCGTGGCGCCTCTTGTTGCGGAGCACAGGCTCCAGAAGCGCAGGCTCAGTAGTTGTGGCTCACGGGCTTAGTTGCACTGCAGCATGTGGGATCTTCCCGGACCAGGGCTCAAATCCGTGTCCCCTGCAGTGGCAGGCGGATTCTTAACCACTGCCCCGCCCGTTATTCTTTTTTTTAAAAAAATATTTCCTCATATGTGTTTATGTGATGATGCCTTTATTTATTTTTTTATTATTGTTTATATTTGGCTGAGTTGAGTCTCTGTTGCTGCGCGCAGGCTTTCCCTAGTTGTGGCAAGTGGGGGCTACTCTTTGTTGTGGTGTGCGGACTTCTCATTGTGGTGGCTTCTCTTGTTGCGGAGCGTGGGCTCTAAGAGTGCGGGCTTCAGTAATTGCAGCACCTGGGCTCAGTATTTGCGGCACACAGGCCCTAGAGTGCGCGGGCTTCATTAGTTGCAGCGTGCGGCCTCAGTTGTTGTGGCTGGTGGGCTCTAGAGCGCAGGCTCAGTAGTTGTGATGTACGGGTATACTTGCTCTGCGGCACGTGGGATCTTCCCGGACCAGGGCTGGAACCCGTGTCCCCTGCATTGGCAGACGGATTGTTAACTAGTGCACCACCAGGAAAGTCCCAGACTTTCCTTTTCTTAATGACAATTTTGAAGAGTCCTGGTTCACATATTTCATAGACTGTCCTTCAACTTGGCTTTGTGTGATGTTCTCCTCATGACCATAGTGGAGTTAGGGTTTTGGGGAAAGAGATGTTTACTTTTAATATTCGGTTTCAACTCTATCTCTTGGCTTTTTATATAAGATATTCAATGCATTTAGTTATATATTTAAAAAAGCAGTCTTGTAGACTATTATTTTAAAATCTGCTTGCTATTTTGTAATCTGCTTGGGTTGATGGTGGAATGCTTTTTTTTTTTTTCAGTACGTGGGCCTCTCCCTGTTGTGGAGTCTCCCGTTACGGAGCACAGGCTCCCAACCCGCATGCTCAGTGGCCATGGCTCACGGGCCTAGCCGCTCCGCGGCATGTGGGATCTTCCCGGACCGAGTCACGAACCCGTGTCCCCTGCATTGGCAGGCAGGCTCTCAACCACTGCTCCACCAGGGAAGCCCGGTACACTTTTGTTTTAATTATGCAGTTGGCTCTATTGTGTTGATTTACATTTTATTTGTAAATCTCAACTGCTTTGGATTATGATGTGTTTACAAGGCTACACAGATAATCTGGAAGGGAAAATGAAGTAATACAAATGACAGAAAAAGTTTTATAATAATGAAATTTTCTTGGCAAGCAGCAACCTTTTCTCAAAGTCAGTCTTTTAATATAATTTGCTTGCTTCCTAAATATGGCTTTCTTGTTTGTTCTTATCTTTATTGATTAGTGAGCATGTTAGATGACTTGGGAGGAATCTCACTGTCTTCAACAAATAATTTGGCATTATTGATCCAGAATGCTGACAATTCTCAAAAATGGGTCAGGAAAATCAAAGTAATAGATGGAAAAAAATCTCAATTTTAGCTGTTGATATAACTTTTCTTAAATTTAGGGTGTTTTTTATAATTTAAGTTACTAAAACAGATGGTGGAAGGTCCACCAAGATATTTATTTTATGTATTTAAAGCATTTTACTTTGCTGTATTGAATTCCATTCATTCTGGAATTTAGGAGCATTTACCTCTTTATGAAAGAGACTATTGAAAGTAGAAAATGATTGATGACCTTCGCTTCCAGTATTCTTCTCAATAGACTTAGGCTCTCTTCTAATGCTTCTTGCATACTAAGTAATTGTATAAGGTTTAGAGAATAATTTAGGTCTGTCTGAACTTTAAGCACAGTACACTAAATAAAGCTTTTTCACTTTGCAGAATATTTTACATGTGTGTCCCATAGATTCATCAGAGATTCTAGTTTTGGATAAAGGCAAGTACATTTAAGGACAATACAGCATCCCTGTCTGTGACATTGGCATTCGAATGAGAAGTGAATTTGGTTCACGACGGTTCTTGGAATGCTTGGCATTTAGGTTATTTTAGGTCAACTCTTTGGGCAATTCAATTAGAGTATTTATTGAATGGTTTTCGTGAGCTGAATGGTTGTCATGTCATGTCATAGATGGTCTAAAACATGACTCTTATTTCTAAAATAGTTGTGTTGGTCAGATAAGGCATCTTACATGAAGTATGTAATCCAAGATAATGATGCATGAGTAAGAGGCAGATCATTCTCGAGGAAGTAATTTTGGTTTTGAGAGAGGCATTCTTAGGGAAATAGGCCTTGCAGTGCTCATTTAGAGCTGGGCAGGATTGAGGTCCAGAGAGAGGAGGGAAAGGATATTTGGGTAGAGGGAAGGGCATTGGCAGAGCCTCAGAGGCCTGACGGTTCCTGGGGCCTGTGTGGGAATGGTGGGAAAGTTGGGCTGCAGTCAGCCTGTGGGTGGCCTGGACGTTGGGTAATGAGCGTGGCCGTCAGTTTATGGGTGCCCTCTGTAGAGTTGTCTGTAACTTGCTTCCTCCCTGAGGAAGTGTGACACGCTTCTGCTAGCTGCAGTGTCTTCCCCACAGCTGTGCTGTCCATTGAGGAGAAGGGGGCCTGCTCTGCCATGGCTTCCTTACTCCTCAGGGTATGGCGTGTGAGTTATTTTAATAATGTATCAATCTGCCTTTTCTTTCTTTTGTCACAATGCATTTGCTTTCTAAAGTGGTCTTGTTTTCAGGATAATAATTGGGTTTCCACAGGGAAAATCATAATGTATGAGGCAAATTACTGACTAAAGGCAAATTTCTGACTTAAAAACATGAATCTCTAATTTGTTTCTAGTAGTTCTTCTTTTGTTTAAATTTTTGTTTTGTTAGTTATGTATAGAAACTTAAGGATAGTAATTTCTGCTCAGGTGGATAGTGGTACTGTTTAGCACAGCTCATTGGTCTTCTGAAACTTTTACAAATGCAGTCTGATTCATTCCGGCCAAGTTAATTATGAGGTACATATTTTTTTCCCTTATGGAGACAAATGTAAAAGACA
The DNA here is from genome assembly GCF_964165515.1 of Mesoplodon bidens. Classification (NCBI taxonomy): domain Eukaryota; kingdom Metazoa; phylum Chordata; class Mammalia; order Artiodactyla; family Ziphiidae; genus Mesoplodon; species Mesoplodon bidens. Next base: position 127,355 of record NW_027672161.1, read on the forward strand.
GAGATACAGAAATCATCTCCAGTTTAGATTGAAGAAATTTTAGTTACTACTGTTTGTTCCTGCTATTTGATCAGAGTTTATTTTTATTTTTTGAAGTCTGTCTCTAATCAAATAAGATTTAATGTTTTAGAAGTAAAAGAGCACCATGACTAAATTAATAAGAAAAGTTAATTTAAGGACAAGAATTGATTTTTAAAAATATAAAAGTACATTTCATGACTTGATTTCAAGATGATCTGGTGGTATTCTTATACTGCTGCAGAAGGATGTCCACAGTGGGACGAGAATGAGGCTTAAAAATCACCACCCTTATTATCTATGACTGAACATGTCTTAGTCCAGGCCAGTGTGCCTACCACCTCTGTGGTACACTGTTGATTTCATTTTTCTTCCAGTATTTACTTTTGGTCCTGGACCAATTATCTAGCTGTGATGGGATTCTCCAAAAGTATCCTACATTTTGTACTTAGTGAACTAGTGATTGTTCTGTTTGCAGACATTCTTTCTGAGGCTCTACACTTGCCTCGAAAACCTACATTTGCAGAAAGGGAAATGTATAGGTTTTCCTTTTAAATGTATTTATTTTTGTTTATATTTTATTTATTTTTGGCTGTGTTGGGTCTTCGTTTCTGTGCGAGGGCCTTCTCTAGTTGCGGCGAGCAGGGGCCACTCCTCATCGTTGTTCGTGGGCCTCTCACTGCCGTGGCGCCTCTTGTTGCAGAGCACAGGCTCCAGAAGCGCAGGCTCAGTAGTTGTGGCTCCCGGGCTTAGTTGCACTGCAGCATGTGGGATCTTCCCGGACCAGGGCTCAAATCCGTGTCCCCTGCACTGGCAGGCGGATTCTTAACCTCTGCCCCGCCCGTTATTCTTTTTTTTTAAATATTTCCTCATTTGTGTTTATGTGATGATGCCTTTATTTATTTTTTTATTATTGTTTATATTTGGCTGAGTTGAGTCTGTGTTGCTGCGCGCAGGCTTTCCCTAGTTGTGGCAAGTGGGGGCTACTCTTTGTTGTGGTGCGCGGACTTCTCATTGTGGTGGCTTCTCTTGTTGCGGAGCGTGGGCTCTAAGAGTGCGGGCTTCAGTAATTGCAGCACCTGGGCTCCGTATTTGCGGCACACAGGCACTAGAGTGCGCGGGCTTCATTAGTTGCAGCGTGTGGCCTCAGTTGTTGTGGCTGGCGGGCTCTAGAGCGCAGGCTCAGTAGTTGTGATGTACGGGCTTACTTGCTCTGCGGCATGTGGGATCTTCCCGGACCAGGGCTGGAACCCGTGTCCCCTGCATTGGCAGACGGATTCTTAACTAGTGCACCACCAGGAAAGTCCCAGACTTTCCTTTTCTTAATGACAATTTTGAAGAGTCCTGGTTCACATATTTCATAGACTGTCCTTCAACTTGGCTTTGTGTGATGTTCTCCTCATGACTGGAGTGGAGTTAGGGTTTTGGGGAAGGAGATGTTTACTTTTAATATTCGGTTTCAACTCTGTCTCTTGGCTTTTTATATAAGATATTCAATGCATTTAGTTATATATTTAAAAAGCAGGCTTGTAGACTATTATTTTAAAATCTGCTTGCTATTTTGTAATCTGCTTGGGTTGATGGTGGAATGTTTTTTTTTTTTTTTTTTCAGTACGTGGGCCTCTCCCTGTTGTGGAGTCTCCCGTTCCGGAGCACAGGCTCCCAACCCGCATGCTCAGTGGCCATGGCTCACGGGCCTAGCCGCTCCGCGGCATGTGGGATCTTCCCGGACCGAGTCACGAACCCGTGTCCCCTGCATTGGCAGGCAGGCTCTCAACCACTGCTCCACCAGGCAAGCCCGTTACACTTTTGTTTTAATTATGCAGTTGGCTCTATTGTGTTGATTTACATTTTATTGGTAAATCTCAACTGCTTTGGATTATGATGTGTTTACAAGGCTACACAGATAATCTGGAAGGGAAAATGAAGTAATACAAATGACAGAAAATGTTTTATAATAATAAAATTTTCTTGGCAAGCAGCAACCTTTTCTCAAAGTCAGTCTTTTAATATAATTTGCTTGCTTCATAAATATGGCTTTCTTGTTTGTTCTTATCTTTATTGATTAGTGAGCATGTTAGATGACTTGGAAGGAATCTCACTGTCTTCAAGAAATAATTTGGCATTTTTGATCCGGAATGCTGACAATTCTCAAAAATGGGTCAGGAAAATCAAAGTAATAGATGGAAAAAAATCTCAATTTTAGCTGTTGATACAACTTTTCTTAAGTTTAGGGTGTGTTTTATAATTTACGTTACTAAAACAGATGGTGGAAGGTCCACCAACATATTTATTTTATGTTTTTAAATCATTTTACTTTGCTGTATTGAATTCAATTCATTCTGGAATTTAGGAGAATTTACCTCTTTATGAAAGAGATTATTGAAAGTAGAAAATGATTGATGACCTTCGCTTCCAGTATTCTTCTCAATAGACTTAGTCTCTCTTCTAATGCTTCCTGTATACTCAGTAATTGTATAAGGTTTAGAGAAAAATGCAGGTCTGGCTGAACATTAAGCACAGTACACTAAATAAAGCTTTTTTACTTTGCAGAATATTTTACATGTGTGTCCCATAGATTCATCAGAGATTCTAGTTTTGGATAAAGGCAAGTACATTTAAGGACAATACAACATCCCTGTCTATGACATTGGCATTCGAATGAGAAGTGAATTTGGTTCAGGACGGTTCTTGGAATGCTTGGCATTTAGGTTATTTTAGGTCAACTCTTTGGGCAATTCAATTAGAGTATTTATTGAATGGTTTTCGTGAGCTGAATGGTTGTCATGTCATGTCATAGATGGTCTAAAACATGACTCTTATTTCTACAATAGTTGTGTTGGTCAGATAAGGCATCTTACCTGATGTATTTAATCCAAGATAATGATGCATGAGTAAGAGGCAGATCATTCTCGAGGAAGTAATTTTGGTTTTGAGAGAGGCATTCTTAGGGAAATAGGCCTTGCAGTGCTCATTTAGAGCTGGGCAGGATTGAGGTCCAGAGAGAGGAGGGAAAGGATATTTGGGTGGAGGGAAGGGCATTGGCAGAGCCTCAGAGGCCTGACGGTTCCTGGGGCCTGTGTGGGAATGGTGGGAAAGTTGGGCTGCAGTCAGCCTGTGGGTGGCCTGGACGTTGGGTAATGAGCGTGGCCATCAGTTTATGGGTGCCCTCTGTAGAGTTGTCTGTAACTTGCTTCCTCCCTGAGGAAGTGTGACACGCTTCTGCTAGCTGCAGTGTCTTCCCCACAGCTGTGCTGTCCATTGAGGAGAAGGGGGCCTGCTCTGCCATGGCTTCCTTACTCCTCAGGGTATGGCGTGTGAGTTATTTTAATAATGTATCAATCTGCCTTTTCTTTCTTTTGTCACAATGCATTTGCTTTCTAAAGTGGTCTTCTTTTCAGGATAATAATTGGGTTTCCACAGGGAAAATCATAATGTATGCGGCAAATTACTGACTAAAGGCAAATTTCTGACTTAAAAACATGAATCTCTAATTTGTTTCTAATAGTTCTTCTTTTGTTTAAATTTTTGTTTTGTTAGTTATGTATAGAAACTTAAGGATAGTAATTTCTGCTCAGGTGGATAGTGGTACTGTTTAGCACAGCTCATTGGTCTTCTGAAACTTTTAAAAATGCAGTCTGATTCATTCCAGCCAAGTTAATTATGAGGTACATATTTTTTTCCCCTAATGGAGACAAATGTAAAAGACAGAGATACAGAAATCATCTCCAGTTTAGATTGAAGAAATTTTAGTTACTACTGTTTGTTCCTGCTATTTGATCACAGTTTATTTTTTTTTTGAAGTCTGTCTCTAATCAAATAAGATTTAATGTTTTAGAAGTAAAAGAGCACCATGACTAAATTAATAAGAAAAGTTAATTTAAGGACAAGAATTGATTTTTAAAAATATAAAAGTACATTTCATGACTTGATTTCAAGATGATCTGGTGGTATCCTTATACTGCTGCAGAAGGAAGTCCACAGTGGGACGAGAATGATGCTTAAAAATCACCACCCTTATTATCTATGACTGAACATGTCTTAGTCCAGGCCAGTGTGCCTACCACCTCTGTGGTACACTGTTGATTTCATTTTTCTTCCAGTATTTACTTTTGGTCCTGGACCAATTATCTAGCTGTGATGGGATTCTCCAAAAGAATCCTACATTTTGTACTTAGTGAACTAGTGATTGTTCTGTTTGCAGACATTCTTTCTGAGGCTCTACTCTTGCCTCGGAAACCTACATTTGCAGAAAGGGAAATGTATAGGTTTTCCTTTTAAATGTATTTATTTTTATTTATATTTTATTTATTTTTGGCTGTGTTGGGTCTTCGTTTCTGTGCGAGGGCCTTCTCTAGTTGCGGCGAGCAGGGGCCACTCCTCATCGTGGTTCGTGGGCCTCTCACTGCCGTGGCGCCTCTTGTTGCGGAGCACAGGCTCCAGAAGCGCAGGCTCAGTAGTTGTGGCTCACGGGCTTAGTTGCACTGCAGCATGTGGGATCTTCCCGGACCAGGGCTCAAATCCGTGTCCCCTGCACTGGCAGGCGGATTCTTAACCACTGCCCCGCCCGTTATTCTTTTTTTTAAAAAAATATTTCCTCATATGTGTTTATGTGATGATGCCTTTATTTATTTTTTTATTATTGTTTATATTTGGCTGAGTTGAGTCTCTGTTGCTGCGCGCAGGCTTTCCCTAGTTGTGGCAAGTGGGGGCTACTCTTTGTTGTGGTGTGCGGACTTCTCATTGTGGTGGCTTCTCTTGTTGCGGAGCGTGGGCTCTAAGAGTGCGGGCTTCAGTAATTGCAGCACCTGGGCTCAGTATTTGCGGCACACAGGCCCTAGAGTGCGCGGGCTTCATTAGTTGCAGCGTGCGGCCTCAGTTGTTGTGGCTGGTGGGCTCTAGAGCGCAGGCTCTGTAGTTGTGATGTACGGGTATACTTGCTCTGCGGCACGTGGGATCGTCCCGGACCAGGGCTGGAACCCGTGTCCCCTGCATTGGCAGACGGATTCTTAACTAGTGCACCACCAGGAAAGTCCCAGACTTTCCTTTTCTTAATGACAATTTTGAAGAGTCCTGGTTCACATATTTCATAGACTGTCCTTCAACTTGGCTTTGTGTGATGTTCTCCTCATGACCATAGTGGAGTTAGGGTTTTGGGGAAAGAGATGTTTACTTTTAATATTCGGTTTCAACTCTATCTCTTGGCTTTTTATATAAGATATTCAATGCATTTAGTTATATATTTAAAAAAGCAGTCTTGTAGACTATTATTTTAAAATCTGCTTGCTATTTTGTAATCTGCTTGGGTTGATGGTGGAATGCTTTTTTTTTTTTTCAGTACGTGGGCCTCTCCCTGTTGTGGAGTCTCCCGTTACGGAGCACAGGCTCCCAACCCGCATGCTCAGTGGCCATGGCTCACGGGCCTAGCCGCTCCGCGGCATGTGGGATCTTCCCGGACCGAGTCACGAACCCGTGTCCCCTGCATTGGCAGGCAGGCTCTCAACCACTGCTCCACCAGGGAAGCCCGGTACACTTTTGTTTTAATTATGCAGTTGGCTCTATTGTGTTGATTTACATTTTATTTGTAAATCTCAACTGCTTTGGATTATGATGTGTTTACAAGGCTACACAGATAATCTGGAAGGGAAAATGAAGTAATACAAATGACAGAAAAAGTTTTATAATAATGAAATTTTCTTGGCAAGCAGCAACCTTTTCTCAAAGTCAGTCTTTTAATATAATTTGCTTGCTTCCTAAATATGGCTTTCTTGTTTGTTCTTATCTTTATTGATTAGTGAGCATGTTAGATGACTTGGGAGGAATCTCACTGTCTTCAACAAATAATTTGGCATTATTGATCCAGAATGCTGACAATTCTCAAAAATGGGTCAGGAAAATCAAAGTAATAGATGGAAAAAAATCTCAATTTTAGCTGTTGATATAACTTTTCTTAAATTTAGGGTGTTTTTTATAATTTAAGTTACTAAAACAGATGGTGGAAGGTCCACCAAGATATTTATTTTATGTATTTAAAGCATTTTACTTTGCTGTATTGAATTCCATTCATTCTGGAATTTAGGAGCATTTACCTCTTTATGAAAGAGACTATTGAAAGTAGAAAATGATTGATGACCTTCGCTTCCAGTATTCTTCTCAATAGACTTAGGCTCTCTTCTAATGCTTCTTGCATACTAAGTAATTGTATAAGGTTTAGAGAATAATTTAGGTCTGTCTGAACTTTAAGCACAGTACACTAAATAAAGCTTTTTCACTTTGCAGAATATTTTACATGTGTGTCCCATAGATTCATCAGAGATTCTAGTTTTGGATAAAGGCAAGTACATTTAAGGACAATACAGCATCCCTGTCTGTGACATTGGCATTCGAATGAGAAGTGAATTTGGTTCACGACGGTTCTTGGAATGCTTGGCATTTAGGTTATTTTAGGTCAACTCTTTGGGCAATTCAATTAGAGTATTTATTGAATGGTTTTCGTGAGCTGAATGGTTGTCATGTCATGTCATAGATGGTCTAAAACATGACTCTTATTTCTAAAATAGTTGTGTTGGTCAGATAAGGCATCTTACATGAAGTATGTAATCCAAGATAATGATGCATGAGTAAGAGGCAGATCATTCTCGAGGAAGTAATTTTGGTTTTGAGAGAGGCATTCTTAGGGAAATAGGCCTTGCAGTGCTCATTTAGAGCTGGGCAGGATTGAGGTCCAGAGAGAGGAGGGAAAGGATATTTGGGTAGAGGGAAGGGCATTGGCAGAGCCTCAGAGGCCTGACGGTTCCTGGGGCCTGTGTGGGAATGGTGGGAAAGTTGGGCTGCAGTCAGCCTGTGGGTGGCCTGGACGTTGGGTAATGAGCGTGGCCGTCAGTTTATGGGTGCCCTCTGTAGAGTTGTCTGTAACTTGCTTCCTCCCTGAGGAAGTGTGACACGCTTCTGCTAGCTGCAGTGTCTTCCCCACAGCTGTGCTGTCCATTGAGGAGAAGGGGGCCTGCTCTGCCATGGCTTCCTTACTCCTCAGGGTATGGCGTGTGAGTTATTTTAATAATGTATCAATCTGCCTTTTCTTTCTTTTGTCACAATGCATTTGCTTTCTAAAGTGGTCTTGTTTTCAGGATAATAATTGGGTTTCCACAGGGAAAATCATAATGTATGAGGCAAATTACTGACTAAAGGCAAATTTCTGACTTAAAAACATGAATCTCTAATTTGTTTCTAGTAGTTCTTCTTTTGTTTAAATTTTTGTTTTGTTAGTTATGTATAGAAACTTAAGGATAGTAATTTCTGCTCAGGTGGATAGTGGTACTGTTTAGCACAGCTCATTGGTCTTCTGAAACTTTTACAAATGCAGTCTGATTCATTCCGGCCAAGTTAATTATGAGGTACATATTTTTTTCCCTTATGGAGACAAATGTAAAAGACAGAGATACAGAAATCATCTCCAGTTTAGATTGAAGAAATTTTAGTTACTACTGTTTGTTCCTGCTATTTGATCAGAGTTTATTTTTATTTTTTGAAGTCTGTCTCTAATCAAATAAGATTTAATGTTTTAGAAGTAAAAGAGCACCATGACTAAATTAATAAGAAAAGTTAATTTAAGGACAAGAATTGATTTTTAAAAATATAAAAGTACATTTCATGACTTGATTTCAAGATGATCTGGTGGTATTCTTATACTGCTGCAGAAGGATGTCCACAGTGGGACGAGAATGAGGCTTAAAAATCACCACCCTTATTATCTATGACTGAACATGTCTTAGTCCAGGCCAGTGTGCCTACCACCTCTGTGGTACACTGTTGATTTCATTTTTCTTCCAGTATTTACTTTTGGTCCTGGACCAATTATCTAGCTGTGATGGGATTCTCCAAAAGTATCCTACATTTTGTACTTAGTGAACTAGTGATTGTTCTGTTTGCAGACATTCTTTCTGAGGCTCTACACTTGCCTCGAAAACCTACATTTGCAGAAAGGGAAATGTATAGGTTTTCCTTTTAAATGTATTTATTTTTGTTTATATTTTATTTATTTTTGGCTGTGTTGGGTCTTCGTTTCTGTGCGAGGGCCTTCTCTAGTTGCGGCGAGCAGGGGCCACTCCTCATCGTTGTTCGTGGGCCTCTCACTGCCGTGGCGCCTCTTGTTGCAGAGCACAGGCTCCAGAAGCGCAGGCTCAGTAGTTGTGGCTCCCGGGCTTAGTTGCACTGCAGCATGTGGGATCTTCCCGGACCAGGGCTCAAATCCGTGTCCCCTGCACTGGCAGGCGGATTCTTAACCTCTGCCCCGCCCGTTATTCTTTTTTTTTAAATATTTCCTCATTTGTGTTTATGTGATGATGCCTTTATTTATTTTTTTATTATTGTTTATATTTGGCTGAGTTGAGTCTGTGTTGCTGCGCGCAGGCTTTCCCTAGTTGTGGCAAGTGGGGGCTACTCTTTGTTGTGGTGCGCGGACTTCTCATTGTGGTGGCTTCTCTTGTTGCGGAGCGTGGGCTCTAAGAGTGCGGGCTTCAGTAATTGCAGCACCTGGGCTCCGTATTTGCGGCACACAGGCACTAGAGTGCGCGGGCTTCATTAGTTGCAGCGTGTGGCCTCAGTTGTTGTGGCTGGCGGGCTCTAGAGCGCAGGCTCAGTAGTTGTGATGTACGGGCTTACTTGCTCTGCGGCATGTGGGATCTTCCCGGACCAGGGCTGGAACCCGTGTCCCCTGCATTGGCAGACGGATTCTTAACTAGTGCACCACCAGGAAAGTCCCAGACTTTCCTTTTCTTAATGACAATTTTGAAGAGTCCTGGTTCACATATTTCATAGACTGTCCTTCAACTTGGCTTTGTGTGATGTTCTCCTCATGACTGGAGTGGAGTTAGGGTTTTGGGGAAGGAGATGTTTACTTTTAATATTCGGTTTCAACTCTGTCTCTTGGCTTTTTATATAAGATATTCAATGCATTTAGTTATATATTTAAAAAGCAGGCTTGTAGACTATTATTTTAAAATCTGCTTGCTATTTTGTAATCTGCTTGGGTTGATGGTGGAATGTTTTTTTTTTTTTTTTTCAGTACGTGGGCCTCTCCCTGTTGTGGAGTCTCCCGTTCCGGAGCACAGGCTCCCAACCCGCATGCTCAGTGGCCATGGCTCACGGGCCTAGCCGCTCCGCGGCATGTGGGATCTTCCCGGACCGAGTCACGAACCCGTGTCCCCTGCATTGGCAGGCAGGCTCTCAACCACTGCTCCACCAGGGAAGCCCGGTACACTTTTGTTTTAATTATGCAGTTGGCTCTATTGTGTTGATTTACATTTTATTGGTAAATCTCAACTGCTTTGGATTATGATGTGTTTACAAGGCTACACAGATAATCTGGAAGGGAAAATGAAGTAATACAAATGACAGAAAATGTTTTATAATAATAAAATTTTCTTGGCAAGCAGCAACCTTTTCTCAAAGTCAGTCTTTTAATATAATTTGCTTGCTTCATAAATATGGCTTTCTTGTTTGTTCTTATCTTTATTGATTAGTGAGCATGTTAGATGACTTGGAAGGAATCTCACTGTCTTCAAGAAATAATTTGGCATTTTTGATCCGGAATGCTGACAATTCTCAAAAATGGGTCAGGAAAATCAAAGTAATAGATGGAAAAAAATCTCAATTTTAGCTGTTGATACAACTTTTCTTAAGTTTAGGGTGTGTTTTATAATTTACGTTACTAAAACAGATGGTGGAAGGTCCACCAATATATTTATTTTATGTTTTTAAAGCATTTTACTTTGCTGTATTGAATTCAATTCATTCTGGAATTTAGGAGAATTTACCTCTTTATGAAAGAGATTATTGAAAGTAGAAAATGATTGATGACCTTCGCTTCCAGTATTCTTCTCAATAGACTTAGTCTCTCTTCTAATGCTTCCTGTATACTCAGTAATTGTATAAGGTTTAGAGAAAAATGCAGGTCTGGCTGAACATTAAGCACAGTACACTAAATAAAGCTTTTTTACTTTGCAGAATATTTTACATGTGTGTCCCATAGATTCATCAGAGATTCTAGTTTTGGATAAAGGCAAGTACATTTAAGGACAATACAACATCCCTGTCTATGACATTGGCATTCGAATGAGAAGTGAATTTGGTTCAGGACGGTTCTTGGAATGCTTGGCATTTAGGTTATTTTAGGTCAACTCTTTGGGCAATTCAATTAGAGTATTTATTGAATGGTTTTCGTGAGCTGAATGGTTGTCATGTCATGTCATAGATGGTCTAAAACATGACTCTTATTTCTACAATAGTTGTGTTGGTCAGATAAGGCATCTTACCTGATGTATTTAATCCAAGATAATGATGCATGAGTAAGAGGCAGATCATTCTCGAGGAAGTAATTTTGGTTTTGAGAGAGGCATTCTTAGGGAAATAGGCCTTGCAGTGCTCATTTAGAGCTGGGCAGGATTGAGGTCCAGAGAGAGGAGGGAAAGGATATTTGGGTGGAGGGAAGGGCATTGGCAGAGCCTCAGAGGCCTGACGGTTCCTGGGGCCTGTGTGGGAATGGTGGGAAAGTTGGGCTGCAGTCAGCCTGTGGGTGGCCTGGACGTTGGGTAATGAGCGTGGCCATCAGTTTATGGGTGCCCTCTGTAGAGTTGTCTGTAACTTGCTTCCTCCCTGAGGAAGTGTGACACGCTTCTGCTAGCTGCAGTGTCTTCCCCACAGCTGTGCTGTCCATTGAGGAGAAGGGGGCCTGCTCTGCCATGGCTTCCTTACTCCTCAGGGTATGGCGTGTGAGTTATTTTAATAATGTATCAATCTGCCTTTTCTTTCTTTTGTCACAATGCATTTGCTTTCTAAAGTGGTCTTGTTTTCAGGATAATAATTGGGTTTCCACAGGGAAAATCATAATGTATGAGGCAAATTACTGACTAAAGGCAAATTTCTGACTTAAAAACATGAATCTCTAATTTGTTTCTAGTAGTTCTTCTTTTGTTTGAATTTTTGTTTTGTTAGTTATGTATAGAAACTTAAGGATAGTAATTTCTGCTCAGGTGGATAGTGGTACTGTTTAGCACAGCTCATTGGTCTTCTGAAACTTTTACAAATGCAGTCTGATTCATTCCGGCCAAGTTAATTATGAGGTACATATTTTTTTCCCCTAATGGAGACAAATGTAAAAGACAGAGATACAGAAATCATCTCCAGTTTAGATTGAAGAAATTTTAGTTACTACTGTTTGTTCCTGCTATTTGATCAGAGTTTATTTTTATTTTTTGAAGTCTGTCTCTAATCAAATAAGATTTAATGTTTTAGAAGTAAAAGAGCACCATGACTAAACTGATAAGAAAAGTTAATTTAAGGACAAGAATTGATTTTTAAAAATATAAAAGTACATTTCATGACTTGATTTCAAGATGATCTTGTGGTATCCTTATACTGCTGCAGAGGGAAGTCCACAGTGGGACGAGAATGATGCTTAAAAATCACCACCCTTATTATCTATGACTGAACATGTCTTATTCCAGGCCAGTGTGCCTACCACCTCTGTGGTACACTGTTGATTTCATTTTTCTTCCAGTATTTACTTTTGGTCCTGGACCAATTATCTAGCTGTGATGGGATTCTCCAAAAGTATCCTACATTTTGTACTTAGTGAACTAGTGATTGTTCTGTTTGCAGACATTCTTTCTGAGGCTCTACTCTTGCCTCGAAAACCAACATTTGCAGAAAGGGAAATGTATAGGTTTTCCTTTTAAATGTATTTATTTTTATTTATATTTTATTTATTTTTGGCTGTGTTGGGTCTTCGTTTCTGTGCGGGGTCCTTCTCTAGTTGCGGCGAGCAGGGGCCACTCCTCATCGTGGTTCGAGGGCCTCTCAGTGCCGTGGCGCCTCTTGTTGTGGAGCACAGGCTCCAGAAGCGCAGGCTCAGTAGTTGTGGCTCCCGGGCTTAGTTGCACTGCAGCATGTGGGATCTTCCCGGACCAGGGCTCAAATCCGTGTCCCCTGCACTGGCAGGCGGATTCTTAACCACTGCCCAGCCCGTTATTCTTTTTTTAAAAAAAATATTTCCTCATTTGTGTTTATGTGATGATGCCTTTATTTATTTTTTTATTATTGTTTATATTTGGCTGAGTTGAGTCTCTTTTGCTGCGCGCAGGCTTTCCCTAGTTGTGGCAAGTGGGGGCTAATCTTTGTTGTGGTGTGCGGACTTCTCATTGTGGTGGCTTCTCTTGTTGCGGAGCGTGGGCTCTAAGAGTGCGGGCTTCAGTAATTGCAGCACCTGGGCTCAGTATTTGCGGCACACAGGCCCTAGAGTGCGCGGCCTTCATTAGTTGCAGCGTGTGGCCTCAGTTGTTGTGGCTGGTGGGCTCTAGAGCGCAGGCTCAGTAGTTGTGATGTACGGGCTTACTTGCTCTGCGGCACGTGGGATCTTCCCGGACCAGGGCTGGAACCCGTGTCTCCTGCATTGGCAGACGGATTCTTAACTAGTGCACCACCAGGAAAGTCCCAGACTTTCCTTTTCTTAATGACAATTTTGAAGAGTCCTGGTTCACATATTTCATAGACTGTCCTTCAACTTGGCTTTGTGTGATGTTCTCCTCATGACCATAGTGGAGTTAGGGTTTTGGGGAAGGAGATGTTTACTTTTAATATTCAGTTTCAACTCTGTCTCTTGGCTTTTTATATAAGATATTCAATGCATTTAGTTATATATTTAAAAAAGCAGGCTTGTAGACTATTATTTTAAAATCTGCTTGCTATTTTGTAATCTGCTTGGGTTGATGGTGGAATGTTTTTTTTTTTTTTTTTTCAGTACGTGGGCCTCTCCCTGTTGTGGAGTCTCCCGTTCCGGAGCACAGGCTCCCAACCCGCATGCTCAGTGGCCATGGCTCACGGGCCTAGCCGCTCCGCGGCATGTGGGATCTTCCCGGACCGAGTCACGAACCCGTGTCCCCTGCATTGGCAGGCAGGGTCTCAACCACTGCTCCACCAGGCAAGCCCGTTACACTTTTGTTTTAATTATGCAGTTGGCTCTATTGTGTTGATTTACATTTTATTGGTAAATCTCAACTGCTTTGGATTATGATGTGTTTACAAGGCTACACAGATAATCTGGAAGGGAAAATGAAGTAATACAAATGACAGAAAATGTTTTATAATAATAAAATTTTCTTGGCAAGCAGCAACCTTTTCTCAAAGTCAGTCTTTTAATATAATTTGCTTGCTTCATAAATATGGCTTTCTTGTTTGTTCTTATCTTTATTGATTAGTGAGCATGTTAGATGACTTGGAAGGAATCTCACTGTCTTCAAGAAATAATTTGGCATTTTTGATCCGGAATGCTGACAATTCTCAAAAATGGGTCAGGAAAATCAAAGTAATAGATGGAAAAAAATCTCAATTTTAGCTGTTGATACAACTTTTCTTAAGTTTAGGGTGTGTTTTATAATTTACGTTACTAAAACAGATGTTGGAAGGTCCACCAACATATTTATTTTATGTTTTTAAATCATTTTACTTTGCTGTATTGAATTCAATTCATTCTGGAATTTAGGAGAATTTACCTCTTTATGAAAGAGATTATTGAAAGTAGAAAATGATTGATGACCTTCGCTTCCAGTATTCTTCTCAATAGACTTAGTCTCTCTTCTAATGCTTCCTGTATACTCAGTAATTGTATAAGGTTTAGAGAAAAATGCAGGTCTGGCTGAACATTAAGCACAGTACACTAAATAAAGTTTTTTACTTTGCAGAATATTTTACATGTGTGTCCCATAGATTCATCAGAGATTCTAGTTTTGGATAAAGGCAAGTACATTTAAGGACAATACAACATCCCTGTCTATGACATTGGCATTCGAATGAGAAGTGAATTTGGTTCAGGACGGTTCTTGGAATGCTTGGCATTTAGGTTATTTTAGGTCAACTCTTTGGGCAATTCAATTAGAGTATTTATTGAATGGTTTTCGTGAGCTGAATGGTTGTCATGTCATGTCATAGATGGTCTAAAACATGACTCTTATTTCTACAATAGTTGTGTTGGTCAGATAAGGCATCTTACCTGATGTATTTAATCCAAGATAATGATGCATGAGTAAGAGGCAGATCATTCTCGAGGAAGTAATTTTGGTTTTGAGAGAGGCATTCTTAGGGAAATAGGCCTTGCAGTGCTCATTTAGAGCTGGGCAGGATTGAGGTCCAGAGAGAGGAGGGAAAGGATATTTGGGTGGAGGGAAGGGCATTGGCAGAGCCTCAGAGGCCTGACGGTTCCTGGGGCCTGTGTGGGAATGGTGGGAAAGTTGGGCTGCAGTCAGCCTGTGGGTGGCCTGGACGTTGGGTAATGAGCGTGGCCATCAGTTTATGGGTGCCCTCTGTAGAGTTGTCTGTAACTTGCTTCCTCCCTGAGGAAGTGTGACACGCTTCTGCTAGCTGCAGTGTCTTCCCCACAGCTGTGCTGTCCATTGAGGAGAAGGGGGCCTGCTCTGCCATGGCTTCCTTACTCCTCAGGGTATGGCGTGTGAGTTATTTTAATAATGTATCAATCTGCCTTTTCTTTCTTTTGTCACAATGCATTTGCTTTCTAAAGTGGTCTTGTTTTCAGGATAATAATTGGGTTTCCACAGGGAAAATCATAATGTATGAGGCAAATTACTGACTAAAGGCAAATTTCTGACTTAAAAACATGAATCTCTAATTTGTTTCTAGTAGTTCTTCTTTTGTTTAAATTTTTGTTTTGTTAGTTATGTATAGAAACTTAAGGATAGTAATTTCTGCTCAGGTGGATAGTGGTACTGTTTAGCACAGCTCATTGGTCTTCTGAAACTTTTACAAATGCAGTCTGATTCATTCCGGCCAAGTTAATTATGAGGTACATATTTTTTTCCCTTATGGAGACAAATGTAAAAGACAGAGATACAGAAATCATCTCCAGTTTAGATTGAAGAAATTTTAGTTACTACTGTTTGTTCCTGCTATTTGATCAGAGTTTATTTTTATTTTTTGAAGTCTGTCTCTAATCAAATAAGATTTAATGTTTTAGAAGTAAAAGAGCACCATGACTAAATTAATAAGAAAAGTTAATTTAAGGACAAGAATTGATTTTTAAAAATATAAAAGTACATTTCATGACTTGATTTCAAGATGATCTGGTGGTATTCTTATACTGCTGCAGAAGGATGTCCACAGTGGGACGAGAATGAGGCTTAAAAATCACCACCCTTATTATCTATGACTGAACATGTCTTAGTCCAGGCCAGTGTGCCTACCACCTCTGTGGTACACTGTTGATTTCATTTTTCTTCCAGTATTTACTTTTGGTCCTGGACCAATTATCTAGCTGTGATGGGATTCTCCAAAAGTATCCTACATTTTGTACTTAGTGAACTAGTGATTGTTCTGTTTGCAGACATTCTTTCTGAGGCTCTACACTTGCCTCGAAAACCTACATTTGCAGAAAGGGAAATGTATAGGTTTTCCTTTTAAATGTATTTATTTTTGTTTATATTTTATTTATTTTTGGCTGTGTTGGGTCTTCGTTTCTGTGCGAGGGCCTTCTCTAGTTGCGGCGAGCAGGGGCCACTCCTCATCGTTGTTCGTGGGCCTCTCACTGCCGTGGCGCCTCTTGTTGCGGAGCACAGGCTCCAGATGCGCAGGCTCAGTAGTTGTGGCTCCCGGGCTTAGTTGCACTGCAGCATGTGGGATCTTCCCGGACCAGGGCTCAAATCCGTGTCCCCTGCACTGGCAGGCGGATTCTTAACCTCTGCCCCGCCCGTTATTCTTTTTTTTTAAATATTTCCTCATTTGTGTTTATGTGATGATGCCTTTATTTATTTTTTTATTATTGTTTATATTTGGCTGAGTTGAGTCTGTGTTGCTGCGCGCAGGCTTTCCCTAGTTGTGGCAAGTGGGGGCTACTCTTTGTTGTGGTGCGCGGACTTCTCATTGTGGTGGCTTCTCTTGTTGCGGAGCGTGGGCTCTAAGAGTGCGGGCTTCAGTAATTGCAGCACCTGGGCTCCGTATTTGCGGCACACAGGCACTAGAGTGCGCGGGCTTCATTAGTTGCAGCGTGTGGCCTCAGTTGTTGTGGCTGGCGGGCTCTAGAGCGCAGGCTCAGTAGTTGTGATGTACGGGCTTACTTGCTCTGCGGCATGTGGGATCTTCCCGGACCAGGGCTGGAACCCGTGTCCCCTGCATTGGCAGACGGATTCTTAACTAGTGCACCACCAGGAAAGTCCCAGACTTTCCTTTTCTTAATGACAATTTTGAAGAGTCCTGGTTCACATATTTCATAGACTGTCCTTCAACTTGGCTTTGTGTGATGTTCTCCTCATGACTGGAGTGGAGTTAGGGTTTTGGGGAAGGAGATGTTTACTTTTAATATTCGGTTTCAACTCTGTCTCTTGGCTTTTTATATAAGATATTCAATGCATTTAGTTATATATTTAAAAAGCAGGCTTGTAGACTATTATTTTAAAATCTGCTTGCTATTTTGTAATCTGCTTGGGTTGATGGTGGAATGTTTTTTTTTTTTTTTTTCAGTACGTGGGCCTCTCCCTGTTGTGGAGTCTCCCGTTCCGGAGCACAGGCTCCCAACCCGCATGCTCAGTGGCCATGGCTCACGGGCCTAGCCGCTCCGCGGCATGTGGGATCTTCCCGGACCGAGTCACGAACCCGTGTCCCCTGCATTGGCAGGCAGGCTCTCAACCACTGCTCCACCAGGGAAGCCCGTTACACTTTTGTTTTAATTATGCAGTTGGCTCTATTGTGTTGATTTACATTTTATTGGTAAATCTCAACTGCTTTGGATTATGATGTGTTTACAAGGCTACACAGATAATCTGGAAGGGAAAATGAAGTAATACAAATGACAGAAAATGTTTTATAATAATAAAATTTTCTTGGCAAGCAGCAACCTTTTCTCAAAGTCAGTCTTTTAATATAATTTGCTTGCTTCATAAATATGGCTTTCTTGTTTGTTCTTATCTTTATTGATTAGTGAGCATGTTAGATGACTTGGAAGGAATCTCACTGTCTTCAAGAAATAATTTGGCATTTTTGATCCGGAATGCTGACAATTCTCAAAAATGGGTCAGGAAAATCAAAGTAATAGATGGAAAAAAATCTCAATTTTAGCTGTTGATACAACTTTTCTTAAGTTTAGGGTGTGTTTTATAATTTACGTTACTAAAACAGATGGTGGAAGGTCCACCAACATATTTATTTTATGTTTTTAAAGCATTTTACTTTGCTGTATTGAATTCAATTCATTCTGGAATTTAGGAGAATTTACCTCTTTATGAAAGAGATTATTGAAAGTAGAAAATGATTGATGACCTTCGCTTCCAGTATTCTTCTCAATAGACTTAGTCTCTCTTCTAATGCTTCCTGTATACTCAGTAATTGTATAAGGTTTAGAGAAAAATGCAGGTCTGGCTGAACATTAAGCACAGTACACTAAATAAAGCTTTTTTACTTTGCAGAATATTTTACATGTGTGTCCCATAGATTCATCAGAGATTCTAGTTTTGGATAAAGGCAAGTACATTTAAGGACAATACAACATCCCTGTCTATGACATTGGCATTCGAATGAGAAGTGAATTTGGTTCAGGACGGTTCTTGGAATGCTTGGCATTTAGGTTATTTTAGGTCAACTCTTTGGGCAATTCAATTAGAGTATTTATTGAATGGTTTTCGTGAGCTGAATGGTTGTCATGTCATGTCATAGATGGTCTAAAACATGACTCTTATTTCTACAATAGTTGTGTTGGTCAGATAAGGCATCTTACCTGATGTATTTAATCCAAGATAATGATGCATGAGTAAGAGGCAGATCATTCTCGAGGAAGTAATTTTGGTTTTGAGAGAGGCATTCTTAGGGAAATAGGCCTTGCAGTGCTCATTTAGAGCTGGGCAGGATTGAGGTCCAGAGAGAGGAGGGAAAGGATATTTGGGTGGAGGGAAGGGCTTTGGCAGAGCCTCAGAGGCCTGACGGTTCCTGGGGCCTGTGTGGGAATGGTGGGAAAGTTGGGCTGCAGTCAGCCTGTGGGTGGCCTGGACGTTGGGTAATGAGCGTGGCCATCAGTTTATGGGTGCCCTCTGTAGAGTTGTCTGTAACTTGCTTCCTCCCTGAGGAAGTGTGACACGCTTCTGCTAGCTGCAGTGTCTTCCCCACAGCTGTGCTGTCCATTGAGGAGAAGGGGGCCTGCTCTGCCATGGCTTCCTTACTCCTCAGGGTATGGCGTGTGAGTTATTTTAATAATGTATCAATCTGCCTTTTCTTTCTTTTGTCACAATGCATTTGCTTTCTAAAGTGGTCTTGTTTTCAGGATAATAATTGGGTTTCCACAGGGAAAATCATAATGTATGAGGCAAATTACTGACTAAAGGCAAATTTCTGACTTAAAAACATGAATCTCTAATTTGTTTCTAGTAGTTCTTCTTTTGTTTAAATTTTTGTTTTGTTAGTTATGTATAGAAACTTAAGGATAGTAATTTCTGCTCAGGTGGATAGTGGTACTGTTTAGCACAGCTCATTGGTCTTCTGAAACTTTTACAAATGCAGTCTGATTCATTCCGGCCAAGTTAATTATGAGGTACATATTTTTTTCCCCTAATGGAGACAAATGTAAAAGACAGAGATACAGAAATCATCTCCAGTTTAGATTGAAGAAATTTTAGTTACTACTGTTTGTTCCTGCTATTTGATCAGAGTTTATTTTTATTTTTTGAAGTCTGTCTCTAATCAAATAAGATTTAATGTTTTAGAAGTAAAAGAGCACCATGACTAAACTGATAAGAAAAGTTAATTTAAGGACAAGAATTGATTTTTAAAAATATAAAAGTACATTTCATGACTTGATTTCAAGATGATCTTGTGGTATCCTTATACTGCTGCAGAGGGAAGTCCACAGTGGGACGAGAATGATGCTTAAAAATCACCACCCTTATTATCTATGACTGAACATGTCTTATTCCAGGCCAGTGTGCCTACCACCTCTGTGGTACACTGTTGATTTCATTTTTCTTCCAGTATTTACTTTTGGTCCTGGACCAATTATCTAGCTGTGATGGGATTCTCCAAAAGTATCCTACATTTTGTACTTAGTGAACTAGTGATTGTTCTGTTTGCAGACATTCTTTCTGAGGCTCTACTCTTGCCTCGAAAACCTACATTTGCAGAAAGGGAAATGTATAGGTTTTCCTTTTAAATGTATTTATTTTTATTTATATTTTATTTATTTTTGGCTGTGTTGGGTCTTCGTTTCTGTGCGGGGGCCTTCTCTAGTTGCGGCGAGCAGGGGCCACTCCTCATCGTGGTTCGAGGGCCTCTCAGTGCCGTGGCGCCTCTTGTTGTGGAGCACAGGCTCCAGAAGCGCAGGCTCAGTAGTTGTGGCTCCCGGGCTTAGTTGCACTGCAGCATGTGGGATCTTCCCGGACCAGGGCTCAAATCCGTGTCCCCTGCACTGGCAGGCGGATTCTTAACCACTGCCCAGCCCGTTATTCTTTTTTTAAAAAAAATATTTCCTCATTTGTGTTTATGTGATGATGCCTTTATTTATTTTTTTATTATTGTTTATATTTGGCTGAGTTGAGTCTCTTTTGCTGCGCGCAGGCTTTCCCTAGTTGTGGCAAGTGGGGGCTAATCTTTGTTGTGGTGTGCGGACTTCTCATTGTGGTGGCTTCTCTTGTTGCGGAGCGTGGGCTCTAAGAGTGCGGGCTTCAGTAATTGCAGCACCTGGGCTCAGTATTTGCGGCACACAGGCCCTAGAGTGCGCGGCCTTCATTAGTTGCAGCGTGTGGCCTCAGTTGTTGTGGCTGGTGGGCTCTAGAGCGCAGGCTCAGTAGTTGTGATGTACGGGCTTACTTGCTCTGCGGCACGTGGGATCTTCCCGGACCAGGGCTGGAACCCGTGTCTCCTGCATTGGCAGACGGATTCTTAACTAGTGCACCACCAGGAAAGTCCCAGACTTTCCTTTTCTTAATGACAATTTTGAAGAGTCCTGGTTCACATATTTCATAGACTGTCCTTCAACTTGGCTTTGTGTGATGTTCTCCTCATGACCATAGTGGAGTTAGGGTTTTGGGGAAGGAGATGTTTACTTTTAATATTCAGTTTCAACTCTGTCTCTTGGCTTTTTATATAAGATATTCAATGCATTTAGTTATATATTTAAAAAAGCAGGCTTGTAGACTATTATTTTAAAATCTGCTTGCTATTTTGTAATCTGCTTGGGTTGATGGTGGAATGTTTTTTTTTTTTTTTTTTTCAGTACGTGGGCCTCTCCCTGTTGTGGAGTCTCCCGTTCCGGAGCACAGGCTCCCAACCCGCATGCTCAGTGGCCATGGCTCACGGGCCTAGCCGCTCCGCGGCATGTGGGATCTTCCCGGACCGAGTCACGAACCCGTGTCCCCTGCATTGGCAGGCAGGGTCTCAACCACTGCTCCACCAGGCAAGCCCGTTACACTTTTGTTTTAATTATGCAGTTGGCTCTATTGTGTTGATTTACATTTTATTGGTAAATCTCAACTGCTTTGGATTATGATGTGTTTACAAGGCTACACAGATAATCTGGAAGGGAAAATGAAGTAATACAAATGACAGAAAATGTTTTATAATAATAAAATTTTCTTGGCAAGCAGCAACCTTTTCTCAAAGTCAGTCTTTTAATATAATTTGCTTGCTTCCTAAATATGGCTTTCTTGTTTGTTCTTATCTTTATTGATTAGTGAGCATGTTAGATGACTTGGAAGGAATCTCACTGTCTTCAAGAAATAATTTGGCATTTTTGATCCGGAATGCTGACAATTCTCAAAAATGGGTCAGGAAAATCAAAGTAATAGATGGAAAAAAATCTCAATTTTAGCTGTTGATACAACTTTTCTTAAGTTTAGGGTGTGTTTTATAATTTACGTTACTAAAACAGATGTTGGAAGGTCCACCAACATATTTATTTTATGTTTTTAAATCATTTTACTTTGCTGTATTGAATTCAATTCATTCTGGAATTTAGGAGAATTTACCTCTTTATGAAAGAGATTATTGAAAGTAGAAAATGATTGATGACCTTCGCTTCCAGTATTCTTCTCAATAGACTTAGTCTCTCTTCTAATGCTTCCTGTATACTCAGTAATTGTATAAGGTTTAGAGAAAAATGCAGGTCTGGCTGAACATTAAGCACAGTACACTAAATAAAGTTTTTTACTTTGCAGAATATTTTACATGTGTGTCCCATAGATTCATCAGAGATTCTAGTTTTGGATAAAGGCAAGTACATTTAAGGACAATACAACATCCCTGTCTATGACATTGGCATTCGAATGAGAAGTGAATTTGGTTCAGGACGGTTCTTGGAATGCTTGGCATTTAGGTTATTTTAGGTCAACTCTTTGGGCAATTCAATTAGAGTATTTATTGAATGGTTTTCGTGAGCTGAATGGTTGTCATGTCATGTCATAGATGGTCTAAAACATGACTCTTATTTCTACAATAGTTGTGTTGGTCAGATAAGGCATCTTACCTGATGTATTTAATCCAAGATAATGATGCATGAGTAAGAGGCAGATCATTCTCGAGGAAGTAATTTTGGTTTTGAGAGAGGCATTCTTAGGGAAATAGGCCTTGCAGTGCTCATTTAGAGCTGGGCAGGATTGAGGTCCAGAGAGAGGAGGGAAAGGATATTTGGGTGGAGGGAAGGGCATTGGCAGAGCCTCAGAGGCCTGACGGTTCCTGGGGCCTGTGTGGGAATGGTGGGAAAGTTGGGCTGCAGTCAGCCTGTGGGTGGCCTGGACGTTGGGTAATGAGCGTGGCCATCAGTTTATGGGTGCCCTCTGTAGAGTTGTCTGTAACTTGCTTCCTCCCTGAGGAAGTGTGACACGCTTCTGCTAGCTGCAGTGTCTTCCCCACAGCTGTGCTGTCCATTGAGGAGAAGGGGGCCTGCTCTGCCATGGCTTCCTTACTCCTCAGGGTATGGCGTGTGAGTTATTTTAATAATGTATCAATCTGCCTTTTCTTTCTTTTGTCACAATGCATTTGCTTTCTAAAGTGGTCTTCTTTTCAGGATAATAATTGGGTTTCCACAGGGAAAATCATAATGTATGCGGCAAATTACTGACTAAAGGCAAATTTCTGACTTAAAAACATGAATCTCTAATTTGTTTCTAATAGTTCTTCTTTTGTTTAAATTTTTGTTTTGTTAGTTATGTATAGAAACTTAAGGATAGTAATTTCTGCTCAGGTGGATAGTGGTACTGTTTAGCACAGCTCATTGGTCTTCTGAAACTTTTAAAAATGCAGTCTGATTCATTCCAGCCAAGTTAATTATGAGGTACATATTTTTTTCCCCTAATGGAGACAAATGTAAAAGACAGAGATACAGAAATCATCTCCAGTTTAGATTGAAGAAATTTTAGTTACTACTGTTTGTTCCTGCTATTTGATCACAGTTTATTTTTTTTTTGAAGTCTGTCTCTAATCAAATAAGATTTAATGTTTTAGAAGTAAAAGAGCACCATGACTAAATTAATAAGAAAAGTTAATTTAAGGACAAGAATTGATTTTTAAAAATATAAAAGTACATTTCATGACTTGATTTCAAGATGATCTGGTGGTATCCTTATACTGCTGCAGAAGGAAGTCCACAGTGGGACGAGAATGATGCTTAAAAATCACCACCCTTATTATCTATGACTGAACATGTCTTAGTCCAGGCCAGTGTGCCTACCACCTCTGTGGTACACTGTTGATTTCATTTTTCTTCCAGTATTTACTTTTGGTCCTGGACCAATTATCTAGCTGTGATGGGATTCTCCAAAAGTATCCTACATTTTGTACTTAGTGAACTAGTGATTGTTCTGTTTGCAGACATTCTTTCTGAGGCTCTACTCTTGCCTCGGAAACCTACATTTGCAGAAAGGGAAATGTATAGGTTTTCCTTTTAAATGTATTTATTTTTATTTATATTTTATTTATTTTTGGCTGTGTTGGGTCTTCGTTTCTGTGCGAGGGCCTTCTCTAGTTGCGGCGAGCAGGGGCCACTCCTCATCGTGGTTCGTGGGCCTCTCACTGCCGTGGCGCCTCTTGTTGCGGAGCACAGGCTCCAGAAGCGCAGGCTCAGTAGTTGTGGCTCACGGGCTTAGTTGCACTGCAGCATGTGGGATCTTCCCGGACCAGGGCTCAAATCCGTGTCCCCTGCAGTGGCAGGCGGATTCTTAACCACTGCCCCGCCCGTTATTCTTTTTTTTAAAAAAATATTTCCTCATATGTGTTTATGTGATGATGCCTTTATTTATTTTTTTATTATTGTTTATATTTGGCTGAGTTGAGTCTCTGTTGCTGCGCGCAGGCTTTCCCTAGTTGTGGCAAGTGGGGGCTACTCTTTGTTGTGGTGTGCGGACTTCTCATTGTGGTGGCTTCTCTTGTTGCGGAGCGTGGGCTCTAAGAGTGCGGGCTTCAGTAATTGCAGCACCTGGGCTCAGTATTTGCGGCACACAGGCCCTAGAGTGCGCGGGCTTCATTAGTTGCAGCGTGCGGCCTCAGTTGTTGTGGCTGGTGGGCTCTAGAGCGCAGGCTCAGTAGTTGTGATGTACGGGTATACTTGCTCTGCGGCACGTGGGATCTTCCCGGACCAGGGCTGGAACCCGTGTCCCCTGCATTGGCAGACGGATTCTTAACTAGTGCACCACCAGGAAAGTCCCAGACTTTCCTTTTCTTAATGACAATTTTGAAGAGTCCTGGTTCACATATTTCATAGACTGTCCTTCAACTTGGCTTTGTGTGATGTTCTCCTCATGACCATAGTGGAGTTAGGGTTTTGGGGAAAGAGATGTTTACTTTTAATATTCGGTTTCAACTCTATCTCTTGGCTTTTTATATAAGATATTCAATGCATTTAGTTATATATTTAAAAAAGCAGTCTTGTAGACTATTATTTTAAAATCTGCTTGCTATTTTGTAATCTGCTTGGGTTGATGGTGGAATGCTTTTTTTTTTTTTCAGTACGTGGGCCTCTCCCTGTTGTGGAGTCTCCCGTTACGGAGCACAGGCTCCCAACCCGCATGCTCAGTGGCCATGGCTCACGGGCCTAGCCGCTCCGCGGCATGTGGGATCTTCCCGGACCGAGTCACGAACCCGTGTCCCCTGCATTGGCAGGCAGGCTCTCAACCACTGCTCCACCAGGGAAGCCCGGTACACTTTTGTTTTAATTATGCAGTTGGCTCTATTGTGTTGATTTACATTTTATTTGTAAATCTCAACTGCTTTGGATTATGATGTGTTTACAAGGCTACACAGATAATCTGGAAGGGAAAATGAAGTAATACAAATGACAGAAAAAGTTTTATAATAATGAAATTTTCTTGGCAAGCAGCAACCTTTTCTCAAAGTCAGTCTTTTAATATAATTTGCTTGCTTCCTAAATATGGCTTTCTTGTTTGTTCTTATCTTTATTGATTAGTGAGCATGTTAGATGACTTGGGAGGAATCTCACTGTCTTCAACAAATAATTTGGCATTATTGATCCAGAATGCTGACAATTCTCAAAAATGGGTCAGGAAAATCAAAGTAATAGATGGAAAAAAATCTCAATTTTAGCTGTTGATATAACTTTTCTTAAATTTAGGGTGTTTTTTATAATTTAAGTTACTAAAACAGATGGTGGAAGGTCCACCAAGATATTTATTTTATGTATTTAAAGCATTTTACTTTGCTGTATTGAATTCCATTCATTCTGGAATTTAGGAGCATTTACCTCTTTATGAAAGAGACTATTGAAAGTAGAAAATGATTGATGACCTTCGCTTCCAGTATTCTTCTCAATAGACTTAGGCTCTCTTCTAATGCTTCTTGCATACTAAGTAATTGTATAAGGTTTAGAGAATAATTTAGGTCTGTCTGAACTTTAAGCACAGTACACTAAATAAAGCTTTTTCACTTTGCAGAATATTTTACATGTGTGTCCCATAGATTCATCAGAGATTCTAGTTTTGGATAAAGGCAAGTACATTTAAGGACAATACAGCATCCCTGTCTGTGACATTGGCATTCGAATGAGAAGTGAATTTGGTTCACGACGGTTCTTGGAATGCTTGGCATTTAGGTTATTTTAGGTCAACTCTTTGGGCAATTCAATTAGAGTATTTATTGAATGGTTTTCGTGAGCTGAATGGTTGTCATGTCATGTCATAGATGGTCTAAAACATGACTCTTATTTCTACAATAGTTGTGTTGGTCAGATAAGGCATCTTACATGAAGTATGTAATCCAAGATAATGATGCATGAGTAAGAGGCAGATCATTCTCGAGGAAGTAATTTTGGTTTTGAGAGAGGCATTCTTAGGGAAATAGGCCTTGCAGTGCTCATTTAGAGCTGGGCAGGATTGAGGTCCAGAGAGAGGAGGGAAAGGATATTTGGGTAGAGGGAAGGGCATTGGCAGAGCCTCAGAGGCCTGACGGTTCCTGGGGCCTGTGTGGGAATGGTGGGAAAGTTGGGCTGCAGTCAGCCTGTGGGTGGCCTGGACGTTGGGTAATGAGCGTGGCCGTCAGTTTATGGGTGCCCTCTGTAGAGTTGTCTGTAACTTGCTTCCTCCCTGAGGAAGTGTGACACGCTTCTGCTAGCTGCAGTGTCTTCCCCACAGCTGTGCTGTCCATTGAGGAGAAGGGGGCCTGCTCTGCCATGGATTCCTTACTCCTCAGGGTATGGCGTGTGAGTTATTTTAATAATGTATCAATCTGCCTTTTCTTTCTTTTGTCACAATGCATTTGCTTTCTAAAGTGGTCTTGTTTTCAGGATAATAATTGGGTTTCCACAGGGAAAATCATAATGTATGAGGCAAATTACTGACTAAAGGCAAATTTCTGACTTAAAAACATGAATCTCTAATTTGTTTCTAGTAGTTCTTCTTTTGTTTAAATTTTTGTTTTGTTAGTTATGTATAGAAACTTAAGGATAGTAATTTCTGCTCAGGTGGATAGTGGTACTGTTTAGCACAGCTCATTGGTCTTCTGAAACTTTTACAAATGCAGTCTGATTCATTCCGGCCAAGTTAATTATGAGGTACATATTTTTTTCCCTTATGGAGACAAATGTAAAAGACAGAGATACAGAAATCATCTCCAGTTTAGATTGAAGAAATTTTAGTTACTACTGTTTGTTCCTGCTATTTGATCAGAGTTTATTTTTATTTTTTGAAGTCTGTCTCTAATCAAATAAGATTTAATGTTTTAGAAGTAAAAGAGCACCATGACTAAATTAATAAGAAAAGTTAATTTAAGGACAAGAATTGATTTTTAAAAATATAAAAGTACATTTCATGACTTGATTTCAAGATGATCTGGTGGTATTCTTATACTGCTGCAGAAGGATGTCCACAGTGGGACGAGAATGAGGCTTAAAAATCACCACCCTTATTATCTATGACTGAACATGTCTTAGTCCAGGCCAGTGTGCCTACCACCTCTGTGGTACACTGTTGATTTCATTTTTCTTCCAGTATTTACTTTTGGTCCTGGACCAATTATCTAGCTGTGATGGGATTCTCCAAAAGTATCCTACATTTTGTACTTAGTGAACTAGTGATTGTTCTGTTTGCAGACATTCTTTCTGAGGCTCTACACTTGCCTCGAAAACCTACATTTGCAGAAAGGGAAATGTATAGGTTTTCCTTTTAAATGTATTTATTTTTGTTTATATTTTATTTATTTTTGGCTGTGTTGGGTCTTCGTTTCTGTGCGAGGGCCTTCTCTAGTTGCGGCGAGCAGGGGCCACTCCTCATCGTTGTTCGTGGGCCTCTCACTGCCGTGGCGCCTCTTGTTGCAGAGCACAGGCTCCAGAAGCGCAGGCTCAGTAGTTGTGGCTCCCGGGCTTAGTTGCACTGCAGCATGTGGGATCTTCCCGGACCAGGGCTCAAATCCGTGTCCCCTGCACTGGCAGGCGGATTCTTAACCTCTGCCCCGCCCGTTATTCTTTTTTTTTAAATATTTCCTCATTTGTGTTTATGTGATGATGCCTTTATTTATTTTTTTATTATTGTTTATATTTGGCTGAGTTGAGTCTGTGTTGCTGCGCGCAGGCTTTCCCTAGTTGTGGCAAGTGGGGGCTACTCTTTGTTGTGGTGCGCGGACTTCTCATTGTGGTGGCTTCTCTTGTTGCGGAGCGTGGGCTCTAAGAGTGCGGGCTTCAGTAATTGCAGCACCTGGGCTCCGTATTTGCGGCACACAGGCACTAGAGTGCGCGGGCTTCATTAGTTGCAGCGTGTGTCCTCAGTTGTTGTGGCTGGCGGGCTCTAGAGCGCAGGCTCAGTAGTTGTGATGTACGGGCTTACTTGCTCTGCGGCATGTGGGATCTTCCCGGACCAGGGCTGGAACCCGTGTCCCCTGCATTGGCAGACGGATTCTTAACTAGTGCACCACCAGGAAAGTCCCAGACTTTCCTTTTCTTAATGACAATTTTGAAGAGTCCTGGTTCACATATTTCATAGACTGTCCTTCAACTTGGCTTTGTGTGATGTTCTCCTCATGACTGGAGTGGAGTTAGGGTTTTGGGGAAGGAGATGTTTACTTTTAATATTCGGTTTCAACTCTGTCTCTTGGCTTTTTATATAAGATATTCAATGCATTTAGTTATATATTTAAAAAGCAGGCTTGTAGACTATTATTTTAAAATCTGCTTGCTATTTTGTAATCTGCTTGGGTTGATGGTGGAATGTTTTTTTTTTTTTTTTTTCAGTACGTGGGCCTCTCCCTGTTGTGGAGTCTCCCGTTCCGGAGCACAGGCTCCCAACCCGCATGCTCAGTGGCCATGGCTCACGGGCCTAGCCGCTCCGCGGCATGTGGGATCTTCCCGGACCGAGTCACGAACCCGTGTCCCCTGCATTGGCAGGCAGGCTCTCAACCACTGCTCCACCAGGGAAGCCCGGTACACTTTTGTTTTAATTATGCAGTTGGCTCTATTGTGTTGATTTACATTTTATTGGTAAATCTCAACTGCTTTGGATTATGATGTGTTTACAAGGCTACACAGATAATCTGGAAGGGAAAATGAAGTAATACAAATGACAGAAAATGTTTTATAATAATAAAATTTTCTTGGCAAGCAGCAACCTTTTCTCAAAGTCAGTCTTTTAATATAATTTGCTTGCTTCATAAATATGGCTTTCTTGTTTGTTCTTATCTTTATTGATTAGTGAGCATGTTAGATGACTTTGAAGGAATCTCACTGTCTTCAAGAAATAATTTGGCATTTTTGATCCGGAATGCTGACAATTCTCAAAAATGGGTCAGGAAAATCAAAGTAATAGATGGAAAAAAATCTCAATTTTAGCTGTTGATACAACTTTTCTTAAGTTTAGGGTGTGTTTTATAATTTACGTTACTAAAACAGATGGTGGAAGGTCCACCAATATATTTATTTTATGTTTTTAAAGCATTTTACTTTGCTGTATTGAATTCAATTCATTCTGGAATTTAGGAGAATTTACCTCTTTATGAAAGAGATTATTGAAAGTAGAAAATGATTGATGACCTTCGCTTCCAGTATTCTTCTCAATAGACTTAGTCTCTCTTCTAATGCTTCCTGTATACTCAGTAATTGTATAAGGTTTAGAGAAAAATGCAGGTCTGGCTGAACATTAAGCACAGTACACTAAATAAAGCTTTTTTACTTTGCAGAATATTTTACATGTGTGTCCCATAGATTCATCAGAGATTCTAGTTTTGGATAAAGGCAAGTACATTTAAGGACAATACAACATCCCTGTCTATGACATTGGCATTCGAATGAGAAGTGAATTTGGTTCAGGACGGTTCTTGGAATGCTTGGCATTTAGGTTATTTTAGGTCAACTCTTTGGGCAATTCAATTAGAGTATTTATTGAATGGTTTTCGTGAGCTGAATGGTTGTCATGTCATGTCATAGATGGTCTAAAACATGACTCTTATTTCTACAATAGTTGTGTTGGTAAGATAAGGCATCTTACCTGATGTATTTAATCCAAGATAATGATGCATGAGTAAGAGGCAGATCATTCTCGAGGAAGTAATTTTGGTTTTGAGAGAGGCATTCTTAGGGAAATAGGCCTTGCAGTGCTCATTTAGAGCTGGGCAGGATTGAGGTCCAGAGAGAGGAGGGAAAGGATATTTGGGTGGAGGGAAGGGCATTGGCAGAGCCTCAGAGGCCTGACGGTTCCTGGGGCCTGTGTGGGAATGGTGGGAAAGTTGGGCTGCAGTCAGCCTGTGGGTGGCCTGGACGTTGGGTAATGAGCGTGGCCGTCAGTTTATGGGTGCCCTCTGTAGAGTTGTCTGTAACTTGCTTCCTCCCTGAGGAAGTGTGACACGCTTCTGCTAGCTGCAGTGTCTTCCCCACAGCTGTGCTGTCCATTGAGGAGAAGGGGGCCTGCTCTGCCATGGCTTCCTTACTCCTCAGGGTATGGCGTGTGAGTTATTTTAATAATGTATCAATCTGCCTTTTCTTTCTTTTGTCACAATGCATTTGCTTTCTAAAGTGGTCTTGTTTTCAGGATAATAATTGGGTTTCCACAGGGAAAATCATAATGTATGAGGCAAATTACTGACTAAAGGCAAATTTCTGACTTAAAAACATGAATCTCTAATTTGTTTCTAGTAGTTCTTCTTTTGTTTGAATTTTTGTTTTGTTAGTTATGTATAGAAACTTAAGGATAGTAATTTCTGCTCAGGTGGATAGTGGTACTGTTTAGCACAGCTCATTGGTCTTCTGAAACTTTTACAAATGCAGTCTGATTCATTCCGGCCAAGTTAATTATGAGGTACATATTTTTTTCCCCTAATGGAGACAAATGTAAAAGACAGAGATACAGAAATCATCTCCAGTTTAGATTGAAGAAATTTTAGTTACTACTGTTTGTTCCTGCTATTTGATCAGAGTTTATTTTTATTTTTTGAAGTCTGTCTCTAATCAAATAAGATTTAATGTTTTAGAAGTAAAAGAGCACCATGACTAAACTGATAAGGAAAGTTAATTTAAGGACAAGAATTGATTTTTAAAAATATAAAAGTACATTTCATGACTTGATTTCAAGATGATCTTGTGGTATCCTTATACTGCTGCAGAGGGAAGTCCACAGTGGGACGAGAATGATGCTTAAAAATCACCACCCTTATTATCTATGACTGAACATGTCTTATTCCAGGCCAGTGTGCCTACCACCTCTGTGGTACACTGTTGATTTCATTTTTCTTCCAGTATTTACTTTTGGTCCTGGACCAATTATCTAGCTGTGATGGGATTCTCCAAAATTATCCTACATTTTGTACTTAGTGAACTAGTGATTGTTCTGTTTGCAGACATTCTTTCTGAGGCTCTACTCTTGCCTCGAAAACCTACATTTGCAGAAAGGGAAATGTATAGGTTTTCCTTTTAAATGTATTTATTTTTATTTATATTTTATTTATTTTTGGCTGTGTTGGGTCTTCGTTTCTGTGCGGGGGCCTTCTCTAGTTGCGGCGAGCAGGGGCCACTCCTCATCGTGGTTCGAGGGCCTCTCAGTGCCGTGGCGCCTCTTGTTGTGGAGCACAGGCTCCAGAAGCGCAGGCTCAGTAGTTGTGGCTCCCGGGCTTAGTTGCACTGCAGCATGTGGGATCTTCCCGGACCAGGGCTCAAATCCGTGTCCCCTGCACTGGCAGGCGGATTCTTAACCACTGCCCAGCCCGTTATTCTTTTTTTAAAAAAAATATTTCCTCATTTGTGTTTATGTGATGATGCCTTTATTTATTTTTTTATTATTGTTTATATTTGGCTGAGTTGAGTCTCTTTTGCTGCGCGCAGGCTTTCCCTAGTTGTGGCAAGTGGGGGCTAATCTTTGTTGTGGTGTGCGGACTTCTCATTGTGGTGGCTTCTCTTGTTGCGGAGCGTGGGCTCTAAGAGTGCGGGCTTCAGTAATTGCAGCACCTGGGCTCAGTATTTGCGGCACACAGGCCCTAGAGTGCGCGGCCTTCATTAGTTGCAGCGTGTGGCCTCAGTTGTTGTGGCTGGTGGGCTCTAGAGCGCAGGCTCAGTAGTTGTGATGTACGGGCTTACTTGCTCTGCGGCACGTGGGATCTTCCCGGACCAGGGCTGGAACCCGTGTCTCCTGCATTGGCAGACGGATTCTTAACTAGTGCACCACCAGGAAAGTCCCAGACTTTCCTTTTCTTAATGACAATTTTGAAGAGTCCTGGTTCACATATTTCATAGACTGTCCTTCAACTTGGCTTTGTGTGATGTTCTCCTCATGACCATAGTGGAGTTAGGGTTTTGGGGAAGGAGATGTTTACTTTTAATATTCAGTTTCAACTCTGTCTCTTGGCTTTTTATATAAGATATTCAATGCATTTAGTTATATATTTAAAAAAGCAGGCTTGTAGACTATTATTTTAAAATCTGCTTGCTATTTTGTAATCTGCTTGGGTTGATGGTGGAATGTTTTTTTTTTTTTTTTTTTCAGTACGTGGGCCTCTCCCTGTTGTGGAGTCTCCCGTTCCGGAGCACAGGCTCCCAACCCGCATGCTCAGTGGCCATGGCTCACGGGCCTAGCCGCTCCGCGGCATGTGGGATCTTCCCGGACCGAGTCACGAACCCGTGTCCCCTGCATTGGCAGGCAGGGTCTCAACCACTGCTCCACCAGGCAAGCCCGTTACACTTTTGTTTTAATTATGCAGTTGGCTCTATTGTGTTGATTTACATTTTATTGGTAAATCTCAACTGCTTTGGATTATGATGTGTTTACAAGGCTACACAGATAATCTGGAAGGGAAAATGAAGTAATACAAATGACAGAAAATGTTTTATAATAATAAAATTTTCTTGGCAAGCAGCAACCTTTTCTCAAAGTCAGTCTTTTAATATAATTTGCTTGCTTCATAAATATGGCTTTCTTGTTTGTTCTTATCTTTATTGATTAGTGAGCATGTTAGATGACTTGGAAGGAATCTCACTGTCTTCAAGAAATAATTTGGCATTTTTGATCCGGAATGCTGACAATTCTCAAAAATGGGTCAGGAAAATCAAAGTAATAGATGGAAAAAAATCTCAATTTTAGCTGTTGATACAACTTTTCTTAAGTTTAGGGTGTGTTTTATAATTTACGTTACTAAAACAGATGTTGGAAGGTCCACCAACATATTTATTTTATGTTTTTAAATCATTTTACTTTGCTGTATTGAATTCAATTCATTCTGGAATTTAGGAGAATTTACCTCTTTATGAAAGAGATTATTGAAAGTAGAAAATGATTGATGACCTTCGCTTCCAGTATTCTTCTCAATAGACTTAGTCTCTCTTCTAATGCTTCCTGTATACTCAGTAATTGTATAAGGTTTAGAGAAAAATGCAGGTCTGGCTGAACATTAAGCACAGTACACTAAATAAAGTTTTTTACTTTGCAGAATATTTTACATGTGTGTCCCATAGATTCATCAGAGATTCTAGTTTTGGATAAAGGCAAGTACATTTAAGGACAATACAACATCCCTGTCTATGACATTGGCATTCGAATGAGAAGTGAATTTGGTTCAGGACGGTTCTTGGAATGCTTGGCATTTAGGTTATTTTAGGTCAACTCTTTGGGCAATTCAATTAGAGTATTTATTGAATGGTTTTCGTGAGCTGAATGGTTGTCATGTCATGTCATAGATGGTCTAAAACATGACTCTTATTTCTACAATAGTTGTGTTGGTCAGATAAGGCATCTTACCTGATGTATTTAATCCAAGATAATGATGCATGAGTAAGAGGCAGATCATTCTCGAGGAAGTAATTTTGGTTTTGAGAGAGGCATTCTTAGGGAAATAGGCCTTGCAGTGCTCATTTAGAGCTGGGCAGGATTGAGGTCCAGAGAGAGGAGGGAAAGGATATTTGGGTGGAGGGAAGGGCATTGGCAGAGCCTCAGAGGCCTGACGGTTCCTGGGGCCTGTGTGGGAATGGTGGGAAAGTTGGGCTGCAGTCAGCCTGTGGGTGGCCTGGACGTTGGGTAATGAGCGTGGCCATCAGTTTATGGGTGCCCTCTGTAGAGTTGTCTGTAACTTGCTTCCTCCCTGAGGAAGTGTGACACGCTTCTGCTAGCTGCAGTGTCTTCCCCACAGCTGTGCTGTCCATTGAGGAGAAGGGGGCCTGCTCTGCCATGGCTTCCTTACTCCTCAGGGTATGGCGTGTGAGTTATTTTAATAATGTATCAATCTGCCTTTTCTTTCTTTTGTCACAATGCATTTGCTTTCTAAAGTGGTCTTGTTTTCAGGATAATAATTGGGTTTCCACAGGGAAAATCATAATGTATGAGGCAAATTACTGACTAAAGGCAAATTTCTGACTTAAAAACATGAATCTCTAATTTGTTTCTAGTAGTTCTTCTTTTGTTTAAATTTTTGTTTTGTTAGTTATGTATAGAAACTTAAGGATAGTAATTTCTGCTCAGGTGGATAGTGGTACTGTTTAGCACAGCTCATTGGTCTTCTGAAACTTTTACAAATGCAGTCTGATTCATTCCGGCCAAGTTAATTATGAGGTACATATTTTTTTCCCTTATGGAGACAAATGTAAAAGACAGAGATACAGAAATCATCTCCAGTTTAGATTGAAGAAATTTTAGTTACTACTGTTTGTTCCTGCTATTTGATCAGAGTTTATTTTTATTTTTTGAAGTCTGTCTCTAATCAAATAAGATTTAATGTTTTAGAAGTAAAAGAGCACCATGACTAAATTAATAAGAAAAGTTAATTTAAGGACAAGAATTGATTTTTAAAAATATAAAAGTACATTTCATGATTTGATTTCAAGATGATCTGGTGGTATTCTTATACTGCTGCAGAAGGATGTCCACAGTGGGACGAGAATGAGGCTTAAAAATCACCACCCTTATTATCTATGACTGAACATGTCTTAGTCCAGGCCAGTGTGCCTACCACCTCTGTGGTACACTGTTGATTTCATTTTTCTTCCAGTATTTACTTTTGGTCCTGGACCAATTATCTAGCTGTGATGGGATTCTCCAAAAGTATCCTACATTTTGTACTTAGTGAACTAGTGATTGTTCTGTTTGCAGACATTCTTTCTGAGGCTCTACACTTGCCTCGAAAACCTACATTTGCAGAAAGGGAAATGTATAGGTTTTCCTTTTAAATGTATTTATTTTTGTTTATATTTTATTTATTTTTGGCTGTGTTGGGTCTTCGTTTCTGTGCGAGGGCCTTCTCTAGTTGCGGCGAGCAGGGGCCACTCCTCATCGTTGTTCGTGGGCCTCTCACTGCCGTGGCGCCTCTTGTTGCGGAGCACAGGCTCCAGATGCGCAGGCTCAGTAGTTGTGGCTCCCGGGCTTAGTTGCACTGCAGCATGTGGGATCTTCCCGGACCAGGGCTCAAATCCGTGTCCCCTGCACTGGCAGGCGGATTCTTAACCTCTGCCCCGCCCGTTATTCTTTTTTTTTAAATATTTCCTCATTTGTGTTTATGTGATGATGCCTTTATTTATTTTTTTATTATTGTTTATATTTGGCTGAGTTGAGTCTGTGTTGCTGCGCGCAGGCTTTCCCTAGTTGTGGCAAGTGGGGGCTACTCTTTGTTGTGGTGCGCGGACTTCTCATTGTGGTGGCTTCTCTTGTTGCGGAGCGTGGGCTCTAAGAGTGCGGGCTTCAGTAATTGCAGCACCTGGGCTCCGTATTTGCGGCACACAGGCACTAGAGTGCGCGGGCTTCATTAGTTGCAGCGTGTGGCCTCAGTTGTTGTGGCTGGCGGGCTCTAGAGCGCAGGCTCAGTAGTTGTGATGTACGGGCTTACTTGCTCTGCGGCATGTGGGATCTTCCCGGACCAGGGCTGGAACCCGTGTCCCCTGCATTGGCAGACGGATTCTTAACTAGTGCACCACCAGGAAAGTCCCAGACTTTCCTTTTCTTAATGACAATTTTGAAGAGTCCTGGTTCACATATTTCATAGACTGTCCTTCAACTTGGCTTTGTGTGATGTTCTCCTCATGACTGGAGTGGAGTTAGGGTTTTGGGGAAGGAGATGTTTACTTTTAATATTCCGTTTCAACTCTGTCTCTTGGCTTTTTATATAAGATATTCAATGCATTTAGTTATATATTTAAAAAGCAGGCTTGTAGACTATTATTTTAAAATCTGCTTGCTATTTTGTAATCTGCTTGGGTTGATGGTGGAATGTTTTTTTTTTTTTTTTTCAGTACGTGGGCCTCTCCCTGTTGTGGAGTCTCCCGTTCCGGAGCACAGGCTCCCAACCCGCATGCTCAGTGGCCATGGCTCACGGGCCTAGCCGCTCCGCGGCATGTGGGATCTTCCCGGACCGAGTCACGAACCCGTGTCCCCTGCATTGGCAGGCAGGCTCTCAACCACTGCTCCACCAGGGAAGCCCGTTACACTTTTGTTTTAATTATGCAGTTGGCTCTATTGTGTTGATTTACATTTTATTGGTAAATCTCAACTGCTTTGGATTATGATGTGTTTACAAGGCTACACAGATAATCTGGAAGGGAAAATGAAGTAATACAAATGACAGAAAATGTTTTATAATAATAAAATTTTCTTGGCAAGCAGCAACCTTTTCTCAAAGTCAGTCTTTTAATATAATTTGCTTGCTTCATAAATATGGCTTTCTTGTTTGTTCTTATCTTTATTGATTAGTGAGCATGTTAGATGACTTTGAAGGAATCTCACTGTCTTCAAGAAATAATTTGGCATTTTTGATCCGGAATGCTGACAATTCTCAAAAATGGGTCAGGAAAATCAAAGTAATAGATGGAAAAAAATCTCAATTTTAGCTGTTGATACAACTTTTCTTAAGTTTAGGGTGTGTTTTATAATTTACGTTACTAAAACAGATGGTGGAAGGTCCACCAATATATTTATTTTATGTTTTTAAAGCATTTTACTTTGCTGTATTGAATTCAATTCATTCTGGAATTTAGGAGAATTTACCTCTTTATGAAAGAGATTATTGAAAGTAGAAAATGATTGATGACCTTCGCTTCCAGTATTCTTCTCAATAGACTTAGTCTCTCTTCTAATGCTTCCTGTATACTCAGTAATTGTATAAGGTTTAGAGAAAAATGCAGGTCTGGCTGAACATTAAGCACAGTACACTAAATAAAGCTTTTTTACTTTGCAGAATATTTTACATGTGTGTCCCATAGATTCATCAGAGATTCTAGTTTTGGATAAAGGCAAGTACATTTAAGGACAATACAACATCCCTGTCTATGACATTGGCATTCGAATGAGAAGTGAATTTGGTTCAGGACGGTTCTTGGAATGCTTGGCATTTAGGTTATTTTAGGTCAACTCTTTGGGCAATTCAATTAGAGTATTTATTGAATGGTTTTCGTGAGCTGAATGGTTGTCATGTCATGTCATAGATGGTCTAAAACATGACTCTTATTTCTACAATAGTTGTGTTGGTAAGATAAGGCATCTTACCTGATGTATTTAATCCAAGATAATGATGCATGAGTAAGAGGCAGATCATTCTCGAGGAAGTAATTTTGGTTTTGAGAGAGGCATTCTTAGGGAAATAGGCCTTGCAGTGCTCATTTAGAGCTGGGCAGGATTGAGGTCCAGAGAGAGGAGGGAAAGGATATTTGGGTGGAGGGAAGGGCATTGGCAGAGCCTCAGAGGCCTGACGGTTCCTGGGGCCTGTGTGGGAATGGTGGGAAAGTTGGGCTGCAGTCAGCCTGTGGGTGGCCTGGACGTTGGGTAATGAGCGTGGCCATCAGTTTATGGGTGCCCTCTGTAGAGTTGTCTGTAACTTGCTTCCTCCCTGAGGAAGTGTGACACGCTTCTGCTAGCTGCAGTGTCTTCCCCACAGCTGTGCTGTCCATTGAGGAGAAGGGGGCCTGCTCTGCCATGGCTTCCTTACTCCTCAGGGTATGGCGTGTGAGTTATTTTAATAATGTATCAATCTGCCTTTTCTTTCTTTTGTCACAATGCATTTGCTTTCTAAAGTGGTCTTGTTTTCAGGATAATAATTGGGTTTCCACAGGGAAAATCATAATGTATGAGGCAAATTACTGACTAAAGGCAAATTTCTGACTTAAAAACATGAATCTCTAATTTGTTTCTAGTAGTTCTTCTTTTGTTTAAATTTTTGTTTTGTTAGTTATGTATAGAAACTTAAGGATAGTAATTTCTGCTCAGGTGGATAGTGGTACTGTTTAGCACAGCTCATTGGTCTTCTGAAACTTTTACAAATGCAGTCTGATTCATTCCGGCCAAGTTAATTATGAGGTACATATTTTTTTCCCCTAATGGAGACAAATGTAAAAGACAGAGATACAGAAATCATCTCCAGTTTAGATTGAAGAAATTTTAGTTACTACTGTTTGTTCCTGCTATTTGATCAGAGTTTATTTTTATTTTTTGAAGTCTGTCTCTAATCAAATAAGATTTAATGTTTTAGAAGTAAAAGAGCACCATGACTAAACTGATAAGAAAAGTTAATTTAAGGACAAGAATTGATTTTTAAAAATATAAAAGTACATTTCATGACTTGATTTCAAGATGATCTTGTGGTATCCTTATACTGCTGCAGAGGGAAGTCCACAGTGGGACGAGAATGATGCTTAAAAATCACCACCCTTATTATCTATGACTGAACATGTCTTATTCCAGGCCAGTGTGCCTACCACCTCTGTGGTACACTGTTGATTTCATTTTTCTTCCAGTATTTACTTTTGGTCCTGGACCAATTATCTAGCTGTGATGGGATTCTCCAAAAGTATCCTACATTTTGTACTTAGTGAACTAGTGATTGTTCTGTTTGCAGACATTCTTTCTGAGGCTCTACTCTTGCCTCGAAAACCTACATTTGCAGAAAGGGAAATGTATAGGTTTTCCTTTTAAATGTATTTATTTTTATTTATATTTTATTTATTTTTGGCTGTGTTGGGTCTTCGTTTCTGTGCGGGGGCCTTCTCTAGTTGCGGCGAGCAGGGGCCACTCCTCATCGTGGTTCGAGGGCCTCTCAGTGCCGTGGCGCCTCTTGTTGTGGAGCACAGGCTCCAGAAGCGCAGGCTCAGTAGTTGTGGCTCCCGGGCTTAGTTGCACTGCAGCATGTGGGATCTTCCCGGACCAGGGCTCAAATCCGTGTCCCCTGCACTGGCAGGCGGATTCTTAACCACTGCCCAGCCCGTTATTCTTTTTTTAAAAAAAATATTTCCTCATTTGTGTTTATGTGATGATGCCTTTATTTATTTTTTTATTATTGTTTATATTTGGCTGAGTTGAGTCTCTTTTGCTGCGCGCAGGCTTTCCCTAGTTGTGGCAAGTGGGGGCTAATCTTTGTTGTGGTGTGCGGACTTCTCATTGTGGTGGCTTCTCTTGTTGCGGAGCGTGGGCTCTAAGAGTGCGGGCTTCAGTAATTGCAGCACCTGGGCTCAGTATTTGCGGCACACAGGCCCTAGAGTGCGCGGCCTTCATTAGTTGCAGCGTGTGGCCTCAGTTGTTGTGGCTGGTGGGCTCTAGAGCGCAGGCTCAGTAGTTGTGATGTACGGGCTTACTTGCTCTGCGGCACGTGGGATCTTCCCGGACCAGGGCTGGAACCCGTGTCTCCTGCATTGGCAGACGGATTCTTAACTAGTGCACCACCAGGAAAGTCCCAGACTTTCCTTTTCTTAATGACAATTTTGAAGAGTCCTGGTTCACATATTTCATAGACTGTCCTTCAACTTGGCTTTGTGTGATGTTCTCCTCATGACCATAGTGGAGTTAGGGTTTTGGGGAAGGAGATGTTTACTTTTAATATTCAGTTTCAACTCTGTCTCTTGGCTTTTTATATAAGATATTCAATGCATTTAGTTATATATTTAAAAAAGCAGGCTTGTAGACTATTATTTTAAAATCTGCTTGCTATTTTGTAATCTGCTTGGGTTGATGGTGGAATGTTTTTTTTTTTTTTTTTTCAGTACGTGGGCCTCTCCCTGTTGTGGAGTCTCCCGTTCCGGAGCACAGGCTCCCAACCCGCATGCTCAGTGGCCATGGCTCACGGGCCTAGCCGCTCCGCGGCATGTGGGATCTTCCCGGACCGAGTCACGAACCCGTGTCCCCTGCATTGGCAGGCAGGGTCTCAACCACTGCTCCACCAGGCAAGCCCGTTACACTTTTGTTTTAATTATGCAGTTGGCTCTATTGTGTTGATTTACATTTTATTGGTAAATCTCAACTGCTTTGGATTATGATGTGTTTACAAGGCTACACAGATAATCTGGAAGGGAAAATGAAGTAATACAAATGACAGAAAATGTTTTATAATAATAAAATTTTCTTGGCAAGCAGCAACCTTTTCTCAAAGTCAGTCTTTTAATATAATTTGCTTGCTTCATAAATATGGCTTTCTTGTTTGTTCTTATCTTTATTGATTAGTGAGCATGTTAGATGACTTGGAAGGAATCTCACTGTCTTCAAGAAATAATTTGGCATTTTTGATCCGGAATGCTGACAATTCTCAAAAATGGGTCAGGAAAATCAAAGTAATAGATGGAAAAAAATCTCAATTTTAGCTGTTGATACAACTTTTCTTAAGTTTAGGGTGTGTTTTATAATTTACGTTACTAAAACAGATGTTGGAAGGTCCACCAACATATTTATTTTATGTTTTTAAATCATTTTACTTTGCTGTATTGAATTCAATTCATTCTGGAATTTAGGAGAATTTACCTCTTTATGAAAGAGATTATTGAAAGTAGAAAATGATTGATGACCTTCGCTTCCAGTATTCTTCTCAATAGACTTAGTCTCTCTTCTAATGCTTCCTGTATACTCAGTAATTGTATAAGGTTTAGAGAAAAATGCAGGTCTGGCTGAACATTAAGCACAGTACACTAAATAAAGTTTTTTACTTTGCAGAATATTTTACATGTGTGTCCCATAGATTCATCAGAGATTCTAGTTTTGGATAAAGGCAAGTACATTTAAGGACAATACAACATCCCTGTCTATGACATTGGCATTCGAATGAGAAGTGAATTTGGTTCAGGACGGTTCTTGGAATGCTTGGCATTTAGGTTATTTTAGGTCAACTCTTTGGGCAATTCAATTAGAGTATTTATTGAATGGTTTTCGTGAGCTGAATGGTTGTCATGTCATGTCATAGATGGTCTAAAACATGACTCTTATTTCTACAATAGTTGTGTTGGTCAGATAAGGCATCTTACCTGATGTATTTAATCCAAGATAATGATGCATGAGTAAGAGGCAGATCATTCTCGAGGAAGTAATTTTGGTTTTGAGAGAGGCATTCTTAGGGAAATAGGCCTTGCAGTGCTCATTTAGAGCTGGGCAGGATTGAGGTCCAGAGAGAGGAGGGAAAGGATATTTGGGTGGAGGGAAGGGCATTGGCAGAGCCTCAGAGGCCTGACGGTTCCTGGGGCCTGTGTGGGAATGGTGGGAAAGTTGGGCTGCAGTCAGCCTGTGGGTGGCCTGGACGTTGGGTAATGAGCGTGGCCATCAGTTTATGGGTGCCCTCTGTAGAGTTGTCTGTAACTTGCTTCCTCCCTGAGGAAGTGTGACACGCTTCTGCTAGCTGCAGTGTCTTCCCCACAGCTGTGCTGTCCATTGAGGAGAAGGGGGCCTGCTCTGCCATGGCTTCCTTACTCCTCAGGGTATGGCGTGTGAGTTATTTTAATAATGTATCAATCTGCCTTTTCTTTCTTTTGTCACAATGCATTTGCTTTCTAAAGTGGTCTTGTTTTCAGGATAATAATTGGGTTTCCACAGGGAAAATCATAATGTATGAGGCAAATTACTGACTAAAGGCAAATTTCTGACTTAAAAACATGAATCTCTAATTTGTTTCTAGTAGTTCTTCTTTTGTTTAAATTTTTGTTTTGTTAGTTATGTATAGAAACTTAAGGATAGTAATTTCTGCTCAGGTGGATAGTGGTACTGTTTAGCACAGCTCATTGGTCTTCTGAAACTTTTACAAATGCAGTCTGATTCATTCCGGCCAAGTTAATTATGAGGTACATATTTTTTTCCCTTATGGAGACAAATGTAAAAGACAGAGATACAGAAATCATCTCCAGTTTAGATTGAAGAAATTTTAGTTACTACTGTTTGTTCCTGCTATTTGATCAGAGTTTATTTTTATTTTTTGAAGTCTGTCTCTAATCAAATAAGATTTAATGTTTTAGAAGTAAAAGAGCACCATGACTAAATTAATAAGAAAAGTTAATTTAAGGACAAGAATTGATTTTTAAAAATATAAAAGTACATTTCATGATTTGATTTCAAGATGATCTGGTGGTATTCTTATACTGCTGCAGAAGGATGTCCACAGTGGGACGAGAATGAGGCTTAAAAATCACCACCCTTATTATCTATGACTGAACATGTCTTAGTCCAGGCCAGTGTGCCTACCACCTCTGTGGTACACTGTTGATTTCATTTTTCTTCCAGTATTTACTTTTGGTCCTGGACCAATTATCTAGCTGTGATGGGATTCTCCAAAAGTATCCTACATTTTGTACTTAGTGAACTAGTGATTGTTCTGTTTGCAGACATTCTTTCTGAGGCTCTACACTTGCCTCGAAAACCTACATTTGCAGAAAGGGAAATGTATAGGTTTTCCTTTTAAATGTATTTATTTTTGTTTATATTTTATTTATTTTTGGCTGTGTTGGGTCTTCGTTTCTGTGCGAGGGCCTTCTCTAGTTGCGGCGAGCAGGGGCCACTCCTCATCGTTGTTCGTGGGCCTCTCACTGCCGTGGCGCCTCTTGTTGCGGAGCACAGGCTCCAGATGCGCAGGCTCAGTAGTTGTGGCTCCCGGGCTTAGTTGCACTGCAGCATGTGGGATCTTCCCGGACCAGGGCTCAAATCCGTGTCCCCTGCACTGGCAGGCGGATTCTTAACCTCTGCCCCGCCCGTTATTCTTTTTTTTTAAATATTTCCTCATTTGTGTTTATGTGATGATGCCTTTATTTATTTTTTTATTATTGTTTATATTTGGCTGAGTTGAGTCTGTGTTGCTGCGCGCAGGCTTTCCCTAGTTGTGGCAAGTGGGGGCTACTCTTTGTTGTGGTGCGCGGACTTCTCATTGTGGTGGCTTCTCTTGTTGCGGAGCGTGGGCTCTAAGAGTGCGGGCTTCAGTAATTGCAGCACCTGGGCTCCGTATTTGCGGCACACAGGCACTAGAGTGCGCGGGCTTCATTAGTTGCAGCGTGTGGCCTCAGTTGTTGTGGCTGGCGGGCTCTAGAGCGCAGGCTCAGTAGTTGTGATGTACGGGCTTACTTGCTCTGCGGCATGTGGGATCTTCCCGGACCAGGGCTGGAACCCGTGTCCCCTGCATTGGCAGACGGATTCTTAACTAGTGCACCACCAGGAAAGTCCCAGACTTTCCTTTTCTTAATGACAATTTTGAAGAGTCCTGGTTCACATATTTCATAGACTGTCCTTCAACTTGGCTTTGTGTGATGTTCTCCTCATGACTGGAGTGGAGTTAGGGTTTTGGGGAAGGAGATGTTTACTTTTAATATTCCGTTTCAACTCTGTCTCTTGGCTTTTTATATAAGATATTCAATGCATTTAGTTATATATTTAAAAAGCAGGCTTGTAGACTATTATTTTAAAATCTGCTTGCTATTTTGTAATCTGCTTGGGTTGATGGTGGAATGTTTTTTTTTTTTTTTTTCAGTACGTGGGCCTCTCCCTGTTGTGGAGTCTCCCGTTCCGGAGCACAGGCTCCCAACCCGCATGCTCAGTGGCCATGGCTCACGGGCCTAGCCGCTCCGCGGCATGTGGGATCTTCCCGGACCGAGTCACGAACCCGTGTCCCCTGCATTGGCAGGCAGGCTCTCAACCACTGCTCCACCAGGGAAGCCCGTTACACTTTTGTTTTAATTATGCAGTTGGCTCTATTGTGTTGATTTACATTTTATTGGTAAATCTCAACTGCTTTGGATTATGATGTGTTTACAAGGCTACACAGATAATCTGGAAGGGAAAA
The DNA here is from genome assembly GCF_964165515.1 of Mesoplodon bidens. Classification (NCBI taxonomy): domain Eukaryota; kingdom Metazoa; phylum Chordata; class Mammalia; order Artiodactyla; family Ziphiidae; genus Mesoplodon; species Mesoplodon bidens. The sequence continues at coordinate 170,306 of NW_027672161.1, forward strand.
TGAAGTAATACAAATGACAGAAAATGTTTTATAATAATAAAATTTTCTTGGCAAGCAGCAACCTTTTCTCAAAGTCAGTCTTTTAATATAATTTGCTTGCTTCATAAATATGGCTTTCTTGTTTGTTCTTATCTTTATTGATTAGTGAGCATGTTAGATGACTTTGAAGGAATCTCACTGTCTTCAAGAAATAATTTGGCATTTTTGATCCGGAATGCTGACAATTCTCAAAAATGGGTCAGGAAAATCAAAGTAATAGATGGAAAAAAATCTCAATTTTAGCTGTTGATACAACTTTTCTTAAGTTTAGGGTGTGTTTTATAATTTACGTTACTAAAACAGATGGTGGAAGGTCCACCAATATATTTATTTTATGTTTTTAAAGCATTTTACTTTGCTGTATTGAATTCAATTCATTCTGGAATTTAGGAGAATTTACCTCTTTATGAAAGAGATTATTGAAAGTAGAAAATGATTGATGACCTTCGCTTCCAGTATTCTTCTCAATAGACTTAGTCTCTCTTCTAATGCTTCCTGTATACTCAGTAATTGTATAAGGTTTAGAGAAAAATGCAGGTCTGGCTGAACATTAAGCACAGTACACTAAATAAAGCTTTTTTACTTTGCAGAATATTTTACATGTGTGTCCCATAGATTCATCAGAGATTCTAGTTTTGGATAAAGGCAAGTACATTTAAGGACAATACAACATCCCTGTCTATGACATTGGCATTCGAATGAGAAGTGAATTTGGTTCAGGACGGTTCTTGGAATGCTTGGCATTTAGGTTATTTTAGGTCAACTCTTTGGGCAATTCAATTAGAGTATTTATTGAATGGTTTTCGTGAGCTGAATGGTTGTCATGTCATGTCATAGATGGTCTAAAACATGACTCTTATTTCTACAATAGTTGTGTTGGTAAGATAAGGCATCTTACCTGATGTATTTAATCCAAGATAATGATGCATGAGTAAGAGGCAGATCATTCTCGAGGAAGTAATTTTGGTTTTGAGAGAGGCATTCTTAGGGAAATAGGCCTTGCAGTGCTCATTTAGAGCTGGGCAGGATTGAGGTCCAGAGAGAGGAGGGAAAGGATATTTGGGTGGAGGGAAGGGCATTGGCAGAGCCTCAGAGGCCTGACGGTTCCTGGGGCCTGTGTGGGAATGGTGGGAAAGTTGGGCTGCAGTCAGCCTGTGGGTGGCCTGGACGTTGGGTAATGAGCGTGGCCATCAGTTTATGGGTGCCCTCTGTAGAGTTGTCTGTAACTTGCTTCCTCCCTGAGGAAGTGTGACACGCTTCTGCTAGCTGCAGTGTCTTCCCCACAGCTGTGCTGTCCATTGAGGAGAAGGGGGCCTGCTCTGCCATGGCTTCCTTACTCCTCAGGGTATGGCGTGTGAGTTATTTTAATAATGTATCAATCTGCCTTTTCTTTCTTTTGTCACAATGCATTTGCTTTCTAAAGTGGTCTTGTTTTCAGGATAATAATTGGGTTTCCACAGGGAAAATCATAATGTATGAGGCAAATTACTGACTAAAGGCAAATTTCTGACTTAAAAACATGAATCTCTAATTTGTTTCTAGTAGTTCTTCTTTTGTTTAAATTTTTGTTTTGTTAGTTATGTATAGAAACTTAAGGATAGTAATTTCTGCTCAGGTGGATAGTGGTACTGTTTAGCACAGCTCATTGGTCTTCTGAAACTTTTACAAATGCAGTCTGATTCATTCCGGCCAAGTTAATTATGAGGTACATATTTTTTTCCCCTAATGGAGACAAATGTAAAAGACAGAGATACAGAAATCATCTCCAGTTTAGATTGAAGAAATTTTAGTTACTACTGTTTGTTCCTGCTATTTGATCAGAGTTTATTTTTATTTTTTGAAGTCTGTCTCTAATCAAATAAGATTTAATGTTTTAGAAGTAAAAGAGCACCATGACTAAACTGATAAGAAAAGTTAATTTAAGGACAAGAATTGATTTTTAAAAATATAAAAGTACATTTCATGACTTGATTTCAAGATGATCTTGTGGTATCCTTATACTGCTGCAGAGGGAAGTCCACAGTGGGACGAGAATGATGCTTAAAAATCACCACCCTTATTATCTATGACTGAACATGTCTTATTCCAGGCCAGTGTGCCTACCACCTCTGTGGTACACTGTTGATTTCATTTTTCTTCCAGTATTTACTTTTGGTCCTGGACCAATTATCTAGCTGTGATGGGATTCTCCAAAAGTATCCTACATTTTGTACTTAGTGAACTAGTGATTGTTCTGTTTGCAGACATTCTTTCTGAGGCTCTACTCTTGCCTCGAAAACCTACATTTGCAGAAAGGGAAATGTATAGGTTTTCCTTTTAAATGTATTTATTTTTATTTATATTTTATTTATTTTTGGCTGTGTTGGGTCTTCGTTTCTGTGCGGGGGCCTTCTCTAGTTGCGGCGAGCAGGGGCCACTCCTCATCGTGGTTCGAGGGCCTCTCAGTGCCGTGGCGCCTCTTGTTGTGGAGCACAGGCTCCAGAAGCGCAGGCTCAGTAGTTGTGGCTCCCGGGCTTAGTTGCACTGCAGCATGTGGGATCTTCCCGGACCAGGGCTCAAATCCGTGTCCCCTGCACTGGCAGGCGGATTCTTAACCACTGCCCAGCCCGTTATTCTTTTTTTAAAAAAAATATTTCCTCATTTGTGTTTATGTGATGATGCCTTTATTTATTTTTTTATTATTGTTTATATTTGGCTGAGTTGAGTCTCTTTTGCTGCGCGCAGGCTTTCCCTAGTTGTGGCAAGTGGGGGCTAATCTTTGTTGTGGTGTGCGGACTTCTCATTGTGGTGGCTTCTCTTGTTGCGGAGCGTGGGCTCTAAGAGTGCGGGCTTCAGTAATTGCAGCACCTGGGCTCAGTATTTGCGGCACACAGGCCCTAGAGTGCGCGGCCTTCATTAGTTGCAGCGTGTGGCCTCAGTTGTTGTGGCTGGTGGGCTCTAGAGCGCAGGCTCAGTAGTTGTGATGTACGGGCTTACTTGCTCTGCGGCACGTGGGATCTTCCCGGACCAGGGCTGGAACCCGTGTCTCCTGCATTGGCAGACGGATTCTTAACTAGTGCACCACCAGGAAAGTCCCAGACTTTCCTTTTCTTAATGACAATTTTGAAGAGTCCTGGTTCACATATTTCATAGACTGTCCTTCAACTTGGCTTTGTGTGATGTTCTCCTCATGACCATAGTGGAGTTAGGGTTTTGGGGAAGGAGATGTTTACTTTTAATATTCAGTTTCAACTCTGTCTCTTGGCTTTTTATATAAGATATTCAATGCATTTAGTTATATATTTAAAAAAGCAGGCTTGTAGACTATTATTTTAAAATCTGCTTGCTATTTTGTAATCTGCTTGGGTTGATGGTGGAATGTTTTTTTTTTTTTTTTTTCAGTACGTGGGCCTCTCCCTGTTGTGGAGTCTCCCGTTCCGGAGCACAGGCTCCCAACCCGCATGCTCAGTGGCCATGGCTCACGGGCCTAGCCGCTCCGCGGCATGTGGGATCTTCCCGGACCGAGTCACGAACCCGTGTCCCCTGCATTGGCAGGCAGGGTCTCAACCACTGCTCCACCAGGCAAGCCCGTTACACTTTTGTTTTAATTATGCAGTTGGCTCTATTGTGTTGATTTACATTTTATTGGTAAATCTCAACTGCTTTGGATTATGATGTGTTTACAAGGCTACACAGATAATCTGGAAGGGAAAATGAAGTAATACAAATGACAGAAAATGTTTTATAATAATAAAATTTTCTTGGCAAGCAGCAACCTTTTCTCAAAGTCAGTCTTTTAATATAATTTGCTTGCTTCATAAATATGGCTTTCTTGTTTGTTCTTATCTTTATTGATTAGTGAGCATGTTAGATGACTTGGAAGGAATCTCACTGTCTTCAAGAAATAATTTGGCATTTTTGATCCGGAATGCTGACAATTCTCAAAAATGGGTCAGGAAAATCAAAGTAATAGATGGAAAAAAATCTCAATTTTAGCTGTTGATACAACTTTTCTTAAGTTTAGGGTGTGTTTTATAATTTACGTTACTAAAACAGATGTTGGAAGGTCCACCAACATATTTATTTTATGTTTTTAAATCATTTTACTTTGCTGTATTGAATTCAATTCATTCTGGAATTTAGGAGAATTTACCTCTTTATGAAAGAGATTATTGAAAGTAGAAAATGATTGATGACCTTCGCTTCCAGTATTCTTCTCAATAGACTTAGTCTCTCTTCTAATGCTTCCTGTATACTCAGTAATTGTATAAGGTTTAGAGAAAAATGCAGGTCTGGCTGAACATTAAGCACAGTACACTAAATAAAGTTTTTTACTTTGCAGAATATTTTACATGTGTGTCCCATAGATTCATCAGAGATTCTAGTTTTGGATAAAGGCAAGTACATTTAAGGACAATACAACATCCCTGTCTATGACATTGGCATTCGAATGAGAAGTGAATTTGGTTCAGGACGGTTCTTGGAATGCTTGGCATTTAGGTTATTTTAGGTCAACTCTTTGGGCAATTCAATTAGAGTATTTATTGAATGGTTTTCGTGAGCTGAATGGTTGTCATGTCATGTCATAGATGGTCTAAAACATGACTCTTATTTCTACAATAGTTGTGTTGGTCAGATAAGGCATCTTACCTGATGTATTTAATCCAAGATAATGATGCATGAGTAAGAGGCAGATCATTCTCGAGGAAGTAATTTTGGTTTTGAGAGAGGCATTCTTAGGGAAATAGGCCTTGCAGTGCTCATTTAGAGCTGGGCAGGATTGAGGTCCAGAGAGAGGAGGGAAAGGATATTTGGGTGGAGGGAAGGGCATTGGCAGAGCCTCAGAGGCCTGACGGTTCCTGGGGCCTGTGTGGGAATGGTGGGAAAGTTGGGCTGCAGTCAGCCTGTGGGTGGCCTGGACGTTGGGTAATGAGCGTGGCCATCAGTTTATGGGTGCCCTCTGTAGAGTTGTCTGTAACTTGCTTCCTCCCTGAGGAAGTGTGACACGCTTCTGCTAGCTGCAGTGTCTTCCCCACAGCTGTGCTGTCCATTGAGGAGAAGGGGGCCTGCTCTGCCATGGCTTCCTTACTCCTCAGGGTATGGCGTGTGAGTTATTTTAATAATGTATCAATCTGCCTTTTCTTTCTTTTGTCACAATGCATTTGCTTTCTAAAGTGGTCTTCTTTTCAGGATAATAATTGGGTTTCCACAGGGAAAATCATAATGTATGCGGCAAATTACTGACTAAAGGCAAATTTCTGACTTAAAAACATGAATCTCTAATTTGTTTCTAATAGTTCTTCTTTTGTTTAAATTTTTGTTTTGTTAGTTATGTATAGAAACTTAAGGATAGTAATTTCTGCTCAGGTGGATAGTGGTACTGTTTAGCACAGCTCATTGGTCTTCTGAAACTTTTAAAAATGCAGTCTGATTCATTCCAGCCAAGTTAATTATGAGGTACATATTTTTTTCCCCTAATGGAGACAAATGTAAAAGACAGAGATACAGAAATCATCTCCAGTTTAGATTGAAGAAATTTTAGTTACTACTGTTTGTTCCTGCTATTTGATCACAGTTTATTTTTTTTTTTGAAGTCTGTCTCTAATCAAATAAGATTTAATGTTTTAGAAGTAAAAGAGCACCATGACTAAATTAATAAGAAAAGTTAATTTAAGGACAAGAATTGATTTTTAAAAATATAAAAGTACATTTCATGACTTGATTTCAAGATGATCTGGTGGTATCCTTATACTGCTGCAGAAGGAAGTCCACAGTGGGACGAGAATGATGCTTAAAAATCACCACCCTTATTATCTATGACTGAACATGTCTTAGTCCAGGCCAGTGTGCCTACCACCTCTGTGGTACACTGTTGATTTCATTTTTCTTCCAGTATTTACTTTTGGTCCTGGACCAATTATCTAGCTGTGATGGGATTCTCCAAAAGTATCCTACATTTTGTACTTAGTGAACTAGTGATTGTTCTGTTTGCAGACATTCTTTCTGAGGCTCTACTCTTGCCTCGGAAACCTACATTTGCAGAAAGGGAAATGTATAGGTTTTCCTTTTAAATGTATTTATTTTTATTTATATTTTATTTATTTTTGGCTGTGTTGGGTCTTCGTTTCTGTGCGAGGGCCTTCTCTAGTTGCGGCGAGCAGGGGCCACTCCTCATCGTGGTTCGTGGGCCTCTCACTGCCGTGGCGCCTCTTGTTGCGGAGCACAGGCTCCAGAAGCGCAGGCTCAGTAGTTGTGGCTCACGGGCTTAGTTGCACTGCAGCATGTGGGATCTTCCCGGACCAGGGCTCAAATCCGTGTCCCCTGCAGTGGCAGGCGGATTCTTAACCACTGCCCCGCCCGTTATTCTTTTTTTTAAAAAAATATTTCCTCATATGTGTTTATGTGATGATGCCTTTATTTATTTTTTTATTATTGTTTATATTTGGCTGAGTTGAGTCTCTGTTGCTGCGCGCAGGCTTTCCCTAGTTGTGGCAAGTGGGGGCTACTCTTTGTTGTGGTGTGCGGACTTCTCATTGTGGTGGCTTCTCTTGTTGCGGAGCGTGGGCTCTAAGAGTGCGGGCTTCAGTAATTGCAGCACCTGGGCTCAGTATTTGCGGCACACAGGCCCTAGAGTGCGCGGGCTTCATTAGTTGCAGCGTGCGGCCTCAGTTGTTGTGGCTGGTGGGCTCTAGAGCGCAGGCTCAGTAGTTGTGATGTACGGGTATACTTGCTCTGCGGCACGTGGGATCTTCCCGGACCAGGGCTGGAACCCGTGTCCCCTGCATTGGCAGACGGATTCTTAACTAGTGCACCACCAGGAAAGTCCCAGACTTTCCTTTTCTTAATGACAATTTTGAAGAGTCCTGGTTCACATATTTCATAGACTGTCCTTCAACTTGGCTTTGTGTGATGTTCTCCTCATGACCATAGTGGAGTTAGGGTTTTGGGGAAAGAGATGTTTACTTTTAATATTCGGTTTCAACTCTATCTCTTGGCTTTTTATATAAGATATTCAATGCATTTAGTTATATATTTAAAAAAGCAGTCTTGTAGACTATTATTTTAAAATCTGCTTGCTATTTTGTAATCTGCTTGGGTTGATGGTGGAATGCTTTTTTTTTTTTTCAGTACGTGGGCCTCTCCCTGTTGTGGAGTCTCCCGTTACGGAGCACAGGCTCCCAACCCGCATGCTCAGTGGCCATGGCTCACGGGCCTAGCCGCTCCGCGGCATGTGGGATCTTCCCGGACCGAGTCACGAACCCGTGTCCCCTGCATTGGCAGGCAGGCTCTCAACCACTGCTCCACCAGGGAAGCCCGGTACACTTTTGTTTTAATTATGCAGTTGGCTCTATTGTGTTGATTTACATTTTATTTGTAAATCTCAACTGCTTTGGATTATGATGTGTTTACAAGGCTACACAGATAATCTGGAAGGGAAAATGAAGTAATACAAATGACAGAAAAAGTTTTATAATAATGAAATTTTCTTGGCAAGCAGCAACCTTTTCTCAAAGTCAGTCTTTTAATATAATTTGCTTGCTTCCTAAATATGGCTTTCTTGTTTGTTCTTATCTTTATTGATTAGTGAGCATGTTAGATGACTTGGGAGGAATCTCACTGTCTTCAACAAATAATTTGGCATTATTGATCCAGAATGCTGACAATTCTCAAAAATGGGTCAGGAAAATCAAAGTAATAGATGGAAAAAAATCTCAATTTTAGCTGTTGATATAACTTTTCTTAAATTTAGGGTGTTTTTTATAATTTAAGTTACTAAAACAGATGGTGGAAGGTCCACCAAGATATTTATTTTATGTATTTAAAGCATTTTACTTTGCTGTATTGAATTCCATTCATTCTGGAATTTAGGAGCATTTACCTCTTTATGAAAGAGACTATTGAAAGTAGAAAATGATTGATGACCTTCGCTTCCAGTATTCTTCTCAATAGACTTAGGCTCTCTTCTAATGCTTCTTGCATACTAAGTAATTGTATAAGGTTTAGAGAATAATTTAGGTCTGTCTGAACTTTAAGCACAGTACACTAAATAAAGCTTTTTCACTTTGCAGAATATTTTACATGTGTGTCCCATAGATTCATCAGAGATTCTAGTTTTGGATAAAGGCAAGTACATTTAAGGACAATACAGCATCCCTGTCTGTGACATTGGCATTCGAATGAGAAGTGAATTTGGTTCACGACGGTTCTTGGAATGCTTGGCATTTAGGTTATTTTAGGTCAACTCTTTGGGCAATTCAATTAGAGTATTTATTGAATGGTTTTCGTGAGCTGAATGGTTGTCATGTCATGTCATAGATGGTCTAAAACATGACTCTTATTTCTAAAATAGTTGTGTTGGTCAGATAAGGCATCTTACATGAAGTATGTAATCCAAGATAATGATGCATGAGTAAGAGGCAGATCATTCTCGAGGAAGTAATTTTGGTTTTGAGAGAGGCATTCTTAGGGAAATAGGCCTTGCAGTGCTCATTTAGAGCTGGGCAGGATTGAGGTCCAGAGAGAGGAGGGAAAGGATATTTGGGTGGAGGGAAGGGCATTGGCAGAGCCTCAGAGGCCTGACGGTTCCTGGGGCCTGTGTGGGAATGGTGGGAAAGTTGGGCTGCAGTCAGCCTGTGGGTGGCCTGGACGTTGGGTAATGAGCGTGGCCGTCAGTTTATGGGTGCCCTCTGTAGAGTTGTCTGTAACTTGCTTCCTCCCTGAGGAAGTGTGACACGCTTCTGCTAGCTGCAGTGTCTTCCCCACAGCTGTGCTGTCCATTGAGGAGAAGGGGGCCTGCTCTGCCATGGATTCCTTACTCCTCAGGGTATGGCGTGTGAGTTATTTTAATAATGTATCAATCTGCCTTTTCTTTCTTTTGTCACAATGCATTTGCTTTCTAAAGTGGTCTTGTTTTCAGGATAATAATTGGGTTTCCACAGGGAAAATCATAATGTATGAGGCAAATTACTGACTAAAGGCAAATTTCTGACTTAAAAACATGAATCTCTAATTTGTTTCTAGTAGTTCTTCTTTTGTTTAAATTTTTGTTTTGTTAGTTATGTATAGAAACTTAAGGATAGTAATTTCTGCTCAGGTGGATAGTGGTACTGTTTAGCACAGCTCATTGGTCTTCTGAAACTTTTACAAATGCAGTCTGATTCATTCCGGCCAAGTTAATTATGAGGTACATATTTTTTTCCCTTATGGAGACAAATGTAAAAGACAGAGATACAGAAATCATCTCCAGTTTAGATTGAAGAAATTTTAGTTACTACTGTTTGTTCCTGCTATTTGATCAGAGTTTATTTTTATTTTTTGAAGTCTGTCTCTAATCAAATAAGATTTAATGTTTTAGAAGTAAAAGAGCACCATGACTAAATTAATAAGAAAAGTTAATTTAAGGACAAGAATTGATTTTTAAAAATATAAAAGTACATTTCATGACTTGATTTCAAGATGATCTGGTGGTATTCTTATACTGCTGCAGAAGGATGTCCACAGTGGGACGAGAATGAGGCTTAAAAATCACCACCCTTATTATCTATGACTGAACATGTCTTAGTCCAGGCCAGTGTGCCTACCACCTCTGTGGTACACTGTTGATTTCATTTTTCTTCCAGTATTTACTTTTGGTCCTGGACCAATTATCTAGCTGTGACGGGATTCTCCAAAAGTATCCTACATTTTGTACTTAGTGAACTAGTGATTGTTCTGTTTGCAGACATTCTTTCTGAGGCTCTACACTTGCCTCGAAAACCTACATTTGCAGAAAGGGAAATGTATAGGTTTTCCTTTTAAATGTATTTATTTTTGTTTATATTTTATTTATTTTTGGCTGTGTTGGGTCTTCGTTTCTGTGCGAGGGCCTTCTCTAGTTGCGGCGAGCAGGGGCCACTCCTCATCGTTGTTCGTGGGCCTCTCACTGCCGTGGCGCCTCTTGTTGCAGAGCACAGGCTCCAGAAGCGCAGGCTCAGTAGTTGTGGCTCCCGGGCTTAGTTGCACTGCAGCATGTGGGATCTTCCCGGACCAGGGCTCAAATCCGTGTCCCCTGCACTGGCAGGCGGATTCTTAACCTCTGCCCCGCCCGTTATTCTTTTTTTTTAAATATTTCCTCATTTGTGTTTATGTGATGATGCCTTTATTTATTTTTTTATTATTGTTTATATTTGGCTGAGTTGAGTCTGTGTTGCTGCGCGCAGGCTTTCCCTAGTTGTGGCAAGTGGGGGCTACTCTTTGTTGTGGTGCGCGGACTTCTCATTGTGGTGGCTTCTCTTGTTGCGGAGCGTGGGCTCTAAGAGTGCGGGCTTCAGTAATTGCAGCACCTGGGCTCCGTATTTGCGGCACACAGGCACTAGAGTGCGCGGGCTTCATTAGTTGCAGCGTGTGTCCTCAGTTGTTGTGGCTGGCGGGCTCTAGAGCGCAGGCTCAGTAGTTGTGATGTACGGGCTTACTTGCTCTGCGGCATGTGGGATCTTCCCGGACCAGGGCTGGAACCCGTGTCCCCTGCATTGGCAGACGGATTCTTAACTAGTGCACCACCAGGAAAGTCCCAGACTTTCCTTTTCTTAATGACAATTTTGAAGAGTCCTGGTTCACATATTTCATAGACTGTCCTTCAACTTGGCTTTGTGTGATGTTCTCCTCATGACTGGAGTGGAGTTAGGGTTTTGGGGAAGGAGATGTTTACTTTTAATATTCGGTTTCAACTCTGTCTCTTGGCTTTTTATATAAGATATTCAATGCATTTAGTTATATATTTAAAAAGCAGGCTTGTAGACTATTATTTTAAAATCTGCTTGCTATTTTGTAATCTGCTTGGGTTGATGGTGGAATGTTTTTTTTTTTTTTTTTTCAGTACGTGGGCCTCTCCCTGTTGTGGAGTCTCCCGTTCCGGAGCACAGGCTCCCAACCCGCATGCTCAGTGGCCATGGCTCACGGGCCTAGCCGCTCCGCGGCATGTGGGATCTTCCCGGACCGAGTCACGAACCCGTGTCCCCTGCATTGGCAGGCAGGCTCTCAACCACTGCTCCACCAGGGAAGCCCGTTACACTTTTGTTTTAATTATGCAGTTGGCTCTATTGTGTTGATTTACATTTTATTGGTAAATCTCAACTGCTTTGGATTATGATGTGTTTACAAGGCTACACAGATAATCTGGAAGGGAAAATGAAGTAATACAAATGACAGAAAATGTTTTATAATAATAAAATTTTCTTGGCAAGCAGCAACCTTTTCTCAAAGTCAGTCTTTTAATATAATTTGCTTGCTTCATAAATATGGCTTTCTTGTTTGTTCTTATCTTTATTGATTAGTGAGCATGTTAGATGACTTTGAAGGAATCTCACTGTCTTCAAGAAATAATTTGGCATTTTTGATCCGGAATGCTGACAATTCTCAAAAATGGGTCAGGAAAATCAAAGTAATAGATGGAAAAAAATCTCAATTTTAGCTGTTGATACAACTTTTCTTAAGTTTAGGGTGTGTTTTATAATTTACGTTACTAAAACAGATGGTGGAAGGTCCACCAATATATTTATTTTATGTTTTTAAAGCATTTTACTTTGCTGTATTGAATTCAATTCATTCTGGAATTTAGGAGAATTTACCTCTTTATGAAAGAGATTATTGAAAGTAGAAAATGATTGATGACCTTCGCTTCCAGTATTCTTCTCAATAGACTTAGTCTCTCTTCTAATGCTTCCTGTATACTCAGTAATTGTATAAGGTTTAGAGAAAAATGCAGGTCTGGCTGAACATTAAGCACAGTACACTAAATAAAGCTTTTTTACTTTGCAGAATATTTTACATGTGTGTCCCATAGATTCATCAGAGATTCTAGTTTTGGATAAAGGCAAGTACATTTAAGGACAATACAACATCCCTGTCTATGACATTGGCATTCGAATGAGAAGTGAATTTGGTTCAGGACGGTTCTTGGAATGCTTGGCATTTAGGTTATTTTAGGTCAACTCTTTGGGCAATTCAATTAGAGTATTTATTGAATGGTTTTCGTGAGCTGAATGGTTGTCATGTCATGTCATAGATGGTCTAAAACATGACTCTTATTTCTACAATAGTTGTGTTGGTCAGATAAGGCATCTTACCTGATGTATTTAATCCAAGATAATGATGCATGAGTAAGAGGCAGATCATTCTCGAGGAAGTAATTTTGGTTTTGAGAGAGGCATTCTTAGGGAAATAGGCCTTGCAGTGCTCATTTAGAGCTGGGCAGGATTGAGGTCCAGAGAGAGGAGGGAAAGGATATTTGGGTGGAGGGAAGGGCATTGGCAGAGCCTCAGAGGCCTGACGGTTCCTGGGGCCTGTGTGGGAATGGTGGGAAAGTTGGGCTGCAGTCAGCCTGTGGGTGGCCTGGACGTTGGGTAATGAGCGTGGCCGTCAGTTTATGGGTGCCCTCTGTAGAGTTGTCTGTAACTTGCTTCCTCCCTGAGGAAGTGTGACACGCTTCTGCTAGCTGCAGTGTCTTCCCCACAGCTGTGCTGTCCATTGAGGAGAAGGGGGCCTGCTCTGCCATGGCTTCCTTACTCCTCAGGGTATGGCGTGTGAGTTATTTTAATAATGTATCAATCTGCCTTTTCTTTCTTTTGTCACAATGCATTTGCTTTCTAAAGTGGTCTTGTTTTCAGGATAATAATTGGGTTTCCACAGGGAAAATCATAATGTATGAGGCAAATTACTGACTAAAGGCAAATTTCTGACTTAAAAACATGAATCTCTAATTTGTTTCTAGTAGTTCTTCTTTTGTTTAAATTTTTGTTTTGTTAGTTATGTATAGAAACTTAAGGATAGTAATTTCTGCTCAGGTGGATAGTGGTACTGTTTAGCACAGCTCATTGGTCTTCTGAAACTTTTACAAATGCAGTCTGATTCATTCCGGCCAAGTTAATTATGAGGTACATATTTTTTTCCCCTAATGGAGACAAATGTAAAAGACAGAGATACAGAAATCATCTCCAGTTTAGATTGAAGAAATTTTAGTTACTACTGTTTGTTCCTGCTATTTGATCAGAGTTTATTTTTATTTTTTGAAGTCTGTCTCTAATCAAATAAGATTTAATGTTTTAGAAGTAAAAGAGCACCATGACTAAACTGATAAGAAAAGTTAATTTAAGGACAAGAATTGATTTTTAAAAATATAAAAGTACATTTCATGACTTGATTTCAAGATGATCTTGTGGTATCCTTATACTGCTGCAGAGGGAAGTCCACAGTGGGACGAGAATGATGCTTAAAAATCACCACCCTTATTATCTATGACTGAACATGTCTTATTCCAGGCCAGTGTGCCTACCACCTCTGTGGTACACTGTTGATTTCATTTTTCTTCCAGTATTTACTTTTGGTCCTGGACCAATTATCTAGCTGTGATGGGATTCTCCAAAATTATCCTACATTTTGTACTTAGTGAACTAGTGATTGTTCTGTTTGCAGACATTCTTTCTGAGGCTCTACTCTTGCCTCGAAAACCTACATTTGCAGAAAGGGAAATGTATAGGTTTTCCTTTTAAATGTATTTATTTTTATTTATATTTTATTTATTTTTGGCTGTGTTGGGTCTTCGTTTCTGTGCGGGGGCCTTCTCTAGTTGCGGCGAGCAGGGGCCACTCCTCATCGTGGTTCGAGGGCCTCTCAGTGCCGTGGCGCCTCTTGTTGTGGAGCACAGGCTCCAGAAGCGCAGGCTCAGTAGTTGTGGCTCCCGGGCTTAGTTGCACTGCAGCATGTGGGATCTTCCCGGACCAGGGCTCAAATCCGTGTCCCCTGCACTGGCAGGCGGATTCTTAACCACTGCCCAGCCCGTTATTCTTTTTTTAAAAAAAATATTTCCTCATTTGTGTTTATGTGATGATGCCTTTATTTATTTTTTTATTATTGTTTATATTTGGCTGAGTTGAGTCTCTTTTGCTGCGCGCAGGCTTTCCCTAGTTGTGGCAAGTGGGGGCTAATCTTTGTTGTGGTGTGCGGACTTCTCATTGTGGTGGCTTCTCTTGTTGCGGAGCGTGGGCTCTAAGAGTGCGGGCTTCAGTAATTGCAGCACCTGGGCTCAGTATTTGCGGCACACAGGCCCTAGAGTGCGCGGCCTTCATTAGTTGCAGCGTGTGGCCTCAGTTGTTGTGGCTGGTGGGCTCTAGAGCGCAGGCTCAGTAGTTGTGATGTACGGGCTTACTTGCTCTGCGGCACGTGGGATCTTCCCGGACCAGGGCTGGAACCCGTGTCTCCTGCATTGGCAGACGGATTCTTAACTAGTGCACCACCAGGAAAGTCCCAGACTTTCCTTTTCTTAATGACAATTTTGAAGAGTCCTGGTTCACATATTTCATAGACTGTCCTTCAACTTGGCTTTGTGTGATGTTCTCCTCATGACCATAGTGGAGTTAGGGTTTTGGGGAAGGAGATGTTTACTTTTAATATTCAGTTTCAACTCTGTCTCTTGGCTTTTTATATAAGATATTCAATGCATTTAGTTATATATTTAAAAAAGCAGGCTTGTAGACTATTATTTTAAAATCTGCTTGCTATTTTGTAATCTGCTTGGGTTGATGGTGGAATGTTTTTTTTTTTTTTTTTCAGTACGTGGGCCTCTCCCTGTTGTGGAGTCTCCCGTTCCGGAGCACAGGCTCCCAACCCGCATGCTCAGTGGCCATGGCTCACGGGCCTAGCCGCTCCGCGGCATGTGGGATCTTCCCGGACCGAGTCACGAACCCGTGTCCCCTGCATTGGCAGGCAGGGTCTCAACCACTGCTCCACCAGGCAAGCCCGTTACACTTTTGTTTTAATTATGCAGTTGGCTCTATTGTGTTGATTTACATTTTATTGGTAAATCTCAACTGCTTTGGATTATGATGTGTTTACAAGGCTACACAGATAATCTGGAAGGGAAAATGAAGTAATACAAATGACAGAAAATGTTTTATAATAATAAAATTTTCTTGGCAAGCAGCAACCTTTTCTCAAAGTCAGTCTTTTAATATAATTTGCTTGCTTCCTAAATATGGCTTTCTTGTTTGTTCTTATCTTTATTGATTAGTGAGCATGTTAGATGACTTGGAAGGAATCTCACTGTCTTCAAGAAATAATTTGGCATTTTTGATCCGGAATGCTGACAATTCTCAAAAATGGGTCAGGAAAATCAAAGTAATAGATGGAAAAAAATCTCAATTTTAGCTGTTGATACAACTTTTCTTAAGTTTAGGGTGTGTTTTATAATTTACGTTACTAAAACAGATGTTGGAAGGTCCACCAACATATTTATTTTATGTTTTTAAATCATTTTACTTTGCTGTATTGAATTCAATTCATTCTGGAATTTAGGAGAATTTACCTCTTTATGAAAGAGATTATTGAAAGTAGAAAATGATTGATGACCTTCGCTTCCAGTATTCTTCTCAATAGACTTAGTCTCTCTTCTAATGCTTCCTGTATACTCAGTAATTGTATAAGGTTTAGAGAAAAATGCAGGTCTGGCTGAACATTAAGCACAGTACACTAAATAAAGTTTTTTACTTTGCAGAATATTTTACATGTGTGTCCCATAGATTCATCAGAGATTCTAGTTTTGGATAAAGGCAAGTACATTTAAGGACAATACAACATCCCTGTCTATGACATTGGCATTCGAATGAGAAGTGAATTTGGTTCAGGACGGTTCTTGGAATGCTTGGCATTTAGGTTATTTTAGGTCAACTCTTTGGGCAATTCAATTAGAGTATTTATTGAATGGTTTTCGTGAGCTGAATGGTTGTCATGTCATGTCATAGATGGTCTAAAACATGACTCTTATTTCTACAATAGTTGTGTTGGTCAGATAAGGCATCTTACCTGATGTATTTAATCCAAGATAATGATGCATGAGTAAGAGGCAGATCATTCTCGAGGAAGTAATTTTGGTTTTGAGAGAGGCATTCTTAGGGAAATAGGCCTTGCAGTGCTCATTTAGAGCTGGGCAGGATTGAGGTCCAGAGAGAGGAGGGAAAGGATATTTGGGTGGAGGGAAGGGCATTGGCAGAGCCTCAGAGGCCTGACGGTTCCTGGGGCCTGTGTGGGAATGGTGGGAAAGTTGGGCTGCAGTCAGCCTGTGGGTGGCCTGGACGTTGGGTAATGAGCGTGGCCATCAGTTTATGGGTGCCCTCTGTAGAGTTGTCTGTAACTTGCTTCCTCCCTGAGGAAGTGTGACACGCTTCTGCTAGCTGCAGTGTCTTCCCCACAGCTGTGCTGTCCATTGAGGAGAAGGGGGCCTGCTCTGCCATGGCTTCCTTACTCCTCAGGGTATGGCGTGTGAGTTATTTTAATAATGTATCAATCTGCCTTTTCTTTCTTTTGTCACAATGCATTTGCTTTCTAAAGTGGTCTTCTTTTCAGGATAATAATTTGGTTTCCACAGGGAAAATCATAATGTATGCGGCAAATTACTGACTAAAGGCAAATTTCTGACTTAAAAACATGAATCTCTAATTTGTTTCTAATAGTTCTTCTTTTGTTTAAATTTTTGTTTTGTTAGTTATGTATAGAAACTTAAGGATAGTAATTTCTGCTCAGGTGGATAGTGGTACTGTTTAGCACAGCTCATTGGTCTTCTGAAACTTTTAAAAATGCAGTCTGATTCATTCCAGCCAAGTTAATTATGAGGTACATATTTTTTTCCCCTAATGGAGACAAATGTAAAAGACAGAGATACAGAAATCATCTCCAGTTTAGATTGAAGAAATTTTAGTTACTACTGTTTGTTCCTGCTATTTGATCACAGTTTATTTTTTTTTTGAAGTCTGTCTCTAATCAAATAAGATTTAATGTTTTAGAAGTAAAAGAGCACCATGACTAAATTAATAAGAAAAGTTAATTTAAGGACAAGAATTGATTTTTAAAAATATAAAAGTACATTTCATGACTTGATTTCAAGATGATCTGGTGGTATCCTTATACTGCTGCAGAAGGAAGTCCACAGTGGGACGAGAATGATGCTTAAAAATCACCACCCTTATTATCTATGACTGAACATGTCTTAGTCCAGGCCAGTGTGCCTACCACCTCTGTGGTACACTGTTGATTTCATTTTTCTTCCAGTATTTACTTTTGGTCCTGGACCAATTATCTAGCTGTGATGGGATTCTCCAAAAGTATCCTACATTTTGTACTTAGTGAACTAGTGATTGTTCTGTTTGCAGACATTCTTTCTGAGGCTCTACTCTTGCCTCGGAAACCTACATTTGCAGAAAGGGAAATGTATAGGTTTTCCTTTTAAATGTATTTATTTTTATTTATATTTTATTTATTTTTGGCTGTGTTGGGTCTTCGTTTCTGTGCGAGGGCCTTCTCTAGTTGCGGCGAGCAGGGGCCACTCCTCATCGTGGTTCGTGGGCCTCTCACTGCCGTGGCGCCTCTTGTTGCGGAGCACAGGCTCCAGAAGCGCAGGCTCAGTAGTTGTGGCTCACGGGCTTAGTTGCACTGCAGCATGTGGGATCTTCCCGGACCAGGGCTCAAATCCGTGTCCCCTGCACTGGCAGGCGGATTCTTAACCACTGCCCCGCCCGTTATTCTTTTTTTTAAAAAAATATTTCCTCATATGTGTTTATGTGATGATGCCTTTATTTATTTTTTTATTATTGTTTATATTTGGCTGAGTTGAGTCTCTGTTGCTGCGCGCAGGCTTTCCCTAGTTGTGGCAAGTGGGGGCTACTCTTTGTTGTGGTGTGCGGACTTCTCATTGTGGTGGCTTCTCTTGTTGCGGAGCGTGGGCTCTAAGAGTGCGGGCTTCAGTAATTGCAGCACCTGGGCTCAGTATTTGCGGCACACAGGCCCTAGAGTGCGCGGGCTTCATTAGTTGCAGCGTGCGGCCTCAGTTGTTGTGGCTGGTGGGCTCTAGAGCGCAGGCTCAGTAGTTGTGATGTACGGGTATACTTGCTCTGCGGCACGTGGGATCTTCCCGGACCAGGGCTGGAACCCGTGTCCCCTGCATTGGCAGACGGATTCTTAACTAGTGCACCACCAGGAAAGTCCCAGACTTTCCTTTTCTTAATGACAATTTTGAAGAGTCCTGGTTCACATATTTCATAGACTGTCCTTCAACTTGGCTTTGTGTGATGTTCTCCTCATGACCATAGTGGAGTTAGGGTTTTGGGGAAAGAGATGTTTACTTTTAATATTCGGTTTCAACTCTATCTCTTGGCTTTTTATATAAGATATTCAATGCATTTAGTTATATATTTAAAAAAGCAGTCTTGTAGACTATTATTTTAAAATCTGCTTGCTATTTTGTAATCTGCTTGGGTTGATGGTGGAATGCTTTTTTTTTTTTTTCAGTACGTGGGCCTCTCCCTGTTGTGGAGTCTCCCGTTACGGAGCACAGGCTCCCAACCCGCATGCTCAGTGGCCATGGCTCACGGGCCTAGCCGCTCCGCGGCATGTGGGATCTTCCCGGACCGAGTCACGAACCCGTGTCCCCTGCATTGGCAGGCAGGCTCTCAACCACTGCTCCACCAGGGAAGCCCGGTACACTTTTGTTTTAATTATGCAGTTGGCTCTATTGTGTTGATTTACATTTTATTTGTAAATCTCAACTGCTTTGGATTATGATGTGTTTACAAGGCTACACAGATAATCTGGAAGGGAAAATGAAGTAATACAAATGACAGAAAAAGTTTTATAATAATGAAATTTTCTTGGCAAGCAGCAACCTTTTCTCAAAGTCAGTCTTTTAATATAATTTGCTTGCTTCCTAAATATGGCTTTCTTGTTTGTTCTTATCTTTATTGATTAGTGAGCATGTTAGATGACTTGGGAGGAATCTCACTGTCTTCAACAAATAATTTGGCATTATTGATCCAGAATGCTGACAATTCTCAAAAATGGGTCAGGAAAATCAAAGTAATAGATGGAAAAAAATCTCAATTTTAGCTGTTGATATAACTTTTCTTAAATTTAGGGTGTTTTTTATAATTTAAGTTACTAAAACAGATGGTGGAAGGTCCACCAAGATATTTATTTTATGTATTTAAAGCATTTTACTTTGCTGTATTGAATTCCATTCATTCTGGAATTTAGGAGCATTTACCTCTTTATGAAAGAGACTATTGAAAGTAGAAAATGATTGATGACCTTCGCTTCCAGTATTCTTCTCAATAGACTTAGGCTCTCTTCTAATGCTTCTTGCATACTAAGTAATTGTATAAGGTTTAGAGAATAATTTAGGTCTGTCTGAACTTTAAGCACAGTACACTAAATAAAGCTTTTTCACTTTGCAGAATATTTTACATGTGTGTCCCATAGATTCATCAGAGATTCTAGTTTTGGATAAAGGCAAGTACATTTAAGGACAATACAGCATCCCTGTCTGTGACATTGGCATTCGAATGAGAAGTGAATTTGGTTCACGACGGTTCTTGGAATGCTTGGCATTTAGGTTATTTTAGGTCAACTCTTTGGGCAATTCAATTAGAGTATTTATTGAATGGTTTTCGTGAGCTGAATGGTTGTCATGTCATGTCATAGATGGTCTAAAACATGACTCTTATTTCTAAAATAGTTGTGTTGGTCAGATAAGGCATCTTACATGAAGTATGTAATCCAAGATAATGATGCATGAGTAAGAGGCAGATCATTCTCGAGGAAGTAATTTTGGTTTTGAGAGAGGCATTCTTAGGGAAATAGGCCTTGCAGTGCTCATTTAGAGCTGGGCAGGATTGAGGTCCAGAGAGAGGAGGGAAAGGATATTTGGGTAGAGGGAAGGGCATTGGCAGAGCCTCAGAGGCCTGACGGTTCCTGGGGCCTGTGTGGGAATGGTGGGAAAGTTGGGCTGCAGTCAGCCTGTGGGTGGCCTGGACGTTGGGTAATGAGCGTGGCCGTCAGTTTATGGGTGCCCTCTGTAGAGTTGTCTGTAACTTGCTTCCTCCCTGAGGAAGTGTGACACGCTTCTGCTAGCTGCAGTGTCTTCCCCACAGCTGTGCTGTCCATTGAGGAGAAGGGGGCCTGCTCTGCCATGGATTCCTTACTCCTCAGGGTATGGCGTGTGAGTTATTTTAATAATGTATCAATCTGCCTTTTCTTTCTTTTGTCACAATGCATTTGCTTTCTAAAGTGGTCTTGTTTTCAGGATAATAATTGGGTTTCCACAGGGAAAATCATAATGTATGAGGCAAATTACTGACTAAAGGCAAATTTCTGACTTAAAAACATGAATCTCTAATTTGTTTCTAGTAGTTCTTCTTTTGTTTAAATTTTTGTTTTGTTAGTTATGTATAGAAACTTAAGGATAGTAATTTCTGCTCAGGTGGATAGTGGTACTCTTTAGCACAGCTCATTGGTCTTCTGAAACTTTTACAAATGCAGTCTGATTCATTCCGGCCAAGTTAATTATGAGGTACATATTTTTTTCCCTTATGGAGACAAATGTAAAAGACAGAGATACAGAAATCATCTCCAGTTTAGATTGAAGAAATTTTAGTTACTACTGTTTGTTCCTGCTATTTGATCAGAGTTTATTTTTATTTTTTGAAGTCTGTCTCTAATCAAATAAGATTTAATGTTTTAGAAGTAAAAGAGCACCATGACTAAATTAATAAGAAAAGTTAATTTAAGGACAAGAATTGATTTTTAAAAATATAAAAGTACATTTCATGACTTGATTTCAAGATGATCTGGTGGTATTCTTATACTGCTGCAGAAGGATGTCCACAGTGGGACGAGAATGAGGCTTAAAAATCACCACCCTTATTATCTATGACTGAACATGTCTTAGTCCAGGCCAGTGTGCCTACCACCTCTGTGGTACACTGTTGATTTCATTTTTCTTCCAGTATTTACTTTTGGTCCTGGACCAATTATCTAGCTGTGATGGGATTCTCCAAAAGTATCCTACATTTTGTACTTAGTGAACTAGTGATTGTTCTGTTTGCAGACATTCTTTCTGAGGCTCTACACTTGCCTCGAAAACCTACATTTGCAGAAAGGGAAATGTATAGGTTTTCCTTTTAAATGTATTTATTTTTGTTTATATTTTATTTATTTTTGGCTGTGTTGGGTCTTCGTTTCTGTGCGAGGGCCTTCTCTAGTTGCGGCGAGCAGGGGCCACTCCTCATCGTTGTTCGTGGGCCTCTCACTGCCGTGGCGCCTCTTGTTGCAGAGCACAGGCTCCAGAAGCGCAGGCTCAGTAGTTGTGGCTCCCGGGCTTAGTTGCACTGCAGCATGTGGGATCTTCCCGGACCAGGGCTCAAATCCGTGTCCCCTGCACTGGCAGGCGGATTCTTAACCACTGCCCAGCCCGTTATTCTTTTTTTAAAAAAAATATTTCCTCATTTGTGTTTATGTGATGATGCCTTTATTTATTTTTTTATTATTGTTTATATTTGGCTGAGTTGAGTCTCTTTTGCTGCGCGCAGGCTTTCCCTAGTTGTGGCAAGTGGGGGCTAATCTTTGTTGTGGTGTGCGGACTTCTCATTGTGGTGGCTTCTCTTGTTGCGGAGCGTGGGCTCTAAGAGTGCGGGCTTCAGTAATTGCAGCACCTGGGCTCAGTATTTGCGGCACACAGGCCCTAGAGTGCGCGGCCTTCATTAGTTGCAGCGTGTGGCCTCAGTTGTTGTGGCTGGTGGGCTCTAGAGCGCAGGCTCAGTAGTTGTGATGTACGGGCTTACTTGCTCTGCGGCACGTGGGATCTTCCCGGACCAGGGCTGGAACCCGTGTCTCCTGCATTGGCAGACGGATTCTTAACTAGTGCACCACCAGGAAAGTCCCAGACTTTCCTTTTCTTAATGACAATTTTGAAGAGTCCTGGTTCACATATTTCATAGACTGTCCTTCAACTTGGCTTTGTGTGATGTTCTCCTCATGACCATAGTGGAGTTAGGGTTTTGGGGAAGGAGATGTTTACTTTTAATATTCAGTTTCAACTCTGTCTCTTGGCTTTTTATATAAGATATTCAATGCATTTAGTTATATATTTAAAAAAGCAGGCTTGTAGACTATTATTTTAAAATCTGCTTGCTATTTTGTAATCTGCTTGGGTTGATGGTGGAATGTTTTTTTTTTTTTTTTTTCAGTACGTGGGCCTCTCCCTGTTGTGGAGTCTCCCGTTCCGGAGCACAGGCTCCCAACCCGCATGCTCAGTGGCCATGGCTCACGGGCCTAGCCGCTCCGCGGCATGTGGGATCTTCCCGGACCGAGTCACGAACCCGTGTCCCCTGCATTGGCAGGCAGGCTCTCAACCACTGCTCCACCAGGCAAGCCCGTTACACTTTTGTTTTAATTATGCAGTTGGCTCTATTGTGTTGATTTACATTTTATTGGTAAATCTCAACTGCTTTGGATTATGATGTGTTTACAAGGCTACACAGATAATCTGGAAGGGAAAATGAAGTAATACAAATGACAGAAAATGTTTTATAATAATAAAATTTTCTTGGCAAGCAGCAACCTTTTCTCAAAGTCAGTCTTTTAATATAATTTGCTTGCTTCATAAATATGGCTTTCTTGTTTGTTCTTATCTTTATTGATTAGTGAGCATGTTAGATGACTTGGAAGGAATCTCACTGTCTTCAAGAAATAATTTGGCATTTTTGATCCGGAATGCTGACAATTCTCAAAAATGGGTCAGGAAAATCAAAGTAATAGATGGAAAAAAATCTCAATTTTAGCTGTTGATACAACTTTTCTTAAGTTTAGGGTGTGTTTTATAATTTACGTTACTAAAACAGATGTTGGAAGGTCCACCAACATATTTATTTTATGTTTTTAAATCATTTTACTTTGCTGTATTGAATTCAATTCATTCTGGAATTTAGGAGAATTTACCTCTTTATGAAAGAGATTATTGAAAGTAGAAAATGATTGATGACCTTCGCTTCCAGTATTCTTCTCAATAGACTTAGTCTCTCTTCTAATGCTTCCTGTATACTCAGTAATTGTATAAGGTTTAGAGAAAAATGCAGGTCTGGCTGAACATTAAGCACAGTACACTAAATAAAGTTTTTTACTTTGCAGAATATTTTACATGTGTGTCCCATAGATTCATCAGAGATTCTAGTTTTGGATAAAGGCAAGTACATTTAAGGACAATACAACATCCCTGTCTATGACATTGGCATTCGAATGAGAAGTGAATTTGGTTCAGGACGGTTCTTGGAATGCTTGGCATTTAGGTTATTTTAGGTCAACTCTTTGGGCAATTCAATTAGAGTATTTATTGAATGGTTTTCGTGAGCTGAATGGTTGTCATGTCATGTCATAGATGGTCTAAAACATGACTCTTATTTCTACAATAGTTGTGTTGGTCAGATAAGGCATCTTACATGAAGTATGTAATCCAAGATAATGATGCATGAGTAAGAGGCAGATCATTCTCGAGGAAGTAATTTTGGTTTTGAGAGAGGCATTCTTAGGGAAATAGGCCTTGCAGTGCTCATTTAGAGCTGGGCAGGATTGAGGTCCAGAGAGAGGAGGGAAAGGATATTTGGGTAGAGGGAAGGGCATTGGCAGAGCCTCAGAGGCCTGACGGTTCCTGGGGCCTGTGTGGGAATGGTGGGAAAGTTGGGCTGCAGTCAGCCTGTGGGTGGCCTGGACGTTGGGTAATGAGCGTGGCCGTCAGTTTATGGGTGCCCTCTGTAGAGTTGTCTGTAACTTGCTTCCTCCCTGAGGAAGTGTGACACGCTTCTGCTAGCTGCAGTGTCTTCCCCACAGCTGTGCTGTCCATTGAGGAGAAGGGGGCCTGCTCTGCCATGGATTCCTTACTCCTCAGGGTATGGCGTGTGAGTTATTTTAATAATGTATCAATCTGCCTTTTCTTTCTTTTGTCACAATGCATTTGCTTTCTAAAGTGGTCTTCTTTTCAGGATAATAATTGGGTTTCCACAGGGAAAATCATAATGTATGCGGCAAATTACTGACTAAAGGCAAATTTCTGACTTAAAAACATGAATCTCTAATTTGTTTCTAATAGTTCTTCTTTTGTTTAAATTTTTGTTTTGTTAGTTATGTATAGAAACTTAAGGATAGTAATTTCTGCTCAGGTGGATAGTGGTACTGTTTAGCACAGCTCATTGGTCTTCTGAAACTTTTAAAAATGCAGTCTGATTCATTCCAGCCAAGTTAATTATGAGGTACATATTTTTTTCCCCTAATGGAGACAAATGTAAAAGACAGAGATACAGAAATCATCTCCAGTTTAGATTGAAGAAATTTTAGTTACTACTGTTTGTTCCGGCTATTTGATCAGAGTTTATTTTTATTTTTTGAAGTCTGTCTCTAATCAAATAAGATTTAATGTTTTAGAAGTAAAAGAGCACCATGACTAAACTGATAAGAAAAGTTAATTTAAGGACAAGAATTGATTTTTAAAAATATAAAAGTACATTTCATGACTTGATTTCAAGATGATCTTGTGGTATCCTTATACTGCTGCAGAGGGAAGTCCACAGTGGGACGAGAATGATGCTTAAAAATCACCACCCTTATTATCTATGACTGAACATGTCTTATTCCAGGCCAGTGTGCCTACCACCTCTGTGGTACACTGTTGATTTCATTTTTCTTCCAGTATTTACTTTTGGTCCTGGACCAATTATCTAGCTGTGATGGGATTCTCCAAAATTATCCTACATTTTGTACTTAGTGAACTAGTGATTGTTCTGTTTGCAGACATTCTTTCTGAGGCTCTACTCTTGCCTCGAAAACCTACATTTGCAGAAAGGGAAATGTATAGGTTTTCCTTTTAAATGTATTTATTTTTATTTATATTTTATTTATTTTTGGCTGTGTTGGGTCTTCGTTTCTGTGCGGGGGCCTTCTCTAGTTGCGGCGAGCAGGGGCCACTCCTCATCGTGGTTCGAGGGCCTCTCAGTGCCGTGGCGCCTCTTGTTGTGGAGCACAGGCTCCAGAAGCGCAGGCTCAGTAGTTGTGGCTCCCGGGCTTAGTTGCACTGCAGCATGTGGGATCTTCCCGGACCAGGGCTCAAATCCGTGTCCCCTGCACTGGCAGGCGGATTCTTAACCACTGCCCAGCCCGTTATTCTTTTTTTAAAAAAAATATTTCCTCATTTGTGTTTATGTGATGATGCCTTTATTTATTTTTTTATTATTGTTTATATTTGGCTGAGTTGAGTCTCTTTTGCTGCGCGCAGGCTTTCCCTAGTTGTGGCAAGTGGGGGCTAATCTTTGTTGTGGTGTGCGGACTTCTCATTGTGGTGGCTTCTCTTGTTGCGGAGCGTGGGCTCTAAGAGTGCGGGCTTCAGTAATTGCAGCACCTGGGCTCAGTATTTGCGGCACACAGGCCCTAGAGTGCGCGGCCTTCATTAGTTGCAGCGTGTGGCCTCAGTTGTTGTGGCTGGTGGGCTCTAGAGCGCAGGCTCAGTAGTTGTGATGTACGGGCTTACTTGCTCTGCGGCACGTGGGATCTTCCCGGACCAGGGCTGGAACCCGTGTCTCCTGCATTGGCAGACGGATTCTTAACTAGTGCACCACCAGGAAAGTCCCAGACTTTCCTTTTCTTAATGACAATTTTGAAGAGTCCTGGTTCACATATTTCATAGACTGTCCTTCAACTTGGCTTTGTGTGATGTTCTCCTCATGACCATAGTGGAGTTAGGGTTTTGGGGAAGGAGATGTTTACTTTTAATATTCAGTTTCAACTCTGTCTCTTGGCTTTTTATATAAGATATTCAATGCATTTAGTTATATATTTAAAAAAGCAGGCTTGTAGACTATTATTTTAAAATCTGCTTGCTATTTTGTAATCTGCTTGGGTTGATGGTGGAATGTTTTTTTTTTTTTTTTTTCAGTACGTGGGCCTCTCCCTGTTGTGGAGTCTCCCGTTCCGGAGCACAGGCTCCCAACCCGCATGCTCAGTGGCCATGGCTCACGGGCCTAGCCGCTCCGCGGCATGTGGGATCTTCCCGGACCGAGTCACGAACCCGTGTCCCCTGCATTGGCAGGCAGGGTCTCAACCACTGCTCCACCAGGCAAGCCCGTTACACTTTTGTTTTAATTATGCAGTTGGCTCTATTGTGTTGATTTACATTTTATTGGTAAATCTCAACTGCTTTGGATTATGATGTGTTTACAAGGCTACACAGATAATCTGGAAGGGAAAATGAAGTAATACAAATGACAGAAAATGTTTTATAATAATAAAATTTTCTTGGCAAGCAGCAACCTTTTCTCAAAGTCAGTCTTTTAATATAATTTGCTTGCTTCATAAATATGGCTTTCTTGTTTGTTCTTATCTTTATTGATTAGTGAGCATGTTAGATGACTTGGAAGGAATCTCACTGTCTTCAAGAAATAATTTGGCATTTTTGATCCGGAATGCTGACAATTCTCAAAAATGGGTCAGGAAAATCAAAGTAATAGATGGAAAAAAATCTCAATTTTAGCTGTTGATACAACTTTTCTTAAGTTTAGGGTGTGTTTTATAATTTACGTTACTAAAACAGATGTTGGAAGGTCCACCAACATATTTATTTTATGTTTTTAAATCATTTTACTTTGCTGTATTGAATTCAATTCATTCTGGAATTTAGGAGAATTTACCTCTTTATGAAAGAGATTATTGAAAGTAGAAAATGATTGATGACCTTCGCTTCCAGTATTCTTCTCAATAGACTTAGTCTCTCTTCTAATGCTTCCTGTATACTCAGTAATTGTATAAGGTTTAGAGAAAAATGCAGGTCTGGCTGAACATTAAGCACAGTACACTAAATAAAGTTTTTTACTTTGCAGAATATTTTACATGTGTGTCCCATAGATTCATCAGAGATTCTAGTTTTGGATAAAGGCAAGTACATTTAAGGACAATACAACATCCCTGTCTATGACATTGGCATTCGAATGAGAAGTGAATTTGGTTCAGGACGGTTCTTGGAATGCTTGGCATTTAGGTTATTTTAGGTCAACTCTTTGGGCAATTCAATTAGAGTATTTATTGAATGGTTTTCGTGAGCTGAATGGTTGTCATGTCATGTCATAGATGGTCTAAAACATGACTCTTATTTCTACAATAGTTGTGTTGGTCAGATAAGGCATCTTACCTGATGTATTTAATCCAAGATAATGATGCATGAGTAAGAGGCAGATCATTCTCGAGGAAGTAATTTTGGTTTTGAGAGAGGCATTCTTAGGGAAATAGGCCTTGCAGTGCTCATTTAGAGCTGGGCAGGATTGAGGTCCAGAGAGAGGAGGGAAAGGATATTTGGGTGGAGGGAAGGGCATTGGCAGAGCCTCAGAGGCCTGACGGTTCCTGGGGCCTGTGTGGGAATGGTGGGAAAGTTGGGCTGCAGTCAGCCTGTGGGTGGCCTGGACGTTGGGTAATGAGCGTGGCCGTCAGTTTATGGGTGCCCTCTGTAGAGTTGTCTGTAACTTGCTTCCTCCCTGAGGAAGTGTGACACGCTTCTGCTAGCTGCAGTGTCTTCCCCACAGCTGTGCTGTCCATTGAGGAGAAGGGGGCCTGCTCTGCCATGGCTTCCTTACTCCTCAGGGTATGGCGTGTGAGTTATTTTAATAATGTATCAATCTGCCTTTTCTTTCTTTTGTCACAATGCATTTGCTTTCTAAAGTGGTCTTCTTTTCAGGATAATAATTGGGTTTCCACAGGGAAAATCATAATGTATGCGGCAAATTACTGACTAAAGGCAAATTTCTGACTTAAAAACATGAATCTCTAATTTGTTTCTAATAGTTCTTCTTTTGTTTAAATTTTTGTTTTGTTAGTTATGTATAGAAACTTAAGGATAGTAATTTCTGCTCAGGTGGATAGTGGTACTGTTTAGCACAGCTCATTGGTCTTCTGAAACTTTTAAAAATGCAGTCTGATTCATTCCAGCCAAGTTAATTATGAGGTACATATTTTTTTCCCCTAATGGAGACAAATGTAAAAGACAGAGATACAGAAATCATCTCCAGTTTAGATTGAAGAAATTTTAGTTACTACTGTTTGTTCCTGCTATTTGATCACAGTTTATTTTTTTTTTGAAGTCTGTCTCTAATCAAATAAGATTTAATGTTTTAGAAGTAAAAGAGCACCATGACTAAATTAATAAGAAAAGTTAATTTAAGGACAAGAATTGATTTTTAAAAATATAAAAGTACATTTCATGACTTGATTTCAAGATGATCTGGTGGTATCCTTATACTGCTGCAGAAGGAAGTCCACAGTGGGACGAGAATGATGCTTAAAAATCACCACCCTTATTATCTATGACTGAACATGTCTTAGTCCAGGCCAGTGTGCCTACCACCTCTGTGGTACACTGTTGATTTCATTTTTCTTCCAGTATTTACTTTTGGTCCTGGACCAATTATCTAGCTGTGATGGGATTCTCCAAAAGTATCCTACATTTTGTACTTAGTGAACTAGTGATTGTTCTGTTTGCAGACATTCTTTCTGAGGCTCTACTCTTGCCTCGGAAACCTACATTTGCAGAAAGGGAAATGTATAGGTTTTCCTTTTAAATGTATTTATTTTTATTTATATTTTATTTATTTTTGGCTGTGTTGGGTCTTCGTTTCTGTGCGAGGGCCTTCTCTAGTTGCGGCGAGCAGGGGCCACTCCTCATCGTGGTTCGTGGGCCTCTCACTGCCGTGGCGCCTCTTGTTGCGGAGCACAGGCTCCAGAAGCGCAGGCTCAGTAGTTGTGGCTCACGGGCTTAGTTGCACTGCAGCATGTGGGATCTTCCCGGACCAGGGCTCAAATCCGTGTCCCCTGCACTGGCAGGCGGATTCTTAACCACTGCCCCGCCCGTTATTCTTTTTTTTAAAAAAATATTTCCTCATATGTGTTTATGTGATGATGCCTTTATTTATTTTTTTATTATTGTTTATATTTGGCTGAGTTGAGTCTCTGTTGCTGCGCGCAGGCTTTCCCTAGTTGTGGCAAGTGGGGGCTACTCTTTGTTGTGGTGTGCGGACTTCTCATTGTGGTGGCTTCTCTTGTTGCGGAGCGTGGGCTCTAAGAGTGCGGGCTTCAGTAATTGCAGCACCTGGGCTCAGTATTTGCGGCACACAGGCCCTAGAGTGCGCGGGCTTCATTAGTTGCAGCGTGCGGCCTCAGTTGTTGTGGCTGGTGGGCTCTAGAGCGCAGGCTCAGTAGTTGTGATGTACGGGTATACTTGCTCTGCGGCACGTGGGATCTTCCCGGACCAGGGCTGGAACCCGTGTCCCCTGCATTGGCAGACGGATTCTTAACTAGTGCACCACCAGGAAAGTCCCAGACTTTCCTTTTCTTAATGACAATTTTGAAGAGTCCTGGTTCACATATTTCATAGACTGTCCTTCAACTTGGCTTTGTGTGATGTTCTCCTCATGACCATAGTGGAGTTAGGGTTTTGGGGAAAGAGATGTTTACTTTTAATATTCGGTTTCAACTCTATCTCTTGGCTTTTTATATAAGATATTCAATGCATTTAGTTATATATTTAAAAAAGCAGTCTTGTAGACTATTATTTTAAAATCTGCTTGCTATTTTGTAATCTGCTTGGGTTGATGGTGGAATGCTTTTTTTTTTTTTTTCAGTACGTGGGCCTCTCCCTGTTGTGGAGTCTCCCGTTACGGAGCACAGGCTCCCAACCCGCATGCTCAGTGGCCATGGCTCACGGGCCTAGCCGCTCCGCGGCATGTGGGATCTTCCCGGACCGAGTCACGAACCCGTGTCCCCTGCATTGGCAGGCAGGCTCTCAACCACTGCTCCACCAGGGAAGCCCGGTACACTTTTGTTTTAATTATGCAGTTGGCTCTATTGTGTTGATTTACATTTTATTTGTAAATCTCAACTGCTTTGGATTATGATGTGTTTACAAGGCTACACAGATAATCTGGAAGGGAAAATGAAGTAATACAAATGACAGAAAAAGTTTTATAATAATGAAATTTTCTTGGCAAGCAGCAACCTTTTCTCAAAGTCAGTCTTTTAATATAATTTGCTTGCTTCCTAAATATGGCTTTCTTGTTTGTTCTTATCTTTATTGATTAGTGAGCATGTTAGATGACTTGGGAGGAATCTCACTGTCTTCAACAAATAATTTGGCATTATTGATCCAGAATGCTGACAATTCTCAAAAATGGGTCAGGAAAATCAAAGTAATAGATGGAAAAAAATCTCAATTTTGCTGTTGATATAACTTTTCTTAAATTTAGGGTGTTTTTTATAATTTAAGTTACTAAAACAGATGGTGGAAGGTCCACCAAGATATTTATTTTATGTATTTAAAGCATTTTACTTTGCTGTATTGAATTCCATTCATTCTGGAATTTAGGAGCATTTACCTCTTTATGAAAGAGACTATTGAAAGTAGAAAATGATTGATGACCTTCGCTTCCAGTATTCTTCTCAATAGACTTAGGCTCTCTTCTAATGCTTCTTGCATACTAAGTAATTGTATAAGGTTTAGAGAATAATTTAGGTCTGTCTGAACTTTAAGCACAGTACACTAAATAAAGCTTTTTCACTTTGCAGAATATTTTACATGTGTGTCCCATAGATTCATCAGAGATTCTAGTTTTGGATAAAGGCAAGTACATTTAAGGACAATACAGCATCCCTGTCTGTGACATTGGCATTCGAATGAGAAGTGAATTTGGTTCACGACGGTTCTTGGAATGCTTGGCATTTAGGTTATTTTAGGTCAACTCTTTGGGCAATTCAATTAGAGTATTTATTGAATGGTTTTCGTGAGCTGAATGGTTGTCATGTCATGTCATAGATGGTCTAAAACATGACTCTTATTTCTAAAATAGTTGTGTTGGTCAGATAAGGCATCTTACATGAAGTATGTAATCCAAGATAATGATGCATGAGTAAGAGGCAGATCATTCTCGAGGAAGTAATTTTGGTTTTGAGAGAGGCATTCTTAGGGAAATAGGCCTTGCAGTGCTCATTTAGAGCTGGGCAGGATTGAGGTCCAGAGAGAGGAGGGAAAGGATATTTGGGTAGAGGGAAGGGCATTGGCAGAGCCTCAGAGGCCTGACGGTTCCTGGGGCCTGTGTGGGAATGGTGGGAAAGTTGGGCTGCAGTCAGCCTGTGGGTGGCCTGGACGTTGGGTAATGAGCGTGGCCGTCAGTTTATGGGTGCCCTCTGTAGAGTTGTCTGTAACTTGCTTCCTCCCTGAGGAAGTGTGACACGCTTCTGCTAGCTGCAGTGTCTTCCCCACAGCTGTGCTGTCCATTGAGGAGAAGGGGGCCTGCTCTGCCATGGATTCCTTACTCCTCAGGGTATGGCGTGTGAGTTATTTTAATAATGTATCAATCTGCCTTTTCTTTCTTTTGTCACAATGCATTTGCTTTCTAAAGTGGTCTTGTTTTCAGGATAATAATTGGGTTTCCACAGGGAAAATCATAATGTATGAGGCAAATTACTGACTAAAGGCAAATTTCTGACTTAAAAACATGAATCTCTAATTTGTTTCTAGTAGTTCTTCTTTTGTTTAAATTTTTGTTTTGTTAGTTATGTATAGAAACTTAAGGATAGTAATTTCTGCTCAGGTGGATAGTGGTACTGTTTAGCACAGCTCATTGGTCTTCTGAAACTTTTACAAATGCAGTCTGATTCATTCCGGCCAAGTTAATTATGAGGTACATATTTTTTTCCCTTATGGAGACAAATGTAAAAGACAGAGATACAGAAATCATCTCCAGTTTAGATTGAAGAAATTTTAGTTACTACTGTTTGTTCCTGCTATTTGATCAGAGTTTATTTTTATTTTTTGAAGTCTGTCTCTAATCAAATAAGATTTAATGTTTTAGAAGTAAAAGAGCACCATGACTAAATTAATAAGAAAAGTTAATTTAAGGACAAGAATTGATTTTTAAAAATATAAAAGTACATTTCATGACTTGATTTCAAGATGATCTGGTGGTATTCTTATACTGCTGCAGAAGGATGTCCACAGTGGGACGAGAATGAGGCTTAAAAATCACCACCCTTATTATCTATGACTGAACATGTCTTAGTCCAGGCCAGTGTGCCTACCACCTCTGTGGTACACTGTTGATTTCATTTTTCTTCCAGTATTTACTTTTGGTCCTGGACCAATTATCTAGCTGTGATGGGATTCTCCAAAAGTATCCTACATTTTGTACTTAGTGAACTAGTGATTGTTCTGTTTGCAGACATTCTTTCTGAGGCTCTACACTTGCCTCGAAAACCTACATTTGCAGAAAGGGAAATGTATAGGTTTTCCTTTTAAATGTATTTATTTTTGTTTATATTTTATTTATTTTTGGCTGTGTTGGGTCTTCGTTTCTGTGCGAGGGCCTTCTCTAGTTGCGGCGAGCAGGGGCCACTCCTCATCGTTGTTCGTGGGCCTCTCACTGCCGTGGCGCCTCTTGTTGCAGAGCACAGGCTCCAGAAGCGCAGGCTCAGTAGTTGTGGCTCCCGGGCTTAGTTGCACTGCAGCATGTGGGATCTTCCCGGACCAGGGCTCAAATCCGTGTCCCCTGCACTGGCAGGCGGATTCTTAACCTCTGCCCCGCCCGTTATTCTTTTTTTTTAAATATTTCCTCATTTGTGTTTATGTGATGATGCCTTTATTTATTTTTTTATTATTGTTTATATTTGGCTGAGTTGAGTCTGTGTTGCTGCGTGCAGGCTTTCCCTAGTTGTGGCAAGTGGGGGCTACTCTTTTTTTTTTTTTTTTTTTTTTTTTTTTTCCTTTTTCTTTTTGCGGTATGCGGGCCTCTCACCGTTGTGGCCTCTCCCGTTGCGGAGCACCGGCTCCGGACGCGCAGGCTCAGCGGCCATGGCTCACGGGCCCAGCCGCTCCGCAGCATATGGGATCCTCCCAGACCGGGGCACGAACCCGTATCCCCTGCATCCGCAGGCGGACTCTCAACCACTGCGCCACCAGGGAGGCCCGGGGGGCTACTCTTTGTTGTGGTGCGCGGACTTCTCATTGTGGTGGCTTCTCTTGTTGCGGAGCGTGGGCTCTAAGAGTGCGGGCTTCAGTAATTGCAGCACCTGGGCTCCGTATTTGCGGCACACAGGCACTAGAGTGCGCGGCCTTCATTAGTTGCAGCGTGTGTCCTCAGTTGTTGTGGCTGGCGGGCTCTAGAGCGCAGGCTCAGTAGTTGTGATGTACGGGCTTACTTGCTCTGCGGCATGTGGGATCTTCCCGGACCAGGGCTGGAACCCGTGTCCCCTGCATTGGCAGACGGATTCTTAACTAGTGCACCACCAGGAAAGTCCCAGACTTTCCTTTTCTTAATGACAATTTTGAAGAGTCCTG
This sequence comes from Mesoplodon bidens, assembly GCF_964165515.1. Lineage (NCBI taxonomy): Eukaryota > Metazoa > Chordata > Mammalia > Artiodactyla > Ziphiidae > Mesoplodon > Mesoplodon bidens. Next base: position 203,532 of record NW_027672161.1, read on the forward strand.
GTTCACATATTTCATAGACTGTCCTTCAACTTGGCTTTGTGTGATGTTCTCCTCATGACTGGAGTGGAGTTAGGGTTTTGGGGAAGGAGATGTTTACTTTTAATATTCGGTTTCAACTCTGTCTCTTGGCTTTTTATATAAGATATTCAATGCATTTAGTTATATATTTAAAAAGCAGGCTTGTAGACTATTATTTTAAAATCTGCTTGCTATTTTGTAATCTGCTTGGGTTGATGGTGGAATGTTTTTTTTTTTTTTTTTTCAGTACGTGGGCCTCTCCCTGTTGTGGAGTCTCCCGTTCCGGAGCACAGGCTCCCAACCCGCATGCTCAGTGGCCATGGCTCACGGGCCTAGCCGCTCCGCGGCATGTGGGATCTTCCCGGACCGAGTCACGAACCCGTGTCCCCTGCATTGGCAGGCAGGCTCTCAACCACTGCTCCACCAGGGAAGCCCGTTACACTTTTGTTTTAATTATGCAGTTGGCTCTATTGTGTTGATTTACATTTTATTGGTAAATCTCAACTGCTTTGGATTATGATGTGTTTACAAGGCTACACAGATAATCTGGAAGGGAAAATGAAGTAATACAAATGACAGAAAATGTTTTATAATAATAAAATTTTCTTGGCAAGCAGCAACCTTTTCTCAAAGTCAGTCTTTTAATATAATTTGCTTGCTTCATAAATATGGCTTTCTTGTTTGTTCTTATCTTTATTGATTAGTGAGCATGTTAGATGACTTTGAAGGAATCTCACTGTCTTCAAGAAATAATTTGGCATTTTTGATCCGGAATGCTGACAATTCTCAAAAATGGGTCAGGAAAATCAAAGTAATAGATGGAAAAAAATCTCAATTTTAGCTGTTGATACAACTTTTCTTAAGTTTAGGGTGTGTTTTATAATTTACGTTACTAAAACAGATGGTGGAAGGTCCACCAATATATTTATTTTATGTTTTTAAAGCATTTTACTTTGCTGTATTGAATTCAATTCATTCTGGAATTTAGGAGAATTTACCTCTTTATGAAAGAGATTATTGAAAGTAGAAAATGATTGATGACCTTCGCTTCCAGTATTCTTCTCAATAGACTTAGTCTCTCTTCTAATGCTTCCTGTATACTCAGTAATTGTATAAGGTTTAGAGAAAAATGCAGGTCTGGCTGAACATTAAGCACAGTACACTAAATAAAGCTTTTTTACTTTGCAGAATATTTTACATGTGTGTCCCATAGATTCATCAGAGATTCTAGTTTTGGATAAAGGCAAGTACATTTAAGGACAATACAACATCCCTGTCTATGACATTGGCATTCGAATGAGAAGTGAATTTGGTTCAGGACGGTTCTTGGAATGCTTGGCATTTAGGTTATTTTAGGTCAACTCTTTGGGCAATTCAATTAGAGTATTTATTGAATGGTTTTCGTGAGCTGAATGGTTGTCATGTCATGTCATAGATGGTCTAAAACATGACTCTTATTTCTACAATAGTTGTGTTGGTCAGATAAGGCATCTTACCTGATGTATTTAATCCAAGATAATGATGCATGAGTAAGAGGCAGATCATTCTCGAGGAAGTAATTTTGGTTTTGAGAGAGGCATTCTTAGGGAAATAGGCCTTGCAGTGCTCATTTAGAGCTGGGCAGGATTGAGGTCCAGAGAGAGGAGGGAAAGGATATTTGGGTGGAGGGAAGGGCATTGGCAGAGCCTCAGAGGCCTGACGGTTCCTGGGGCCTGTGTGGGAATGGTGGGAAAGTTGGGCTGCAGTCAGCCTGTGGGTGGCCTGGACGTTGGGTAATGAGCGTGGCCGTCAGTTTATGGGTGCCCTCTGTAGAGTTGTCTGTAACTTGCTTCCTCCCTGAGGAAGTGTGACACGCTTCTGCTAGCTGCAGTGTCTTCCCCACAGCTGTGCTGTCCATTGAGGAGAAGGGGGCCTGCTCTGCCATGGCTTCCTTACTCCTCAGGGTATGGCGTGTGAGTTATTTTAATAATGTATCAATCTGCCTTTTCTTTCTTTTGTCACAATGCATTTGCTTTCTAAAGTGGTCTTGTTTTCAGGATAATAATTGGGTTTCCACAGGGAAAATCATAATGTATGAGGCAAATTACTGACTAAAGGCAAATTTCTGACTTAAAAACATGAATCTCTAATTTGTTTCTAGTAGTTCTTCTTTTGTTTAAATTTTTGTTTTGTTAGTTATGTATAGAAACTTAAGGATAGTAATTTCTGCTCAGGTGGATAGTGGTACTGTTTAGCACAGCTCATTGGTCTTCTGAAACTTTTACAAATGCAGTCTGATTCATTCCGGCCAAGTTAATTATGAGGTACATATTTTTTTCCCCTAATGGAGACAAATGTAAAAGACAGAGATACAGAAATCATCTCCAGTTTAGATTGAAGAAATTTTAGTTACTACTGTTTGTTCCTGCTATTTGATCAGAGTTTATTTTTATTTTTTGAAGTCTGTCTCTAATCAAATAAGATTTAATGTTTTAGAAGTAAAAGAGCACCATGACTAAACTGATAAGAAAAGTTAATTTAAGGACAAGAATTGATTTTTAAAAATATAAAAGTACATTTCATGACTTGATTTCAAGATGATCTTGTGGTATCCTTATACTGCTGCAGAGGGAAGTCCACAGTGGGACGAGAATGATGCTTAAAAATCACCACCCTTATTATCTATGACTGAACATGTCTTATTCCAGGCCAGTGTGCCTACCACCTCTGTGGTACACTGTTGATTTCATTTTTCTTCCAGTATTTACTTTTGGTCCTGGACCAATTATCTAGCTGTGATGGGATTCTCCAAAATTATCCTACATTTTGTACTTAGTGAACTAGTGATTGTTCTGTTTGCAGACATTCTTTCTGAGGCTCTACTCTTGCCTCGAAAACCTACATTTGCAGAAAGGGAAATGTATAGGTTTTCCTTTTAAATGTATTTATTTTTATTTATATTTTATTTATTTTTGGCTGTGTTGGGTCTTCGTTTCTGTGCGGGGGCCTTCTCTAGTTGCGGCGAGCAGGGGCCAGTCCTCATCGTGGTTCGAGGGCCTCTCAGTGCCGTGGCGCCTCTTGTTGTGGAGCACAGGCTCCAGAAGCGCAGGCTCAGTAGTTGTGGCTCCCGGGCTTAGTTGCACTGCAGCATGTGGGATCTTCCCGGACCAGGGCTCAAATCCGTGTCCCCTGCACTGGCAGGCGGATTCTTAACCACTGCCCAGCCCGTTATTCTTTTTTTAAAAAAAATATTTCCTCATTTGTGTTTATGTGATGATGCCTTTATTTATTTTTTTATTATTGTTTATATTTGGCTGAGTTGAGTCTCTTTTGCTGCGCGCAGGCTTTCCCTAGTTGTGGCAAGTGGGGGCTAATCTTTGTTGTGGTGTGCGGACTTCTCATTGTGGTGGCTTCTCTTGTTGCGGAGCGTGGGCTCTAAGAGTGCGGGCTTCAGTAATTGCAGCACCTGGGCTCAGTATTTGCGGCACACAGGCCCTAGAGTGCGCGGCCTTCATTAGTTGCAGCGTGTGGCCTCAGTTGTTGTGGCTGGTGGGCTCTAGAGCGCAGGCTCAGTAGTTGTGATGTACGGGCTTACTTGCTCTGCGGCACGTGGGATCTTCCCGGACCAGGGCTGGAACCCGTGTCTCCTGCATTGGCAGACGGATTCTTAACTAGTGCACCACCAGGAAAGTCCCAGACTTTCCTTTTCTTAATGACAATTTTGAAGAGTCCTGGTTCACATATTTCATAGACTGTCCTTCAACTTGGCTTTGTGTGATGTTCTCCTCATGACCATAGTGGAGTTAGGGTTTTGGGGAAGGAGATGTTTACTTTTAATATTCAGTTTCAACTCTGTCTCTTGGCTTTTTATATAAGATATTCAATGCATTTAGTTATATATTTAAAAAAGCAGGCTTGTAGACTATTATTTTAAAATCTGCTTGCTATTTTGTAATCTGCTTGGGTTGATGGTGGAATGTTTTTTTTTTTTTTTTTCAGTACGTGGGCCTCTCCCTGTTGTGGAGTCTCCCGTTCCGGAGCACAGGCTCCCAACCCGCATGCTCAGTGGCCATGGCTCACGGGCCTAGCCGCTCCGCGGCATGTGGGATCTTCCCGGACCGAGTCACGAACCCGTGTCCCCTGCATTGGCAGGCAGGGTCTCAACCACTGCTCCACCAGGCAAGCCCGTTACACTTTTGTTTTAATTATGCAGTTGGCTCTATTGTGTTGATTTACATTTTATTGGTAAATCTCAACTGCTTTGGATTATGATGTGTTTACAAGGCTACACAGATAATCTGGAAGGGAAAATGAAGTAATACAAATGACAGAAAATGTTTTATAATAATAAAATTTTCTTGGCAAGCAGCAACCTTTTCTCAAAGTCAGTCTTTTAATATAATTTGCTTGCTTCATAAATATGGCTTTCTTGTTTGTTCTTATCTTTATTGATTAGTGAGCATGTTAGATGACTTGGAAGGAATCTCACTGTCTTCAAGAAATAATTTGGCATTTTTGATCCGGAATGCTGACAATTCTCAAAAATGGGTCAGGAAAATCAAAGTAATAGATGGAAAAAAATCTCAATTTTAGCTGTTGATACAACTTTTCTTAAGTTTAGGGTGTGTTTTATAATTTACGTTACTAAAACAGATGTTGGAAGGTCCACCAACATATTTATTTTATGTTTTTAAATCATTTTACTTTGCTGTATTGAATTCAATTCATTCTGGAATTTAGGAGAATTTACCTCTTTATGAAAGAGATTATTGAAAGTAGAAAATGATTGATGACCTTCGCTTCCAGTATTCTTCTCAATAGACTTAGTCTCTCTTCTAATGCTTCCTGTATACTCAGTAATTGTATAAGGTTTAGAGAAAAATGCAGGTCTGGCTGAACATTAAGCACAGTACACTAAATAAAGTTTTTTACTTTGCAGAATATTTTACATGTGTGTCCCATAGATTCATCAGAGATTCTAGTTTTGGATAAAGGCAAGTACATTTAAGGACAATACAACATCCCTGTCTATGACATTGGCATTCGAATGAGAAGTGAATTTGGTTCAGGACGGTTCTTGGAATGCTTGGCATTTAGGTTATTTTAGGTCAACTCTTTGGGCAATTCAATTAGAGTATTTATTGAATGGTTTTCGTGAGCTGAATGGTTGTCATGTCATGTCATAGATGGTCTAAAACATGACTCTTATTTCTACAATAGTTGTGTTGGTCAGATAAGGCATCTTACCTGATGTATTTAATCCAAGATAATGATGCATGAGTAAGAGGCAGATCATTCTCGAGGAAGTAATTTTGGTTTTGAGAGAGGCATTCTTAGGGAAATAGGCCTTGCAGTGCTCATTTAGAGCTGGGCAGGATTGAGGTCCAGAGAGAGGAGGGAAAGGATATTTGGGTGGAGGGAAGGGCATTGGCAGAGCCTCAGAGGCCTGACGGTTCCTGGGGCCTGTGTGGGAATGGTGGGAAAGTTGGGCTGCAGTCAGCCTGTGGGTGGCCTGGACGTTGGGTAATGAGCGTGGCCATCAGTTTATGGGTGCCCTCTGTAGAGTTGTCTGTAACTTGCTTCCTCCCTGAGGAAGTGTGACACGCTTCTGCTAGCTGCAGTGTCTTCCCCACAGCTGTGCTGTCCATTGAGGAGAAGGGGGCCTGCTCTGCCATGGCTTCCTTACTCCTCAGGGTATGGCGTGTGAGTTATTTTAATAATGTATCAATCTGCCTTTTCTTTCTTTTGTCACAATGCATTTGCTTTCTAAAGTGGTCTTCTTTTCAGGATAATAATTGGGTTTCCACAGGGAAAATCATAATGTATGCGGCAAATTACTGACTAAAGGCAAATTTCTGACTTAAAAACATGAATCTCTAATTTGTTTCTAATAGTTCTTCTTTTGTTTAAATTTTTGTTTTGTTAGTTATGTATAGAAACTTAAGGATAGTAATTTCTGCTCAGGTGGATAGTGGTACTGTTTAGCACAGCTCATTGGTCTTCTGAAACTTTTAAAAATGCAGTCTGATTCATTCCAGCCAAGTTAATTATGAGGTACATATTTTTTTCCCCTAATGGAGACAAATGTAAAAGACAGAGATACAGAAATCATCTCCAGTTTAGATTGAAGAAATTTTAGTTACTACTGTTTGTTCCTGCTATTTGATCACAGTTTATTTTTTTTTGAAGTCTGTCTCTAATCAAATAAGATTTAATGTTTTAGAAGTAAAAGAGCACCATGACTAAATTAATAAGAAAAGTTAATTTAAGGACAAGAATTGATTTTTAAAAATATAAAAGTACATTTCATGACTTGATTTCAAGATGATCTGGTGGTATCCTTATACTGCTGCAGAAGGAAGTCCACAGTGGGACGAGAATGATGCTTAAAAATCACCACCCTTATTATCTATGACTGAACATGTCTTAGTCCAGGCCAGTGTGCCTACCACCTCTGTGGTACACTGTTGATTTCATTTTTCTTCCAGTATTTACTTTTGGTCCTGGACCAATTATCTAGCTGTGATGGGATTCTCCAAAAGTATCCTACATTTTGTACTTAGTGAACTAGTGATTGTTCTGTTTGCAGACATTCTTTCTGAGGCTCTACACTTGCCTCGGAAACCTACATTTGCAGAAAGGGAAATGTATAGGTTTTCCTTTTAAATGTATTTATTTTTATTTATATTTTATTTATTTTTGGCTGTGTTGGGTCTTCGTTTCTGTGCGAGGGCCTTCTCTAGTTGCGGCGAGCAGGGGCCACTCCTCATCGTCGTTCGTGGGCCTCTCACTGCCGTGGCGCCTCTTGTTGCGGAGCACAGGCTCCAGAAGCGCAGGCTCAGTAGTTGTGGCTCACGGGCTTAGTTGCACTGCAGCATGTGGGATCTTCCCGGACCAGGGCTCAAATCCGTGTCCCCTGCACTGGCAGGCGGATTCTTAACCACTGCCCCGCCCGTTATTCTTTTTTTTAAAAAAATATTTCCTCATATGTGTTTATGTGATGATGCCTTTATTTATTTTTTTATTATTGTTTATATTTGGCTGAGTTGAGTCTCTGTTGCTGCGCGCAGGCTTTCCCTAGTTGTGGCAAGTGGGGGCTACTCTTTGTTGTGGTGCGCGGACTTCTCATTGTGGTGGCTTCTCTTGTTGCGGAGCGTGGGCTCTAAGAGTGCGGGCTTCAGTAATTGCAGCACCTGGGCTCAGTATTTGCGGCACACAGGCCCTAGAGTGCGCGGGCTTCATTAGTTGCAGCGTGCGGCCTCAGTTGTTGTGGCTGGTGGGCTCTAGAGCGCAGGCTCAGTAGTTGTGATGTACGGGTATACTTGCTCTGCGGCACGTGGGATCTTCCCGGACCAGGGCTGGAACCCGTGTCCCCTGCATTGGCAGACGGATTCTTAACTAGTGCACCACCAGGAAAGTCCCAGACTTTCCTTTTCTTAATGACAATTTTGAAGAGTCCTGGTTCACATATTTCATAGACTGTCCTTCAACTTGGCTTTGTGTGATGTTCTCCTCATGACCATAGTGGAGTTAGGGTTTTGGGGAAAGAGATGTTTACTTTTAATATTCGGTTTCAACTCTATCTCTTGGCTTTTTATATAAGATATTCAATGCATTTAGTTATATATTTAAAAAAGCAGTCTTGTAGACTATTATTTTAAAATCTGCTTGCTATTTTGTAATCTGCTTGGGTTGATGGTGGAATGCTTTTTTTTTTTTTTCAGTACGTGGGCCTCTCCCTGTTGTGGAGTCTCCCGTTCCGGAGCACAGGCTCCCAACCCGCATGCTCAGTGGCCATGGCTCACGGGCCTAGCCGCTCCGCGGCATGTGGGATCTTCCCGGACCGAGTCACGAACCCGTGTCCCCTGCATTGGCAGGCAGGCTCTCAACCACTGCTCCACCAGGGAAGCCCGGTACACTTTTGTTTTAATTATGCAGTTGGCTCTATTGTGTTGATTTACATTTTATTTGTAAATCTCAACTGCTTTGGATTATGATGTGTTTACAAGGCTACACAGATAATCTGGAAGGGAAAATGAAGTAATACAAATGACAGAAAAAGTTTTATAATAATGAAATTTTCTTGGCAAGCAGCAACCTTTTCTCAAAGTCAGTCTTTTAATATAATTTGCTTGCTTCCTAAATATGGCTTTCTTGTTTGTTCTTATCTTTATTGATTAGTGAGCATGTTAGATGACTTGGGAGGAATCTCACTGTCTTCAACAAATAATTTGGCATTATTGATCCAGAATGCTGACAATTCTCAAAAATGGGTCAGGAAAATCAAAGTAATAGATGGAAAAAAATCTCAATTTTAGCTGTTGATATAACTTTTCTTAAATTTAGGGTGTTTTTTATAATTTAAGTTACTAAAACAGATGGTGGAAGGTCCACCAAGATATTTATTTTATGTATTTAAAGCATTTTACTTTGCTGTATTGAATTCCATTCATTCTGGAATTTAGGAGCATTTACCTCTTTATGAAAGAGACTATTGAAAGTAGAAAATGATTGATGACCTTCGCTTCCAGTATTCTTCTCAATAGACTTAGGCTCTCTTCTAATGCTTCTTGCATACTAAGTAATTGTATAAGGTTTAGAGAATAATTTAGGTCTGTCTGAACTTTAAGCACAGTACACTAAATAAAGCTTTTTCACTTTGCAGAATATTTTACATGTGTGTCCCATAGATTCATCAGAGATTCTAGTTTTGGATAAAGGCAAGTACATTTAAGGACAATACAGCATCCCTGTCTGTGACATTGGCATTCGAATGAGAAGTGAATTTGGTTCACGACGGTTCTTGGAATGCTTGGCATTTAGGTTATTTTAGGTCAACTCTTTGGGCAATTCAATTAGAGTATTTATTGAATGGTTTTCGTGAGCTGAATGGTTGTCATGTCATGTCATAGATGGTCTAAAACATGACTCTTATTTCTAAAATAGTTGTGTTGGTCAGATAAGGCATCTTACATGAAGTATGTAATCCAAGATAATGATGCATGAGTAAGAGGCAGATCATTCTCGAGGAAGTAATTTTGGTTTTGAGAGAGGCATTCTTAGGGAAATAGGCCTTGCAGTGCTCATTTAGAGCTGGGCAGGATTGAGGTCCAGAGAGAGGAGGGAAAGGATATTTGGGTAGAGGGAAGGGCATTGGCAGAGCCTCAGAGGCCTGACGGTTCCTGGGGCCTGTGTGGGAATGGTGGGAAAGTTGGGCTGCAGTCAGCCTGTGGGTGGCCTGGACGTTGGGTAATGAGCGTGGCCGTCAGTTTATGGGTGCCCTCTGTAGAGTTGTCTGTAACTTGCTTCCTCCCTGAGGAAGTGTGACACGCTTCTGCTAGCTGCAGTGTCTTCCCCACAGCTGTGCTGTCCATTGAGGAGAAGGGGGCCTGCTCTGCCATGGCTTCCTTACTCCTCAGGGTATGGCGTGTGAGTTATTTTAATAATGTATCAATCTGCCTTTTCTTTCTTTTGTCACAATGCATTTGCTTTCTAAAGTGGTCTTGTTTTCAGGATAATAATTGGGTTTCCACAGGGAAAATCATAATGTATGAGGCAAATTACTGACTAAAGGCAAATTTCTGACTTAAAAACATGAATCTCTAATTTGTTTCTAGTAGTTCTTCTTTTGTTTAAATTTTTGTTTTGTTAGTTATGTATAGAAACTTAAGGATAGTAATTTCTGCTCAGGTGGATAGTGGTACTGTTTAGCACAGCTCATTGGTCTTCTGAAACTTTTACAAATGCAGTCTGATTCATTCCGGCCAAGTTAATTATGAGGTACATATTTTTTTCCCTTATGGAGACAAATGTAAAAGACAGAGATACAGAAATCATCTCCAGTTTAGATTGAAGAAATTTTAGTTACTACTGTTTGTTCCTGCTATTTGATCAGAGTTTATTTTTATTTTTTGAAGTCTGTCTCTAATCAAATAAGATTTAATGTTTTAGAAGTAAAAGAGCACCATGACTAAATTAATAAGAAAAGTTAATTTAAGGACAAGAATTGATTTTTAAAAATATAAAAGTACATTTCATGACTTGATTTCAAGATGATCTGGTGGTATTCTTATACTGCTGCAGAAGGATGTCCACAGTGGGACGAGAATGAGGCTTAAAAATCACCACCCTTATTATCTATGACTGAACATGTCTTAGTCCAGGCCAGTGTGCCTACCACCTCTGTGGTACACTGTTGATTTCATTTTTCTTCCAGTATTTACTTTTGGTCCTGGACCAATTATCTAGCTGTGATGGGATTCTCCAAAAGTATCCTACATTTTGTACTTAGTGAACTAGTGATTGTTCTGTTTGCAGACATTCTTTCTGAGGCTCTACACTTGCCTCGAAAACCTACATTTGCAGAAAGGGAAATGTATAGGTTTTCCTTTTAAATGTATTTATTTTTGTTTATATTTTATTTATTTTTGGCTGTGTTGGGTCTTCGTTTCTGTGCGAGGGCCTTCTCTAGTTGCGGCGAGCAGGGGCCACTCCTCATCGTTGTTCGTGGGCCTCTCACTGCCGTGGCGCCTCTTGTTGCAGAGCACAGGCTCCAGAAGCGCAGGCTCAGTAGTTGTGGCTCCCGGGCTTAGTTGCACTGCAGCATGTGGGATCTTCCCGGACCAGGGCTCAAATCCGTGTCCCCTGCACTGGCAGGCGGATTCTTAACCTCTGCCCCGCCCGTTATTCTTTTTTTTTAAATATTTCCTCATTTGTGTTTATGTGATGATGCCTTTATTTATTTTTTTATTATTGTTTATATTTGGCTGAGTTGAGTCTGTGTTGCTGCGCGCAGGCTTTCCCTAGTTGTGGCAAGTGGGGGCTACTCTTTGTTGTGGTGCGCGGACTTCTCATTGTGGTGGCTTCTCTTGTTGCGGAGTGTGGGCTCTAAGAGTGCGGGCTTCAGTAATTGCAGCACCTGGGCTCCGTATTTGCGGCACACAGGCACTAGAGTGCGCGGGCTTCATTAGTTGCAGCGTGTGGCCTCAGTTGTTGTGGCTGGCGGGCTCTAGAGCGCAGGCTCAGTAGTTGTGATGTACGGGCTTACTTGCTCTGCGGCATGTGGGATCTTCCCGGACCAGGGCTGGAACCCGTGTCCCCTGCATTGGCAGACGGATTCTTAACTAGTGCACCACCAGGAAAGTCCCAGACTTTCCTTTTCTTAATGACAATTTTGAAGAGTCCTGGTTCACATATTTCATAGACTGTCCTTCAACTTGGCTTTGTGTGATGTTCTCCTCATGACTGGAGTGGAGTTAGGGTTTTGGGGAAGGAGATGTTTACTTTTAATATTCGGTTTCAACTCTGTCTCTTGGCTTTTTATATAAGATATTCAATGCATTTAGTTATATATTTAAAAAGCAGGCTTGTAGACTATTATTTTAAAATCTGCTTGCTATTTTGTAATCTGCTTGGGTTGATGGTGGAATGTTTTTTTTTTTTTTTTTCAGTACGTGGGCCTCTCCCTGTTGTGGAGTCTCCCGTTCCGGAGCACAGGCTCCCAACCCGCATGCTCAGTGGCCATGGCTCACGGGCCTAGCCGCTCCGCGGCATGTGGGATCTTCCCGGACCGAGTCACGAACCCGTGTCCCCTGCATTGGCAGGCAGGCTCTCAACCACTGCTCCACCAGGGAAGCCCGTTACACTTTTGTTTTAATTATGCAGTTGGCTCTATTGTGTTGATTTACATTTTATTGGTAAATCTCAACTGCTTTGGATTATGATGTGTTTACAAGGCTACACAGATAATCTGGAAGGGAAAATGAAGTAATACAAATGACAGAAAATGTTTTATAATAATAAAATTTTCTTGGCAAGCAGCAACCTTTTCTCAAAGTCAGTCTTTTAATATAATTTGCTTGCTTCATAAATATGGCTTTCTTGTTTGTTCTTATCTTTATTGATTAGTGAGCATGTTAGATGACTTTGAAGGAATCTCACTGTCTTCAAGAAATAATTTGGCATTTTTGATCCGGAATGCTGACAATTCTCAAAAATGGGTCAGGAAAATCAAAGTAATAGATGGAAAAAAATCTCAATTTTAGCTGTTGATACAACTTTTCTTAAGTTTAGGGTGTGTTTTATAATTTACGTTACTAAAACAGATGGTGGAAGGTCCACCAATATATTTATTTTATGTTTTTAAAGCATTTTACTTTGCTGTATTGAATTCAATTCATTCTGGAATTTAGGAGAATTTACCTCTTTATGAAAGAGATTATTGAAAGTAGAAAATGATTGATGACCTTCGCTTCCAGTATTCTTCTCAATAGACTTAGTCTCTCTTCTAATGCTTCCTGTATACTCAGTAATTGTATAAGGTTTAGAGAAAAATGCAGGTCTGGCTGAACATTAAGCACAGTACACTAAATAAAGCTTTTTTACTTTGCAGAATATTTTACATGTGTGTCCCATAGATTCATCAGAGATTCTAGTTTTGGATAAAGGCAAGTACATTTAAGGACAATACAACATCCCTGTCTATGACATTGGCATTCGAATGAGAAGTGAATTTGGTTCAGGACGGTTCTTGGAATGCTTGGCATTTAGGTTATTTTAGGTCAACTCTTTGGGCAATTCAATTAGAGTATTTATTGAATGGTTTTCGTGAGCTGAATGGTTGTCATGTCATGTCATAGATGGTCTAAAACATGACTCTTATTTCTACAATAGTTGTGTTGGTCAGATAAGGCATCTTACCTGATGTATTTAATCCAAGATAATGATGCATGAGTAAGAGGCAGATCATTCTCGAGGAAGTAATTTTGGTTTTGAGAGAGGCATTCTTAGGGAAATAGGCCTTGCAGTGCTCATTTAGAGCTGGGCAGGATTGAGGTCCAGAGAGAGGAGGGAAAGGATATTTGGGTGGAGGGAAGGGCATTGGCAGAGCCTCAGAGGCCTGACGGTTCCTGGGGCCTGTGTGGGAATGGTGGGAAAGTTGGGCTGCAGTCAGCCTGTGGGTGGCCTGGACGTTGGGTAATGAGCGTGGCCGTCAGTTTATGGGTGCCCTCTGTAGAGTTGTCTGTAACTTGCTTCCTCCCTGAGGAAGTGTGACACGCTTCTGCTAGCTGCAGTGTCTTCCCCACAGCTGTGCTGTCCATTGAGGAGAAGGGGGCCTGCTCTGCCATGGCTTCCTTACTCCTCAGGGTATGGCGTGTGAGTTATTTTAATAATGTATCAATCTGCCTTTTCTTTCTTTTGTCACAATGCATTTGCTTTCTAAAGTGGTCTTGTTTTCAGGATAATAATTGGGTTTCCACAGGGAAAATCATAATGTATGAGGCAAATTACTGACTAAAGGCAAATTTCTGACTTAAAAACATGAATCTCTAATTTGTTTCTAGTAGTTCTTCTTTTGTTTAAATTTTTGTTTTGTTAGTTATGTATAGAAACTTAAGGATAGTAATTTCTGCTCAGGTGGATAGTGGTACTGTTTAGCACAGCTCATTGGTCTTCTGAAACTTTTACAAATGCAGTCTGATTCATTCCGGCCAAGTTAATTATGAGGTACATATTTTTTTCCCCTAATGGAGACAAATGTAAAAGACAGAGATACAGAAATCATCTCCAGTTTAGATTGAAGAAATTTTAGTTACTACTGTTTGTTCCTGCTATTTGATCAGAGTTTATTTTTATTTTTTGAAGTCTGTCTCTAATCAAATAAGATTTAATGTTTTAGAAGTAAAAGAGCACCATGACTAAACTGATAAGAAAAGTTAATTTAAGGACAAGAATTGATTTTTAAAAATATAAAAGTACATTTCATGACTTGATTTCAAGATGATCTTGTGGTATCCTTATACTGCTGCAGAGGGAAGTCCACAGTGGGACGAGAATGATGCTTAAAAATCACCACCCTTATTATCTATGACTGAACATGTCTTATTCCAGGCCAGTGTGCCTACCACCTCTGTGGTACACTGTTGATTTCATTTTTCTTCCAGTATTTACTTTTGGTCCTGGACCAATTATCTAGCTGTGATGGGATTCTCCAAAATTATCCTACATTTTGTACTTAGTGAACTAGTGATTGTTCTGTTTGCAGACATTCTTTCTGAGGCTCTACTCTTGCCTCGAAAACCTACATTTGCAGAAAGGGAAATGTATAGGTTTTCCTTTTAAATGTATTTATTTTTATTTATATTTTATTTATTTTTGGCTGTGTTGGGTCTTCGTTTCTGTGCGGGGGCCTTCTCTAGTTGCGGCGAGCAGGGGCCACTCCTCATCGTGGTTCGAGGGCCTCTCAGTGCCGTGGCGCCTCTTGTTGTGGAGCACAGGCTCCAGAAGCGCAGGCTCAGTAGTTGTGGCTCCCGGGCTTAGTTGCACTGCAGCATGTGGGATCTTCCCGGACCAGGGCTCAAATCCGTGTCCCCTGCACTGGCAGGCGGATTCTTAACCACTGCCCAGCCCGTTATTCTTTTTTTAAAAAAAATATTTCCTCATTTGTGTTTATGTGATGATGCCTTTATTTATTTTTTTATTATTGTTTATATTTGGCTGAGTTGAGTCTCTTTTGCTGCGCGCAGGCTTTCCCTAGTTGTGGCAAGTGGGGGCTAATCTTTGTTGTGGTGTGCGGACTTCTCATTGTGGTGGCTTCTCTTGTTGCGGAGCGTGGGCTCTAAGAGTGCGGGCTTCAGTAATTGCAGCACCTGGGCTCAGTATTTGCGGCACACAGGCCCTAGAGTGCGCGGCCTTCATTAGTTGCAGCGTGTGGCCTCAGTTGTTGTGGCTGGTGGGCTCTAGAGCGAAGGCTCAGTAGTTGTGATGTACGGGCTTACTTGCTCTGCGGCACGTGGGATCTTCCCGGACCAGGGCTGGAACCCGTGTCTCCTGCATTGGCAGACGGATTCTTAACTAGTGCACCACCAGGAAAGTCCCAGACTTTCCTTTTCTTAATGACAATTTTGAAGAGTCCTGGTTCACATATTTCATAGACTGTCCTTCAACTTGGCTTTGTGTGATGTTCTCCTCATGACCATAGTGGAGTTAGGGTTTTGGGGAAGGAGATGTTTACTTTTAATATTCAGTTTCAACTCTGTCTCTTGGCTTTTTATATAAGATATTCAATGCATTTAGTTATATATTTAAAAAAGCAGGCTTGTAGACTATTATTTTAAAATCTGCTTGCTATTTTGTAATCTGCTTGGGTTGATGGTGGAATGTTTTTTTTTTTTTTTTTTCAGTACGTGGGCCTCTCCCTGTTGTGGAGTCTCCCGTTCCGGAGCACAGGCTCCCAACCCGCATGCTCAGTGGCCATGGCTCATGGGCCTAGCCGCTCCGCGGCATGTGGGATCTTCCCGGACCGAGTCACGAACCCGTGTCCCCTGCATTGGCAGGCAGGGTCTCAACCACTGCTCCACCAGGCAAGCCCGTTACACTTTTGTTTTAATTATGCAGTTGGCTCTATTGTGTTGATTTACATTTTATTGGTAAATCTCAACTGCTTTGGATTATGATGTGTTTACAAGGCTACACAGATAATCTGGAAGGGAAAATGAAGTAATACAAATGACAGAAAATGTTTTATAATAATAAAATTTTCTTGGCAAGCAGCAACCTTTTCTCAAAGTCAGTCTTTTAATATAATTTGCTTGCTTCATAAATATGGCTTTCTTGTTTGTTCTTATCTTTATTGATTAGTGAGCATGTTAGATGACTTGGAAGGAATCTCACTGTCTTCAAGAAATAATTTGGCATTTTTGATCCGGAATGCTGACAATTCTCAAAAATGGGTCAGGAAAATCAAAGTAATAGATGGAAAAAAATCTCAATTTTAGCTGTTGATACAACTTTTCTTAAGTTTAGGGTGTGTTTTATAATTTACGTTACTAAA
Source organism: Mesoplodon bidens (assembly GCF_964165515.1). NCBI lineage: Eukaryota > Metazoa > Chordata > Mammalia > Artiodactyla > Ziphiidae > Mesoplodon > Mesoplodon bidens. The sequence goes on from NW_027672161.1 coordinate 219,361, forward strand.
ACAGATGTTGGAAGGTCCACCAACATATTTATTTTATGTTTTTAAATCATTTTACTTTGCTGTATTGAATTCAATTCATTCTGGAATTTAGGAGAATTTACCTCTTTATGAAAGAGATTATTGAAAGTAGAAAATGATTGATGACCTTCGCTTCCAGTATTCTTCTCAATAGACTTAGTCTCTCTTCTAATGCTTCCTGTATACTCAGTAATTGTATAAGGTTTAGAGAAAAATGCAGGTCTGGCTGAACATTAAGCACAGTACACTAAATAAAGTTTTTTACTTTGCAGAATATTTTACATGTGTGTCCCATAGATTCATCAGAGATTCTAGTTTTGGATAAAGGCAAGTACATTTAAGGACAATACAACATCCCTGTCTATGACATTGGCATTCGAATGAGAAGTGAATTTGGTTCAGGACGGTTCTTGGAATGCTTGGCATTTAGGTTATTTTAGGTCAACTCTTTGGGCAATTCAATTAGAGTATTTATTGAATGGTTTTCGTGAGCTGAATGGTTGTCATGTCATGTCATAGATGGTCTAAAACATGACTCTTATTTCTACAATAGTTGTGTTGGTCAGATAAGGCATCTTACCTGATGTATTTAATCCAAGATAATGATGCATGAGTAAGAGGCAGATCATTCTCGAGGAAGTAATTTTGGTTTTGAGAGAGGCATTCTTAGGGAAATAGGCCTTGCAGTGCTCATTTAGAGCTGGGCAGGATTGAGGTCCAGAGAGAGGAGGGAAAGGATATTTGGGTGGAGGGAAGGGCATTGGCAGAGCCTCAGAGGCCTGACGGTTCCTGGGGCCTGTGTGGGAATGGTGGGAAAGTTGGGCTGCAGTCAGCCTGTGGGTGGCCTGGACGTTGGGTAATGAGCGTGGCCATCAGTTTATGGGTGCCCTCTGTAGAGTTGTCTGTAACTTGCTTCCTCCCTGAGGAAGTGTGACACGCTTCTGCTAGCTGCAGTGTCTTCCCCACAGCTGTGCTGTCCATTGAGGAGAAGGGGGCCTGCTCTGCCATGGCTTCCTTACTCCTCAGGGTATGGCGTGTGAGTTATTTTAATAATGTATCAATCTGCCTTTTCTTTCTTTTGTCACAATGCATTTGCTTTCTAAAGTGGTCTTGTTTTCAGGATAATAATTGGGTTTCCACAGGGAAAATCATAATGTATGAGGCAAATTACTGACTAAAGGCAAATTTCTGACTTAAAAACATGAATCTCTAATTTGTTTCTAGTAGTTCTTCTTTTGTTTAAATTTTTGTTTTGTTAGTTATGTATAGAAACTTAAGGATAGTAATTTCTGCTCAGGTGGATAGTGGTACTGTTTAGCACAGCTCATTGGTCTTCTGAAACTTTTACAAATGCAGTCTGATTCATTCCGGCCAAGTTAATTATGAGGTACATATTTTTTTCCCTTATGGAGACAAATGTAAAAGACAGAGATACAGAAATCATCTCCAGTTTAGATTGAAGAAATTTTAGTTACTACTGTTTGTTCCTGCTATTTGATCAGAGTTTATTTTTATTTTTTGAAGTCTGTCTCTAATCAAATAAGATTTAATGTTTTAGAAGTAAAAGAGCACCATGACTAAATTAATAAGAAAAGTTAATTTAAGGACAAGAATTGATTTTTAAAAATATAAAAGTACATTTCATGACTTGATTTCAAGATGATCTGGTGGTATTCTTATACTGCTGCAGAAGGATGTCCACAGTGGGACGAGAATGAGGCTTAAAAATCACCACCCTTATTATCTATGACTGAACATGTCTTAGTCCAGGCCAGTGTGCCTACCACCTCTGTGGTACACTGTTGATTTCATTTTTCTTCCAGTATTTACTTTTGGTCCTGGACCAATTATCTAGCTGTGATGGGATTCTCCAAAAGTATCCTACATTTTGTACTTAGTGAACTAGTGATTGTTCTGTTTGCAGACATTCTTTCTGAGGCTCTACACTTGCCTCGAAAACCTACATTTGCAGAAAGGGAAATGTATAGGTTTTCCTTTTAAATGTATTTATTTTTGTTTATATTTTATTTATTTTTGGCTGTGTTGGGTCTTCGTTTCTGTGCGAGGGCCTTCTCTAGTTGCGGCGAGCAGGGGCCACTCCTCATCGTTGTTCGTGGGCCTCTCACTGCCGTGGCGCCTCTTGTTGCGGAGCACAGGCTCCAGAAGCGCAGGCTCAGTAGTTGTGGCTCCCGGGCTTAGTTGCACTGCAGCATGTGGGATCTTCCCGGACCAGGGCTCAAATCCGTGTCCCCTGCACTGGCAGGCGGATTCTTAACCTCTGCCCCGCCCATTATTCTTTTTTTTTAAATATTTCCTCATTTGTGTTTATGTGATGATGCCTTTATTTATTTTTTTATTATTGTTTATATTTGGCTGAGTTGAGTCTGTGTTGCTGCGCGCAGGCTTTCCCTAGTTGTGGCAAGTGGGGGCTACTCTTTGTTGTGGTGCGCGGACTTCTCATTGTGGTGGCTTCTCTTGTTGCGGAGCGTGGGCTCTAAGAGTGCGGGCTTCAGTAATTGCAGCACCTGGGCTCCGTATTTGCGGCACACAGGCACTAGAGTGCGCGGCCTTCATTAGTTGCAGCGTGTGGCCTCAGTTGTTGTGGCTGGCGGGCTCTAGAGCGCAGGCTCAGTAGTTGTGATGTACGGGCTTACTTGCTCTGCGGCATGTGGGATCTTCCCGGACCAGGGCTGGAACCCGTGTCCCCTGCATTGGCAGACGGATTCTTAACTAGTGCACCACCAGGAAAGTCCCAGACTTTCCTTTTCTTAATGACAATTTTGAAGAGTCCTGGTTCACATATTTCATAGACTGTCCTTCAACTTGGCTTTGTGTGATGTTCTCCTCATGACTGGAGTGGAGTTAGGGTTTTGGGGAAGGAGATGTTTACTTTTAATATTCGGTTTCAACTCTGTCTCTTGGCTTTTTATATAAGATATTCAATGCATTTAGTTATATATTTAAAAAGCAGGCTTGTAGACTATTATTTTAAAATCTGCTTGCTATTTTGTAATCTGCTTGGGTTGATGGTGGAATGTTTTTTTTTTTTTTTTTCAGTACGTGGGCCTCTCCCTGTTGTGGAGTTTCCCGTTCCGGAGCACAGGCTCCCAACCCGCATGCTCAGTGGCCATGGCTCACGGGCCTAGCCGCTCCGCGGCATGTGGGATCTTCCCGGACCGAGTCACGAACCCGTGTCCCCTGCATTGGCAGGCAGGCTCTCAACCACTGCTCCACCAGGGAAGCCCGTTACACTTTTGTTTTAATTATGCAGTTGGCTCTATTGTGTTGATTTACATTTTATTGGTAAATCTCAACTGCTTTGGATTATGATGTGTTTACAAGGCTACACAGATAATCTGGAAGGGAAAATGAAGTAATACAAATGACAGAAAATGTTTTATAATAATAAAATTTTCTTGGCAAGCAGCAACCTCTTCTCAAAGTCAGTCTTTTAATATAATTTGCTTGCTTCATAAATATGGCTTTCTTGTTTGTTCTTATCTTTATTGATTAGTGAGCATGTTAGATGACTTTGAAGGAATCTCACTGTCTTCAAGAAATAATTTGGCATTTTTGATCCGGAATGCTGACAATTCTCAAAAATGGGTCAGGAAAATCAAAGTAATAGATGGAAAAAAATCTCAATTTTAGCTGTTGATACAACTTTTCTTAAGTTTAGGGTGTGTTTTATAATTTACGTTACTAAAACAGATGGTGGAAGGTCCACCAATATATTTATTTTATGTTTTTAACGCATTTTACTTTGCTGTATTGAATTCAATTCATTCTGGAAATTAGGAGAATTTACCTCTTTATGAAAGAGATTATTGAAAGTAGAAAATGATTGATGACCTTCGCTTCCAGTATTCTTCTCAATAGACTTAGGCTCTCTTCTAATGCTTCTTGCATACTAAGTAATTGTATAAGGTTTAGAGAATAATTTAGGTCTGTCTGAACTTTAAGCACAGTACACTAAATAAAGCTTTTTCACTTTGCAGAATATTTTACATGTGTGTCCCATAGATTCATCAGAGATTCTAGTTTTGGATAAAGGCAAGTACATTTAAGGACAATACAGCATCCCTGTCTGTGACATTGGCATTCGAATGAGAAGTGAATTTGGTTCACGACGGTTCTTGGAATGCTTGGCATTTAGGTTATTTTAGGTCAACTCTTTGGGCAATTCAATTAGAGTATTTATTGAATGGTTTTCGTGAGCTGAATGGTTGTCATGTCATGTCATAGATGGTCTAAAACATGACTCTTATTTCTAAAATAGTTGTGTTGGTCAGATAAGGCATCTTACATGAAGTATGTAATCCAAGATAATGATGCATGAGTAAGAGGCAGATCATTCTCGAGGAAGTAATTTTGGTTTTGAGAGAGGCATTCTTAGGGAAATAGGCCTTGCAGTGCTCATTTAGAGCTGGGCAGGATTGAGGTCCAGAGAGAGGAGGGAAAGGATATTTGGGTAGAGGGAAGGGCATTGGCAGAGCCTCAGAGGCCTGACGGTTCCTGGGGCCTGTGTGGGAATGGTGGGAAAGTTGGGCTGCAGTCAGCCTGTGGGTGGCCTGGACGTTGGGTAATGAGCGTGGCCGTCAGTTTATGGGTGCCCTCTGTAGAGTTGTCTGTAACTTGCTTCCTCCCTGAGGAAGTGTGACACGCTTCTGCTAGCTGCAGTGTCTTCCCCACAGCTGTGCTGTCCATTGAGGAGAAGGGGGCCTGCTCTGCCATGGATTCCTTACTCCTCAGGGTATGGCGTGTGAGTTATTTTAATAATGTATCAATCTGCCTTTTCTTTCTTTTGTCACAATGCATTTGCTTTCTAAAGTGGTCTTGTTTTCAGGATAATAATTGGGTTTCCACAGGGAAAATCATAATGTATGAGGCAAATTACTGACTAAAGGCAAATTTCTGACTTAAAAACATGAATCTCTAATTTGTTTCTAGTAGTTCTTCTTTTGTTTAAATTTTTGTTTTGTTAGTTATGTATAGAAACTTAAGGATAGTAATTTCTGCTCAGGTGGATAGTGGTACTGTTTAGCACAGCTCATTGGTCTTCTGAAACTTTTACAAATGCAGTCTGATTCATTCCGGCCAAGTTAATTATGAGGTACATATTTTTTTCCCTTATGGAGACAAATGTAAAAGACAGAGATACAGAAATCATCTCCAGTTTAGATTGAAGAAATTTTAGTTACTACTGTTTGTTCCTGCTATTTGATCAGAGTTTATTTTTATTTTTTGAAGTCTGTCTCTAATCAAATAAGATTTAATGTTTTAGAAGTAAAAGAGCACCATGACTAAATTAATAAGAAAAGTTAATTTAAGGACAAGAATTGATTTTTAAAAATATAAAAGTACATTTCATGACTTGATTTCAAGATGATCTGGTGGTATTCTTATACTGCTGCAGAAGGATGTCCACAGTGGGACGAGAATGAGGCTTAAAAATCACCACCCTTATTATCTATGACTGAACATGTCTTAGTCCAGGCCAGTGTGCCTACCACCTCTGTGGTACACTGTTGATTTCATTTTTCTTCCAGTATTTACTTTTGGTCCTGGACCAATTATCTAGCTGTGATGGGATTCTCCAAAAGTATCCTACATTTTGTACTTAGTGAACTAGTGATTGTTCTGTTTGCAGACATTCTTTCTGAGGCTCTACACTTGCCTCGAAAACCTACATTTGCAGAAAGGGAAATGTATAGGTTTTCCTTTTAAATGTATTTATTTTTGTTTATATTTTATTTATTTTTGGCTGTGTTGGGTCTTCGTTTCTGTGCGAGGGCCTTCTCTAGTTGCGGCGAGCAGGGGCCACTCCTCATCGTTGTTCGTGGGCCTCTCACTGCCGTGGCGCCTCTTGTTGCAGAGCACAGGCTCCAGAAGCGCAGGCTCAGTAGTTGTGGCTCCCGGGCTTAGTTGCACTGCAGCATGTGGGATCTTCCCGGACCAGGGCTCAAATCCGTGTCCCCTGCACTGGCAGGCGGATTCTTAACCTCTGCCCCGCCCGTTATTCTTTTTTTTTAAATATTTCCTCATTTGTGTTTATGTGATGATGCCTTTATTTATTTTTTTATTATTGTTTATATTTGGCTGAGTTGAGTCTGTGTTGCTGCGCGCAGGCTTTCCCTAGTTGTGGCAAGTGGGGGCTACTCTTTGTTGTGGTGCGCGGACTTCTCATTGTGGTGGCTTCTCTTGTTGCGGAGTGTGGGCTCTAAGAGTGCGGGCTTCAGTAATTGCAGCACCTGGGCTCCGTATTTGCGGCACACAGGCACTAGAGTGCGCGGGCTTCATTAGTTGCAGCGTGTGGCCTCAGTTGTTGTGGCTGGCGGGCTCTAGAGCGCAGGCTCAGTAGTTGTGATGTACGGGCTTACTTGCTCTGCGGCATGTGGGATCTTCCCGGACCAGGGCTGGAACCCGTGTCCCCTGCATTGGCAGACGGATTCTTAACTAGTGCACCACCAGGAAAGTCCCAGACTTTCCTTTTCTTAATGACAATTTTGAAGAGTCCTGGTTCACATATTTCATAGACTGTCCTTCAACTTGGCTTTGTGTGATGTTCTCCTCATGACTGGAGTGGAGTTAGGGTTTTGGGGAAGGAGATGTTTACTTTTAATATTCGGTTTCAACTCTGTCTCTTGGCTTTTTATATAAGATATTCAATGCATTTAGTTATATATTTAAAAAGCAGGCTTGTAGACTATTATTTTAAAATCTGCTTGCTATTTTGTAATCTGCTTGGGTTGATGGTGGAATGTTTTTTTTTTTTTTTTTTTCAGTACGTGGGCCTCTCCCTGTTGTGGAGTCTCCCGTTCCGGAGCACAGGCTCCCAACCCGCATGCTCAGTGGCCATGGCTCACGGGCCTAGCCGCTCCGCGGCATGTGGGATCTTCCCGGACCGAGTCACGAACCCGTGTCCCCTGCATTGGCAGGCAGGCTCTCAACCACTGCTCCACCAGGGAAGCCCGTTACACTTTTGTTTTAATTATGCAGTTGGCTCTATTGTGTTGATTTACATTTTATTGGTAAATCTCAACTGCTTTGGATTATGATGTGTTTACAAGGCTACACAGATAATCTGGAAGGGAAAATGAAGTAATACAAATGACAGAAAATGTTTTATAATAATAAAATTTTCTTGGCAAGCAGCAACCTTTTCTCAAAGTCAGTCTTTTAATATAATTTGCTTGCTTCCTAAATATGGCTTTCTTGTTTGTTCTTATCTTTATTGATTAGTGAGCATGTTAGATGACTTGGAAGGAATCTCACTGTCTTCAAGAAATAATTTGGCATTTTTGATCCGGAATGCTGACAATTCTCAAAAATGGGTCAGGAAAATCAAAGTAATAGATGGAAAAAAATCTCAATTTTAGCTGTTGATACAACTTTTCTTAAGTTTAGGGTGTGTTTTATAATTTACGTTACTAAAACAGATGGTGGAAGGTCCACCAATATATTTATTTTATGTTTTTAAAGCATTTTACTTTGCTGTATTGAATTCAATTCATTCTGGAATTTAGGAGTATTTACCTCTTTATGAAAGAGATTATTGAAAGTAGAAAATGATTGATGACCTTCGCTTCCAGTATTCTTCTCAATAGACTTAGTCTCTCTTCTAATGCTTCCTGTATACTCAGTAATTGTATAAGGTTTAGAGAAAAATGCAGGTCTGGCTGAACATTAAGCACAGTACACTAAATAAAGCTTTTTTACTTTGCAGAATATTTTACATGTGTGTCCCATAGATTCATCAGAGATTCTAGTTTTGGATAAAGGCAAGTACATTTAAGGACAATACAACATCCCTGTCTATGACATTGGCATTCGAATGAGAAGTGAATTTGGTTCAGGACGGTTCTTGGAATGCTTGGCATTTAGGTTATTTTAGGTCAACTCTTTGGGCAATTCAATTAGAGTATTTATTGAATGGTTTTCGTGAGCTGAATGGTTGTCATGTCATGTCATAGATGGTCTAAAACATGACTCTTATTTCTACAATAGTTGTGTTGGTCAGATAAGGCATCTTACCTGATGTATTTAATCCAAGATAATGATGCATGAGTAAGAGGCAGATCATTCTCGAGGAAGTAATTTTGGTTTTGAGAGAGGCATTCTTAGGGAAATAGGCCTTGCAGTGCTCATTTAGAGCTGGGCAGGATTGAGGTCCAGAGAGAGGAGGGAAAGGATATTTGGGTGGAGGGAAGGGCATTGGCAGAGCCTCAGAGGCCTGACGGTTCCTGGGGCCTGTGTGGGAATGGTGGGAAAGTTGGGCTGCAGTCAGCCTGTGGGTGGCCTGGACGTTGGGTAATGAGCGTGGCCGTCAGTTTATGGGTGCCCTCTGTAGAGTTGTCTGTAACTTGCTTCCTCCCTGAGGAAGTGTGACACGCTTCTGCTAGCTGCAGTGTCTTCCCCACAGCTGTGCTGTCCATTGAGGAGAAGGGGGCCTGCTCTGCCATGGCTTCCTTACTCCTCAGGGTATGGCGTGTGAGTTATTTTAATAATGTATCAATCTGCCTTTTCTTTCTTTTGTCACAATGCATTTGCTTTCTAAAGTGGTCTTGTTTTCAGGATAATAATTGGGTTTCCACAGGGAAAATCATAATGTATGAGGCAAATTACTGACTAAAGGCAAATTTCTGACTTAAAAACATGAATCTCTAATTTGTTTCTAGTAGTTCTTCTTTTGTTTAAATTTTTGTTTTGTTAGTTATGTATAGAAACTTAAGGATAGTAATTTCTGCTCAGGTGGATAGTGGTACTGTTTAGCACAGCTCATTGGTCTTCTGAAACTTTTACAAATGCAGTCTGATTCATTCCGGCCAAGTTAATTATGAGGTACATATTTTTTTCCCTTATGGAGACAAATGTAAAAGACAGAGATACAGAAATCATCTCCAGTTTAGATTGAAGAAATTTTAGTTACTACTGTTTGTTCCTGCTATTTGATCAGAGTTTATTTTTATTTTTTGAAGTCTGTCTCTAATCAAATAAGATTTAATGTTTTAGAAGTAAAAGAGCACCATGACTAAATTAATAAGAAAAGTTAATTTAAGGACAAGAATTGATTTTTAAAAATATAAAAGTACATTTCATGACTTGATTTCAAGATGATCTGGTGGTATTCTTATACTGCTGCAGAAGGATGTCCACAGTGGGACGAGAATGAGGCTTAAAAATCACCACCCTTATTATCTATGACTGAACATGTCTTAGTCCAGGCCAGTGTGCCTACCACCTCTGTGGTACACTGTTGATTTCATTTTTCTTCCAGTATTTACTTTTGGTCCTGGACCAATTATCTAGCTGTGCTGGGATTCTCCAAAAGTATCCTACATTTTGTACTTAGTGAACTAGTGATTGTTCTGTTTGCAGACATTCTTTCTGAGGCTCTACACTTGCCTCGAAAACCTACATTTGCAGAAAGGGAAATGTATAGGTTTTCCTTTTAAATGTATTTATTTTTGTTTATATTTTATTTATTTTTGGCTGTGTTGGGTCTTCGTTTCTGTGCGAGGGCCTTCTCTAGTTGCGGCGAGCAGGGGCCACTCCTCATCGTTGTTCGTGGGCCTCTCACTGCCGTGGCGCCTCTTGTTGTGGAGCACAGGCTCCAGAAGCGCAGGCTCAGTAGTTGTGGTTCCCGGGCTTAGTTGCACTGCAGCATGTGGGATCTTCCCGGACCAGGGCTCAAATCCGTGTCCCCTGCACTGGCAGGCGGATTCTTAACCTCTGCCCCGCCCGTTATTCTTTTTTTTTAAATATTTCCTCATTTGTGTTTATGTGATGATGCCTTTATTTATTTTTTTATTATTGTTTATATTTGGCTGAGTTGAGTCTGTGTTGCTGCGCGCAGGCTTTCCCTAGTTGTGGCAAGTGGGGGCTACTCTTTGTTGTGGTGCGCGGACTTCTCATTGTGGTGGCTTCTCTTGTTGCGGAGTGTGGGCTCTAAGAGTGCGGGCTTCAGTAATTGCAGCACCTGGGCTCCGTATTTGCGGCACACAGGCACTAGAGTGCGCGGGCTTCATTAGTTGCAGCGTGTGGCCTCAGTTGTTGTGGCTGGCGGGCTCTAGAGCGCAGGCTCAGTAGTTGTGATGTACGGGCTTACTTGCTCTGCGGCATGTGGGATCTTCCCGGACCAGGGCTGGAACCCGTGTCCCCTGCATTGGCAGACGGATTCTTAACTAGTGCACCACCAGGAAAGTCCCAGACTTTCCTTTTCTTAATGACAATTTTGAAGAGTCCTGGTTCACATATTTCATAGACTGTCCTTCAACTTGGCTTTGTGTGAGGTTCTCCTCATGACTGGAGTGGAGTTAGGGTTTTGGGGAAGGAGATGTTTACTTTTAATATTCGGTTTCAACTCTGTCTCTTGGCTTTTTATATAAGATATTCAATGCATTTAGTTATATATTTAAAAAGCAGGCTTGTAGACTATTATTTTAAAATCTGCTTGCTATTTTGTAATCTGCTTGGGTTGATGGTGGAATGTTTTTTTTTTTTTTTTTTTCAGTACGTGGGCCTCTCCCTGTTGTGGAGTCTCCCGTTCCGGAGCACAGGCTCCCAACCCGCATGCTCAGTGGCCATGGCTCACGGGCCTAGCCGCTCCGCGGCATGTGGGATCTTCCCGGACCGAGTCACGAACCCGTGTCCCCTGCATTGGCAGGCAGGCTCTCAACCACTGCTCCACCAGGGAAGCCCGTTACACTTTTGTTTTAATTATGCAGTTGGCTCTATTGTGTTGATTTACATTTTATTGGTAAATCTCAACTGCTTTGGATTATGATGTGTTTACAAGGCTACACAGATAATCTGGAAGGGAAAATGAAGTAATACAAATGACAGAAAATGTTTTATAATAATAAAATTTTCTTGGCAAGCAGCAACCTTTTCTCAAAGTCAGTCTTTTAATATAATTTGCTTGCTTCATAAATATGGCTTTCTTGTTTGTTCTTATCTTTATTGATTAGTGAGCATGTTAGATGACTTTGAAGGAATCTCACTGTCTTCAAGAAATAATTTGGCATTTTTGATCCGGAATGCTGACAATTCTCAAAAATGGGTCAGGAAAATCAAAGTAATAGATGGAAAAAAATCTCAATTTTAGCTGTTGATACAACTTTTCTTAAGTTTAGGGTGTGTTTTATAATTTACGTTACTAAAACAGATGGTGGAAGGTCCACCAATATATTTATTTTATGTTTTTAAAGCATTTTACTTTGCTGTATTGAATTCAATTCATTCTGGAATTTAGGAGTATTTACCTCTTTATGAAAGAGATTATTGAAAGTAGAAAATGATTGATGACCTTCACTTCCAGTATTCTTCTCAATAGACTTAGTCTCTCTTCTAATGCTTCCTGTATACTCAGTAATTGTATAAGGTTTAGAGAAAAATGCAGGTCTGGCTGAACATTAAGCACAGTACACTAAATAAAGCTTTTTTACTTTGCAGAATATTTTACATGTGTGTCCCATAGATTCATCAGAGATTCTAGTTTTGGATAAAGGCAAGTACATTTAAGGACAATACAACATCCCTGTCTATGACATTGGCATTCGAATGAGAAGTGAATTTGGTTCAGGACGGTTCTTGGAATGCTTGGCATTTAGGTTATTTTAGGTCAACTCTTTGGGCAATTCAATTAGAGTATTTATTGAATGGTTTTCGTGAGCTGAATGGTTGTCATGTCATGTCATAGATGGTCTAAAACATGACTCTTATTTCTACAATAGTTGTGTTGGTCAGATAAGGCATCTTACCTGATGTATTTAATCCAAGATAATGATGCATGAGTAAGAGGCAGATCATTCTCGAGGAAGTAATTTTGGTTTTGAGAGAGGCATTCTTAGGGAAATAGGCCTTGCAGTGCTCATTTAGAGCTGGGCAGGATTGAGGTCCAGAGAGAGGAGGGAAAGGATATTTGGGTGGAGGGAAGGGCATTGGCAGAGCCTCAGAGGCCTGACGGTTCCTGGGGCCTGTGTGGGAATGGTGGGAAAGTTGGGCTGCAGTCAGCCTGTGGGTGGCCTGGACGTTGGGTAATGAGCGTGGCCGTCAGTTTATGGGTGCCCTCTGTAGAGTTGTCTGTAACTTGCTTCCTCCCTGAGGAAGTGTGACACGCTTCTGCTAGCTGCAGTGTCTTCCCCACAGCTGTGCTGTCCATTGAGGAGAAGGGGGCCTGCTCTGCCATGGCTTCCTTACTCCTCAGGGTATGGCGTGTGAGTTATTTTAATAATGTATCAATCTGCCTTTTCTTTCTTTTGTCACAATGCATTTGCTTTCTAAAGTGGTCTTGTTTTCAGGATAATAATTGGGTTTCCACAGGGAAAATCATAATGTATGAGGCAAATTACTGACTAAAGGCAAATTTCTGACTTAAAAACATGAATCTCTAATTTGTTTCTAGTAGTTCTTCTTTTGTTTAAATTTTTGTTTTGTTAGTTATGTATAGAAACTTAAGGATAGTAATTTCTGCTCAGGTGGATAGTGGTACTGTTTAGCACAGCTCATTGGTCTTCTGAAACTTTTACAAATGCAGTCTGATTCATTCCGGCCAAGTTAATTATGAGGTACATATTTTTTTCCCCTAATGGAGACAAATGTAAAAGACAGAGATACAGAAATCATCTCCAGTTTAGATTGAAGAAATTTTAGTTACTACTGTTTGTTCCTGCTATTTGATCAGAGTTTATTTTTATTTTTTGAAGTCTGTCTCTAATCAAATAAGATTTAATGTTTTAGAAGTAAAAGAGCACCATGACTAAACTGATAAGAAAAGTTAATTTAAGGACAAGAATTGATTTTTAAAAATATAAAAGTACATTTCATGACTTGATTTCAAGATGATCTTGTGGTATCCTTATACTGCTGCAGAGGGAAGTCCACAGTGGGACGAGAATGATGCTTAAAAATCACCACCCTTATTATCTATGACTGAACATGTCTTATTCCAGGCCAGTGTGCCTACCACCTCTGTGGTACACTGTTGATTTCATTTTTCTTCCAGTATTTACTTTTGGTCCTGGACCAATTATCTAGCTGTGATGGGATTCTCCAAAATTATCCTACATTTTGTACTTAGTGAACTAGTGATTGTTCTGTTTGCAGACATTCTTTCTGAGGCTCTACTCTTGCCTCGAAAACCTACATTTGCAGAAAGGGAAATGTATAGGTTTTCCTTTTAAATGTATTTATTTTTATTTATATTTTATTTATTTTTGGCTGTGTTGGGTCTTCGTTTCTGTGCGGGGGCCTTCTCTAGTTGCGGCGAGCAGGGGCCACTCCTCATCGTGGTTCGAGGGCCTCTCAGTGCCGTGGCGCCTCTTGTTGTGGAGCACAGGCTCCAGAAGCGCAGGCTCAGTAGTTGTGGCTCCCGGGCTTAGTTGCACTGCAGCATGTGGGATCTTCCCGGACCAGGGCTCAAATCCGTGTCCCCTGCACTGGCAGGCGGATTCTTAACCACTGCCCAGCCCGTTATTCTTTTTTTAAAAAAAATATTTCCTCATTTGTGTTTATGTGATGATGCCTTTATTTATTTTTTTATTATTGTTTATATTTGGCTGAGTTGAGTCTCTTTTGCTGCGCGCAGGCTTTCCCTAGTTGTGGCAAGTGGGGGCTAATCTTTGTTGTGGTGTGCGGACTTCTCATTGTGGTGGCTTCTCTTGTTGCGGAGCGTGGGCTCTAAGAGTGCGGGCTTCAGTAATTGCAGCACCTGGGCTCAGTATTTGCGGCACACAGGCCCTAGAGTGCGCGGCCTTCATTAGTTGCAGCGTGTGGCCTCAGTTGTTGTGGCTGGTGGGCTCTAGAGCGCAGGCTCAGTAGTTGTGATGTACGGGCTTACTTGCTCTGCGGCACGTGGGATCTTCCCGGACCAGGGCTGGAACCCGTGTCTCCTGCATTGGCAGACGGATTCTTAACTAGTGCACCACCAGGAAAGTCCCAGACTTTCCTTTTCTTAATGACAATTTTGAAGAGTCCTGGTTCACATATTTCATAGACTGTCCTTCAACTTGGCTTTGTGTGATGTTCTCCTCATGACCATAGTGGAGTTAGGGTTTTGGGGAAGGAGATGTTTACTTTTAATATTCAGTTTCAACTCTGTCTCTTGGCTTTTTATATAAGATATTCAATGCATTTAGTTATATATTTAAAAAAGCAGGCTTGTAGACTATTATTTTAAAATCTGCTTGCTATTTTGTAATCTGCTTGGGTTGATGGTGGAATGTTTTTTTTTTTTTTTTTTCAGTACGTGGGCCTCTCCCTGTTGTGGAGTCTCCCGTTCCGGAGCACAGGCTCCCAACCCGCATGCTCAGTGGCCATGGCTCACGGGCCTAGCCGCTCCGCGGCATGTGGGATCTTCCCGGACCGAGTCACGAACCCGTGTCCCCTGCATTGGCAGGCAGGGTCTCAACCACTGCTCCACCAGGCAAGCCCGTTACACTTTTGTTTTAATTATGCAGTTGGCTCTATTGTGTTGATTTACATTTTATTGGTAAATCTCAACTGCTTTGGATTATGATGTGTTTACAAGGCTACACAGATAATCTGGAAGGGAAAATGAAGTAATACAAATGACAGAAAATGTTTTATAATAATAAAATTTTCTTGGCAAGCAGCAACCTTTTCTCAAAGTCAGTCTTTTAATATAATTTGCTTGCTTCATAAATATGGCTTTCTTGTTTGTTCTTATCTTTATTGATTAGTGAGCATGTTAGATGACTTGGAAGGAATCTCACTGTCTTCAAGAAATAATTTGGCATTTTTGATCCGGAATGCTGACAATTCTCAAAAATGGGTCAGGAAAATCAAAGTAATAGATGGAAAAAAATCTCAATTTTAGCTGTTGATACAACTTTTCTTAAGTTTAGGGTGTGTTTTATAATTTACGTTACTAAAACAGATGTTGGAAGGTCCACCAACATATTTATTTTATGTTTTTAAATCATTTTACTTTGCTGTATTGAATTCAATTCATTCTGGAATTTAGGAGAATTTACCTCTTTATGAAAGAGATTATTGAAAGTAGAAAATGATTGATGACCTTCGCTTCCAGTATTCTTCTCAATAGACTTAGTCTCTCTTCTAATGCTTCCTGTATACTCAGTAATTGTATAAGGTTTAGAGAAAAATGCAGGTCTGGCTGAACATTAAGCACAGTACACTAAATAAAGTTTTTTACTTTGCAGAATATTTTACATGTGTGTCCCATAGATTCATCAGAGATTCTAGTTTTGGATAAAGGCAAGTACATTTAAGGACAATACAACATCCCTGTCTATGACATTGGCATTCGAATGAGAAGTGAATTTGGTTCAGGACGGTTCTTGGAATGCTTGGCATTTAGGTTATTTTAGGTCAACTCTTTGGGCAATTCAATTAGAGTATTTATTGAATGGTTTTCGTGAGCTGAATGGTTGTCATGTCATGTCATAGATGGTCTAAAACATGACTCTTATTTCTACAATAGTTGTGTTGGTCAGATAAGGCATCTTACCTGATGTATTTAATCCAAGATAATGATGCATGAGTAAGAGGCAGATCATTCTCGAGGAAGTAATTTTGGTTTTGAGAGAGGCATTCTTAGGGAAATAGGCCTTGCAGTGCTCATTTAGAGCTGGGCAGGATTGAGGTCCAGAGAGAGGAGGGAAAGGATATTTGGGTGGAGGGAAGGGCATTGGCAGAGCCTCAGAGGCCTGACGGTTCCTGGGGCCTGTGTGGGAATGGTGGGAAAGTTGGGCTGCAGTCAGCCTGTGGGTGGCCTGGACGTTGGGTAATGAGCGTGGCCATCAGTTTATGGGTGCCCTCTGTAGAGTTGTCTGTAACTTGCTTCCTCCCTGAGGAAGTGTGACACGCTTCTGCTAGCTGCAGTGTCTTCCCCACAGCTGTGCTGTCCATTGAGGAGAAGGGGGCCTGCTCTGCCATGGCTTCCTTACTCCTCAGGGTATGGCGTGTGAGTTATTTTAATAATGTATCAATCTGCCTTTTCTTTCTTTTGTCACAATGCATTTGCTTTCTAAAGTGGTCTTGTTTTCAGGATAATAATTGGGTTTCCACAGGGAAAATCATAATGTATGAGGCAAATTACTGACTAAAGGCAAATTTCTGACTTAAAAACATGAATCTCTAATTTGTTTCTAGTAGTTCTTCTTTTGTTTAAATTTTTGTTTTGTTAGTTATGTATAGAAACTTAAGGATAGTAATTTCTGCTCAGGTGGATAGTGGTACTGTTTAGCACAGCTCATTGGTCTTCTGAAACTTTTACAAATGCAGTCTGATTCATTCCGGCCAAGTTAATTATGAGGTACATATTTTTTTCCCTTATGGAGACAAATGTAAAAGACAGAGATACAGAAATCATCTCCAGTTTAGATTGAAGAAATTTTAGTTACTACTGTTTGTTCCTGCTATTTGATCAGAGTTTATTTTTATTTTTTGAAGTCTGTCTCTAATCAAATAAGATTTAATGTTTTAGAAGTAAAAGAGCACCATGACTAAATTAATAAGAAAAGTTAATTTAAGGACAAGAATTGATTTTTAAAAATATAAAAGTACATTTCATGACTTGATTTCAAGATGATCTGGTGGTATTCTTATACTGCTGCAGAAGGATGTCCACAGTGGGACGAGAATGAGGCTTAAAAATCACCACCCTTATTATCTATGACTGAACATGTCTTAGTCCAGGCCAGTGTGCCTACCACCTCTGTGGTACACTGTTGATTTCATTTTTCTTCCAGTATTTACTTTTGGTCCTGGACCAATTATCTAGCTGTGCTGGGATTCTCCAAAAGTATCCTACATTTTGTACTTAGTGAACTAGTGATTGTTCTGTTTGCAGACATTCTTTCTGAGGCTCTACACTTGCCTCGAAAACCTACATTTGCAGAAAGGGAAATGTATAGGTTTTCCTTTTAAATGTATTTATTTTTGTTTATATTTTATTTATTTTTGGCTGTGTTGGGTCTTCGTTTCTGTGCGAGGGCCTTCTCTAGTTGCGGCGAGCAGGGGCCACTCCTCATCGTTGTTCGTGGGCCTCTCACTGCCGTGGCGCCTCTTGTTGCGGAGCACAGGCTCCAGAAGCGCAGGCTCAGTAGTTGTGGCTCCCGGGCTTAGTTGCACTGCAGCATGTGGGATCTTCCCGGACCAGGGCTCAAATCCGTGTCCCCTGCACTGGCAGGCGGATTCTTAACCTCTGCCCCGCCCGTTATTCTTTTTTTTTAAATATTTCCTCATTTGTGTTTATGTGATGATGCCTTTATTTATTTTTTTATTATTGTTTATATTTGGCTGAGTTGAGTCTGTGTTGCTGCGCGCAGGCTTTCCCTAGTTGTGGCAAGTGGGGGCTACTCTTTGTTGTGGTGCGCGGACTTCTCATTGTGGTGGCTTCTCTTGTTGCGGAGCGTGGGCTCTAAGAGTGCGGGCTTCAGTAATTGCAGCACCTGGGCTCCGTATTTGCGGCACACAGGCACTAGAGTGCGCGGGCTTCATTAGTTGCAGCGTGTGGCCTCAGTTGTTGTGGCTGGCGGGCTCTAGAGCGCAGGCTCAGTAGTTGTGATGTACGGGCTTACTTGCTCTGCGGCATGTGGG
The DNA here is from genome assembly GCF_964165515.1 of Mesoplodon bidens. Lineage (NCBI taxonomy): Eukaryota > Metazoa > Chordata > Mammalia > Artiodactyla > Ziphiidae > Mesoplodon > Mesoplodon bidens. The sequence continues at coordinate 236,965 of NW_027672161.1, forward strand.
ATCTTCCCGGACCAGGGCTGGAACCCGTGTCCCCTGCATTGGCAGACGGATTCTTAACTAGTGCACCACCAGGAAAGTCCCAGACTTTCCTTTTCTTAATGACAATTTTGAAGAGTCCTGGTTCACATATTTCATAGACTGTCCTTCAACTTGGCTTTGTGTGATGTTCTCCTCATGACTGGAGTGGAGTTAGGGTTTTGGGGAAGGAGATGTTTACTTTTAATATTCGGTTTCAACTCTGTCTCTTGGCTTTTTATATAAGATATTCAATGCATTTAGTTATATATTTAAAAAGCAGGCTTGTAGACTATTATTTTAAAATCTGCTTGCTATTTTGTAATCTGCTTGGGTTGATGGTGGAATGTTTTTTTTTTTTTTTTTTTCAGTACGTGGGCCTCTCCCTGTTGTGGAGTCTCCCGTTCCGGAGCACAGGCTCCCAACCCGCATGCTCAGTGGCCATGGCTCACGGGCCTAGCCGCTCCGCGGCATGTGGGATCTTCCCGGACCGAGTCACGAACCCGTGTCCCCTGCATTGGCAGGCAGGCTCTCAACCACTGCTCCACCAGGGAAGCCCGTTACACTTTTGTTTTAATTATGCAGTTGGCTCTATTGTGTTGATTTACATTTTATTGGTAAATCTCAACTGCTTTGGATTATGATGTGTTTACAAGGCTACACAGATAATCTGGAAGGGAAAATGAAGTAATACAAATGACAGAAAATGTTTTATAATAATAAAATTTTCTTGGCAAGCAGCAACCTTTTCTCAAAGTCAGTCTTTTAATATAATTTGCTTGCTTCATAAATATGGCTTTCTTGTTTGTTCTTATCTTTATTGATTAGTGAGCATGTTAGATGACTTGGAAGGAATCTCACTGTCTTCAAGAAATAATTTGGCATTTTTGATCCGGAATGCTGACAATTCTCAAAAATGGGTCAGGAAAATCAAAGTAATAGATGGAAAAAAATCTCAATTTTAGCTGTTGATACAACTTTTCTTAAGTTTAGGGTGTGTTTTATAATTTACGTTACTAAAACAGATGGTGGAAGGTCCACCAATATATTTATTTTATGTTTTTAAAGCATTTTACTTTGCTGTATTGAATTCAATTCATTCTGGAATTTAGGAGTATTTACCTCTTTATGAAAGAGATTATTGAAAGTAGAAAATGATTGATGACCTTCACTTCCAGTATTCTTCTCAATAGACTTAGTCTCTCTTCTAATGCTTCCTGTATACTCAGTAATTGTATAAGGTTTAGAGAAAAATGCAGGTCTGGCTGAACATTAAGCACAGTACACTAAATAAAGCTTTTTTACTTTGCAGAATATTTTACATGTGTGTCCCATAGATTCATCAGAGATTCTAGTTTTGGATAAAGGCAAGTACATTTAAGGACAATACAACATCCCTGTCTATGACATTGGCATTCGAATGAGAAGTGAATTTGGTTCAGGACGGTTCTTGGAATGCTTGGCATTTAGGTTATTTTAGGTCAACTCTTTGGGCAATTCAATTAGAGTATTTATTGAATGGTTTTCGTGAGCTGAATGGTTGTCATGTCATGTCATAGATGGTCTAAAACATGACTCTTATTTCTACAATAGTTGTGTTGGTCAGATAAGGCATCTTACCTGATGTATTTAATCCAAGATAATGATGCATGAGTAAGAGGCAGATCATTCTCGAGGAAGTAATTTTGGTTTTGAGAGAGGCATTCTTAGGGAAATAGGCCTTGCAGTGCTCATTTAGAGCTGGGCAGGATTGAGGTCCAGAGAGAGGAGGGAAAGGATATTTGGGTGGAGGGAAGGGCATTGGCAGAGCCTCAGAGGCCTGACGGTTCCTGGGGCCTGTGTGGGAATGGTGGGCAAGTTGGGCTGCAGTCAGCCTGTGGGTGGCCTGGACGTTGGGTAATGAGCGTGGCCGTCAGTTTATGGGTGCCCTCTGTAGAGTTGTCTGTAACTTGCTTCCTCCCTGAGGAAGTGTGACACGCTTCTGCTAGCTGCAGTGTCTTCCCCACAGCTGTGCTGTCCATTGAGGAGAAGGGGGCCTGCTCTGCCATGGCTTCCTTACTCCTCAGGGTATGGCGTGTGAGTTATTTTAATAATGTATCAATCTGCCTTTTCTTTCTTTTGTCACAATGCATTTGCTTTCTAAAGTGGTCTTGTTTTCAGGATAATAATTGGGTTTCCACAGGGAAAATCATAATGTATGAGGCAAATTACTGACTAAAGGCAAATTTCTGACTTAAAAACATGAATCTCTAATTTGTTTCTAGTAGTTCTTCTTTTGTTTAAATTTTTGTTTTGTTAGTTATGTATAGAAACTTAAGGATAGTAATTTCTGCTCAGGTGGATAGTGGTACTGTTTAGCACAGCTCATTGGTCTTCTGAAACTTTTACAAATGCAGTCTGATTCATTCCGGCCAAGTTAATTATGAGGTACATATTTTTTTCCCCTAATGGAGACAAATGTAAAAGACAGAGATACAGAAATCATCTCCAGTTTAGATTGAAGAAATTTTAGTTACTACTGTTTGTTCCTGCTATTTGATCAGAGTTTATTTTTATTTTTTGAAGTCTGTCTCTAATCAAATAAGATTTAATGTTTTAGAAGTAAAAGAGCACCATGACTAAACTGATAAGAAAAGTTAATTTAAGGACAAGAATTGATTTTTAAAAATATAAAAGTACATTTCATGACTTGATTTCAAGATGATCTTGTGGTATCCTTATACTGCTGCAGAGGGAAGTCCACAGTGGGACGAGAATGATGCTTAAAAATCACCACCCTTATTATCTATGACTGAACATGTCTTATTCCAGGCCAGTGTGCCTACCACCTCTGTGGTACACTGTTGATTTCATTTTTCTTCCAGTATTTACTTTTGGTCCTGGACCAATTATCTAGCTGTGATGGGATTCTCCAAAATTATCCTACATTTTGTACTTAGTGAACTAGTGATTGTTCTGTTTGCAGACATTCTTTCTGAGGCTCTACTCTTGCCTCGAAAACCTACATTTGCAGAAAGGGAAATGTATAGGTTTTCCTTTTAAATGTATTTATTTTTATTTATATTTTATTTATTTTTGGCTGTGTTGGGTCTTCGTTTCTGTGCGGGGGCCTTCTCTAGTTGCGGCGAGCAGGGGCCACTCCTCATCGTGGTTCGAGGGCCTCTCAGTGCCGTGGCGCCTCTTGTTGTGGAGCACAGGCTCCAGAAGCGCAGGCTCAGTAGTTGTGGCTCCCGGGCTTAGTTGCACTGCAGCATGTGGGATCTTCCCGGACCAGGGCTCAAATCCGTGTCCCCTGCACTGGCAGGCGGATTCTTAACCACTGCCCAGCCCGTTATTCTTTTTTTAAAAAAAATATTTCCTCATTTGTGTTTATGTGATGATGCCTTTATTTATTTTTTTATTATTGTTTATATTTGGCTGAGTTGAGTCTCTTTTGCTGCGCGCAGGCTTTCCCTAGTTGTGGCAAGTGGGGGCTAATCTTTGTTGTGGTGTGCGGACTTCTCATTGTGGTGGCTTCTCTTGTTGCGGAGCGTGGGCTCTAAGAGTGCGGGCTTCAGTAATTGCAGCACCTGGGCTCAGTATTTGCGGCACACAGGCCCTAGAGTGCGCGGCCTTCATTAGTTGCAGCGTGTGGCCTCAGTTGTTGTGGCTGGCGGGCTCTAGAGCGCAGGCTCAGTAGTTGTGATGTACGGGCTTACTTGCTCTGCGGCACGTGGGATCTTCCCGGACCAGGGCTGGAACCCGTGTCTCCTGCATTGGCAGACGGATTCTTAACTAGTGCACCACCAGGAAAGTCCCAGACTTTCCTTTTCTTAATGACAATTTTGAAGAGTCCTGGTTCACATATTTCATAGACTGTCCTTCAACTTGGCTTTGTGTGATGTTCTCCTCATGACCATAGTGGAGTTAGGGTTTTGGGGAAGGAGATGTTTACTTTTAATATTCAGTTTCAACTCTGTCTCTTGGCTTTTTATATAAGATATTCAATGCATTTAGTTATATATTTAAAAAAGCAGGCTTGTAGACTATTATTTTAAAATCTGCTTGCTATTTTGTAATCTGCTTGGGTTGATGGTGGAATGTTTTTTTTTTTTTTTTTTCAGTACGTGGGCCTCTCCCTGTTGTGGAGTCTCCCGTTCCGGAGCACAGGCTCCCAACCCGCATGCTCAGTGGCCATGGCTCACGGGCCTAGCCGCTCCGCGGCATGTGGGATCTTCCCGGACCGAGTCACGAACCCGTGTCCCCTGCATTGGCAGGCAGGGTCTCAACCACTGCTCCACCAGGCAAGCCCGTTACACTTTTGTTTTAATTATGCAGTTGGCTCTATTGTGTTGATTTACATTTTATTGGTAAATCTCAACTGCTTTGGATTATGATGTGTTTACAAGGCTACACAGATAATCTGGAAGGGAAAATGAAGTAATACAAATGACAGAAAATGTTTTATAATAATAAAATTTTCTTGGCAAGCAGCAACCTTTTCTCAAAGTCAGTCTTTTAATATAATTTGCTTGCTTCATAAATATGGCTTTCTTGTTTGTTCTTATCTTTATTGATTAGTGAGCATGTTAGATGACTTGGAAGGAATCTCACTGTCTTCAAGAAATAATTTGGCATTTTTGATCCGGAATGCTGACAATTCTCAAAAATGGGTCAGGAAAATCAAAGTAATAGATGGAAAAAAATCTCAATTTTAGCTGTTGATACAACTTTTCTTAAGTTTAGGGTGTGTTTTATAATTTACGTTACTAAAACAGATGGTGGAAGGTCCACCAATATATTTATTTTATGTTTTTAACGCATTTTACTTTGCTGTATTGAATTCAATTCATTCTGGAATTTAGGAGAATTTACCTCTTTATGAAAGAGATTATTGAATGTAGAAAATGATTGATGACCTTCGCTTCCAGTATTCTTCTCAATAGACTTAGGCTCTCTTCTAATGCTTCTTGCATACTAAGTAATTGTATAAGGTTTAGAGAATAATTTAGGTCTGTCTGAACTTTAAGCACAGTACACTAAATAAAGCTTTTTCACTTTGCAGAATATTTTACATGTGTGTCCCATAGATTCATCAGAGATTCTAGTTTTGGATAAAGGCAAGTACATTTAAGGACAATACAGCATCCCTGTCTGTGACATTGGCATTCGAATGAGAAGTGAATTTGGTTCACGACGGTTCTTGGAATGCTTGGCATTTAGGTTATTTTAGGTCAACTCTTTGGGCAATTCAATTAGAGTATTTATTGAATGGTTTTCGTGAGCTGAATGGTTGTCATGTCATGTCATAGATGGTCTAAAACATGACTCTTATTTCTAAAATAGTTGTGTTGGTCAGATAAGGCATCTTACATGAAGTATGTAATCCAAGATAATGATGCATGAGTAAGAGGCAGATCATTCTCGAGGAAGTAATTTTGGTTTTGAGAGAGGCATTCTTAGGGAAATAGGCCTTGCAGTGCTCATTTAGAGCTGGGCAGGATTGAGGTCCAGAGAGAGGAGGGAAAGGATATTTGGGTAGAGGGAAGGGCATTGGCAGAGCCTCAGAGGCCTGACGGTTCCTGGGGCCTGTGTGGGAATGGTGGGAAAGTTGGGCTGCAGTCAGCCTGTGGGTGGCCTGGACGTTGGGTAATGAGCGTGGCCGTCAGTTTATGGGTGCCCTCTGTAGAGTTGTCTGTAACTTGCTTCCTCCCTGAGGAAGTGTGACACGCTTCTGCTAGCTGCAGTGTCTTCCCCACAGCTGTGCTGTCCATTGAGGAGAAGGGGGCCTGCTCTGCCATGGATTCCTTACTCCTCAGGGTATGGCGTGTGAGTTATTTTAATAATGTATCAATCTGCCTTTTCTTTCTTTTGTCACAATGCATTTGCTTTCTAAAGTGGTCTTGTTTTCAGGATAATAATTGGGTTTCCACAGGGAAAATCATAATGTATGAGGCAAATTACTGACTAAAGGCAAATTTCTGACTTAAAAACATGAATCTCTAATTTGTTTCTAGTAGTTCTTCTTTTGTTTAAATTTTTGTTTTGTTAGTTATGTATAGAAACTTAAGGATAGTAATTTCTGCTCAGGTGGATAGTGGTACTGTTTAGCACAGCTCATTGGTCTTCTGAAACTTTTACAAATGCAGTCTGATTCATTCCGGCCAAGTTAATTATGAGGTACATATTTTTTTCCCTTATGGAGACAAATGTAAAAGACAGAGATACAGAAATCATCTCCAGTTTAGATTGAAGAAATTTTAGTTACTACTGTTTGTTCCTGCTATTTGATCAGAGTTTATTTTTATTTTTTGAAGTCTGTCTCTAATCAAATAAGATTTAATGTTTTAGAAGTAAAAGAGCACCATGACTAAATTAATAAGAAAAGTTAATTTAAGGACAAGAATTGATTTTTAAAAATATAAAAGTACATTTCATGACTTGATTTCAAGATGATCTGGTGGTATTCTTATACTGCTGCAGAAGGATGTCCACAGTGGGACGAGAATGAGGCTTAAAAATCACCACCCTTATTATCTATGACTGAACATGTCTTAGTCCAGGCCAGTGTGCCTACCACCTCTGTGGTACACTGTTGATTTCATTTTTCTTCCAGTATTTACTTTTGGTCCTGGACCAATTATCTAGCTGTGATGGGATTCTCCAAAAGTATCCTACATTTTGTACTTAGTGAACTAGTGATTGTTCTGTTTGCAGACATTCTTTCTGAGGCTCTACACTTGCCTCGAAAACCTACATTTGCAGAAAGGGAAATGTATAGGTTTTCCTTTTAAATGTATTTATTTTTGTTTATATTTTATTTATTTTTGGCTGTGTTGGGTCTTCGTTTCTGTGCGAGGGCCTTCTCTAGTTGCGGCGAGCAGGGGCCACTCCTCATCGTTGTTCGTGGGCCTCTCACTGCCGTGGCGCCTCTTGTTGCAGAGCACAGGCTCCAGAAGCGCAGGCTCAGTAGTTGTGGCTCCCGGGCTTAGTTGCACTGCAGCATGTGGGATCTTCCCGGACCAGGGCTCAAATCCGTGTCCCCTGCACTGGCAGGCGGATTCTTAACCTCTGCCCCGCCCGTTATTCTTTTTTTTTAAATATTTCCTCATTTGTGTTTATGTGATGATGCCTTTATTTATTTTTTTATTATTGTTTATATTTGGCTGAGTTGAGTCTGTGTTGCTGCGCGCAGGCTTTCCCTAGTTGTGGCAAGTGGGGGCTACTCTTTGTTGTGGTGCGCGGACTTCTCATTGTGGTGGCTTCTCTTGTTGCGGAGTGTGGGCTCTAAGAGTGCGGGCTTCAGTAATTGCAGCACCTGGGCTCCGTATTTGCGGCACACAGGCACTAGAGTGCGCGGGCTTCATTAGTTGCAGCGTGTGGCCTCAGTTGTTGTGGCTGGCGGGCTCTAGAGCGCAGGCTCAGTAGTTGTGATGTACGGGCTTACTTGCTCTGCGGCATGTGGGATCTTCCCGGACCAGGGCTGGAACCCGTGTCCCCTGCATTGGCAGACGGATTCTTAACTAGTGCACCACCAGGAAAGTCCCAGACTTTCCTTTTCTTAATGACAATTTTGAAGAGTCCTGGTTCACATATTTCATAGACTGTCCTTCAACTTGGCTTTGTGTGATGTTCTCCTCATGACTGGAGTGGAGTTAGGGTTTTGGGGAAGGAGATGTTTACTTTTAATATTCGGTTTCAACTCTGTCTCTTGGCTTTTTATATAAGATATTCAATGCATTTAGTTATATATTTAAAAAGCAGGCTTGTAGACTATTATTTTAAAATCTGCTTGCTATTTTGTAATCTGCTTGGGTTGATGGTGGAATGTTTTTTTTTTTTTTTTTTCAGTACGTGGGCCTCTCCCTGTTGTGGAGTTTCCCGTTCCGGAGCACAGGCTCCCAACCCGCATGCTCAGTGGCCATGGCTCACGGGCCTAGCCGCTCCACGGCATGTGGGATCTTCCCGGACCGAGTCACGAACCCGTGTCCCCTGCATTGGCAGGCAGGCTCTCAACCACTGCTCCACCAGGGAAGCCCGTTACACTTTTGTTTTAATTATGCAGTTGGCTCTATTGTGTTGATTTACATTTTATTGGTAAATCTCAACTGCTTTGGATTATGATGTGTTTACAAGGCTACACAGATAATCTGGAAGGGAAAATGAAGTAATACAAATGACAGAAAATGTTTTATAATAATAAAATTTTCTTGGCAAGCAGCAACCTTTTCTCAAAGGCAGTCTTTTAATATAATTTGCTTGCTTCATAAATATGGCTTTCTTGTTTGTTCTTATCTTTATTGATTAGTGAGCATGTTAGATGACTTTGAAGGAATCTCACTGTCTTCAAGAAATAATTTGGCATTTTTGATCCGGAATGCTGACAATTCTCAAAAATGGGTCAGGAAAATCAAAGTAATAGATGGAAAAAAATCTCAATTTTAGCTGTTGATACAACTTTTCTTAAGTTTAGGGTGTGTTTTATAATTTACGTTACTAAAACAGATGGTGGAAGGTCCACCAATATATTTATTTTATGTTTTTAAAGCATTTTACTTTGCTGTATTGAATTCAATTCATTCTGGAATTTAGGAGAATTTACCTCTTTATGAAAGAGATTATTGAAAGTAGAAAATGATTGATGACCTTCGCTTCCAGTATTCTTCTCAATAGACTTAGTCTCTCTTCTAATGCTTCCTGTATACTCAGTAATTGTATAAGGTTTAGAGAAAAATGCAGGTCTGGCTGAACATTAAGCACAGTACACTAAATAAAGCTTTTTTACTTTGCAGAATATTTTACATGTGTGTCCCATAGATTCATCAGAGATTCTAGTTTTGGATAAAGGCAAGTACATTTAAGGACAATACAACATCCCTGTCTATGACATTGGCATTCGAATGAGAAGTGAATTTGGTTCAGGACGGTTCTTGGAATGCTTGGCATTTAGGTTATTTTAGGTCAACTCTTTGGGCAATTCAATTAGAGTATTTATTGAATGGTTTTCGTGAGCTGAATGGTTGTCATGTCATGTCATAGATGGTCTAAAACATGACTCTTATTTCTACAATAGTTGTGTTGGTAAGATAAGGCATCTTACCTGATGTATTTAATCCAAGATAATGATGCATGAGTAAGAGGCAGATCATTCTCGAGGAAGTAATTTTGGTTTTGAGAGAGGCATTCTTAGGGAAATAGGCCTTGCAGTGCTCATTTAGAGCTGGGCAGGATTGAGGTCCAGAGAGAGGAGGGAAAGGATATTTGGGTGGAGGGAAGGGCATTGGCAGAGCCTCAGAGGCCTGACGGTTCCTGGGGCCTGTGTGGGAATGGTGGGAAAGTTGGGCTGCAGTCAGCCTGTGGGTGGCCTGGACGTTGGGTAATGAGCGTGGCCATCAGTTTATGGGTGCCCTCTGTAGAGTTGTCTGTAACTTGCTTCCTCCCTGAGGAAGTGTGACACGCTTCTGCTAGCTGCAGTGTCTTCCCCACAGCTGTGCTGTCCATTGAGGAGAAGGGGGCCTGCTCTGCCATGGCTTCCTTACTCCTCAGGGTATGGCGTGTGAGTTATTTTAATAATGTATCAATCTGCCTTTTCTTTCTTTTGTCACAATGCATTTGCTTTCTAAAGTGGTCTTGTTTTCAGGATAATAATTGGGTTTCCACAGGGAAAATCATAATGTATGAGGCAAATTACTGACTAAAGGCAAATTTCTGACTTAAAAACATGAATCTCTAATTTGTTTCTAGTAGTTCTTCTTTTGTTTAAATTTTTGTTTTGTTAGTTATGTATAGAAACTTAAGGATAGTAATTTCTGCTCAGGTGGATAGTGGTACTGTTTAGCACAGCTCATTGGTCTTCTGAAACTTTTACAAATGCAGTCTGATTCATTCCGGCCAAGTTAATTATGAGGTACATATTTTTTTCCCTTATGGAGACAAATGTAAAAGACAGAGATACAGAAATCATCTCCAGTTTAGATTGAAGAAATTTTAGTTACTACTGTTTGTTCCTGCTATTTGATCAGAGTTTATTTTTATTTTTTGAAGTCTGTCTCTAATCAAATAAGATTTAATGTTTTAGAAGTAAAAGAGCACCATGACTAAATTAATAAGAAAAGTTAATTTAAGGACAAGAATTGATTTTTAAAAATATAAAAGTACATTTCATGACTTGATTTCAAGATGATCTGGTGGTATTCTTATACTGCTGCAGAAGGATGTCCACAGTGGGACGAGAATGAGGCTTAAAAATCACCACCCTTATTATCTATGACTGAACATGTCTTAGTCCAGGCCAGTGTGCCTACCACCTCTGTGGTACACTGTTGATTTCATTTTTCTTCCAGTATTTACTTTTGGTCCTGGACCAATTATCTAGCTGTGATGGGATTCTCCAAAAGTATCCTACATTTTGTACTTAGTGAACTAGTGATTGTTCTGTTTGCAGACATTCTTTCTGAGGCTCTACACTTGCCTCGAAAACCTACATTTGCAGAAAGGGAAATGTATAGGTTTTCCTTTTAAATGTATTTATTTTTGTTTATATTTTATTTATTTTTGGCTGTGTTGGGTCTTCGTTTCTGTGCGAGGGCCTTCTCTAGTTGCGGCGAGCAGGGGCCACTCCTCATCGTTGTTCGTGGGCCTCTCACTGCCGTGGCGCCTCTTGTTGCAGAGCACAGGCTCCAGAAGCGCAGGCTCAGTAGTTGTGGCTCCCGGGCTTAGTTGCACTGCAGCATGTGGGATCTTCCCGGACCAGGGCTCAAATCCGTGTCCCCTGCACTGGCAGGCGGATTCTTAACCTCTGCCCCGCCCGTTATTCTTTTTTTTTAAATATTTCCTCATTTGTGTTTATGTGATGATGCCTTTATTTATTTTTTTATTATTGTTTATATTTGGCTGAGTTGAGTCTGTGTTGCTGCGCGCAGGCTTTCCCTAGTTGTGGCAAGTGGGGGCTACTCTTTGTTGTGGTGCGCGGACTTCTCATTGTGGTGGCTTCTCTTGTTGCGGAGTGTGGGCTCTAAGAGTGCGGGCTTCAGTAATTGCAGCACCTGGGCTCCGTATTTGCGGCACACAGGCACTAGAGTGCGCGGGCTTCATTAGTTGCAGCGTGTGGCCTCAGTTGTTGTGGCTGGCGGGCTCTAGAGCGCAGGCTCAGTAGTTGTGATGTACGGGCTTACTTGCTCTGCGGCATGTGGGATCTTCCCGGACCAGGGCTGGAACCCGTGTCCCCTGCATTGGCAGACGGATTCTTAACTAGTGCACCACCAGGAAAGTCCCAGACTTTCCTTTTCTTAATGACAATTTTGAAGAGTCCTGGTTCACATATTTCATAGACTGTCCTTCAACTTGGCTTTGTGTGATGTTCTCCTCATGACTGGAGTGGAGTTAGGGTTTTGGGGAAGGAGATGTTTACTTTTAATATTCGGTTTCAACTCTGTCTCTTGGCTTTTTATATAAGATATTCAATGCATTTAGTTATATATTTAAAAAGCAGGCTTGTAGACTATTATTTTAAAATCTGCTTGCTATTTTGTAATCTGCTTGGGTTGATGGTGGAATGTTTTTTTTTTTTTTTTTTCAGTACGTGGGCCTCTCCCTGTTGTGGAGTTTCCCGTTCCGGAGCACAGGCTCCCAACCCGCATGCTCAGTGGCCATGGCTCACGGGCCTAGCCGCTCCACGGCATGTGGGATCTTCCCGGACCGAGTCACGAACCCGTGTCCCCTGCATTGGCAGGCAGGCTCTCAACCACTGCTCCACCAGGGAAGCCCGTTACACTTTTGTTTTAATTATGCAGTTGGCTCTATTGTGTTGATTTACATTTTATTGGTAAATCTCAACTGCTTTGGATTATGATGTGTTTACAAGGCTACACAGATAATCTGGAAGGGAAAATGAAGTAATACAAATGACAGAAAATGTTTTATAATAATAAAATTTTCTTGGCAAGCAGCAACCTTTTCTCAAAGTCAGTCTTTTAATATAATTTGCTTGCTTCATAAATATGGCTTTCTTGTTTGTTCTTATCTTTATTGATTAGTGAGCATGTTAGATGACTTTGAAGGAATCTCACTGTCTTCAAGAAATAATTTGGCATTTTTGATCCGGAATGCTGACAATTCTCAAAAATGGGTCAGGAAAATCAAAGTAATAGATGGAAAAAAATCTCAATTTTAGCTGTTGATACAACTTTTCTTAAGTTTAGGGTGTGTTTTATAATTTACGTTACTAAAACAGATGGTGGAAGGTCCACCAATATATTTATTTTATGTTTTTAAAGCATTTTACTTTGCTGTATTGAATTCAATTCATTCTGGAATTTAGGAGAATTTACCTCTTTATGAAAGAGATTATTGAAAGTAGAAAATGATTGATGACCTTCGCTTCCAGTATTCTTCTCAATAGACTTAGTCTCTCTTCTAATGCTTCCTGTATACTCAGTAATTGTATAAGGTTTAGAGAAAAATGCAGGTCTGGCTGAACATTAAGCACAGTACACTAAATAAAGCTTTTTTACTTTGCAGAATATTTTACATGTGTGTCCCATAGATTCATCAGAGATTCTAGTTTTGGATAAAGGCAAGTACATTTAAGGACAATACAACATCCCTGTCTATGACATTGGCATTCGAATGAGAAGTGAATTTGGTTCAGGACGGTTCTTGGAATGCTTGGCATTTAGGTTATTTTAGGTCAACTCTTTGGGCAATTCAATTAGAGTATTTATTGAATGGTTTTCGTGAGCTGAATGGTTGTCATGTCATGTCATAGATGGTCTAAAACATGACTCTTATTTCTACAATAGTTGTGTTGGTAAGATAAGGCATCTTACCTGATGTATTTAATCCAAGATAATGATGCATGAGTAAGAGGCAGATCATTCTCGAGGAAGTAATTTTGGTTTTGAGAGAGGCATTCTTAGGGAAATAGGCCTTGCAGTGCTCATTTAGAGCTGGGCAGGATTGAGGTCCAGAGAGAGGAGGGAAAGGATATTTGGGTGGAGGGAAGGGCATTGGCAGAGCCTCAGAGGCCTGACGGTTCCTGGGGCCTGTGTGGGAATGGTGGGAAAGTTGGGCTGCAGTCAGCCTGTGGGTGGCCTGGACGTTGGGTAATGAGCGTGGCCATCAGTTTATGGGTGCCCTCTGTAGAGTTGTCTGTAACTTGCTTCCTCCCTGAGGAAGTGTGACACGCTTCTGCTAGCTGCAGTGTCTTCCCCACAGCTGTGCTGTCCATTGAGGAGAAGGGGGCCTGCTCTGCCATGGCTTCCTTACTCCTCAGGGTATGGCGTGTGAGTTATTTTAATAATGTATCAATCTGCCTTTTCTTTCTTTTGTCACAATGCATTTGCTTTCTAAAGTGGTCTTGTTTTCAGGATAATAATTGGGTTTCCACAGGGAAAATCATAATGTATGAGGCAAATTACTGACTAAAGGCAAATTTCTGACTTAAAAACATGAATCTCTAATTTGTTTCTAGTAGTTCTTCTTTTGTTTAAATTTTTGTTTTGTTAGTTATGTATAGAAACTTAAGGATAGTAATTTCTGCTCAGGTGGATAGTGGTACTGTTTAGCACAGCTCATTGGTCTTCTGAAACTTTTACAAATGCAGTCTGATTCATTCCGGCCAAGTTAATTATGAGGTACATATTTTTTTCCCCTAATGGAGACAAATGTAAAAGACAGAGATACAGAAATCATCTCCAGTTTAGATTGAAGAAATTTTAGTTACTACTGTTTGTTCCTGCTATTTGATCAGAGTTTATTTTTATTTTTTGAAGTCTGTCTCTAATCAAATAAGATTTAATGTTTTAGAAGTAAAAGAGCACCATGACTAAACTGATAAGAAAAGTTAATTTAAGGACAAGAATTGATTTTTAAAAATATAAAAGTACATTTCATGACTTGATTTCAAGATGATCTTGTGGTATCCTTATACTGCTGCAGAGGGAAGTCCACAGTGGGACGAGAATGATGCTTAAAAATCACCACCCTTATTATCTATGACTGAACATGTCTTATTCCAGGCCAGTGTGCCTACCACCTCTGTGGTACACTGTTGATTTCATTTTTCTTCCAGTATTTACTTTTGGTCCTGGACCAATTATCTAGCTGTGATGGGATTCTCCAAAATTATCCTACATTTTGTACTTAGTGAACTAGTGATTGTTCTGTTTGCAGACATTCTTTCTGAGGCTCTACTCTTGCCTCGAAAACCTACATTTGCAGAAAGGGAAATGTATAGGTTTTCCTTTTAAATGTATTTATTTTTATTTATATTTTATTTATTTTTGGCTGTGTTGGGTCTTCGTTTCTGTGCGGGGGCCTTCTCTAGTTGCGGCGAGCAGGGGCCACTCCTCATCGTGGTTCGAGGGCCTCTCAGTGCCGTGGCGCCTCTTGTTGTGGAGCACAGGCTCCAGAAGCGCAGGCTCAGTAGTTGTGGCTCCCGGGCTTAGTTGCACTGCAGCATGTGGGATCTTCCCGGACCAGGGCTCAAATCCGTGTCCCCTGCACTGGCAGGCGGATTCTTAACCACTGCCCAGCCCGTTATTCTTTTTTTAAAAAAAATATTTCCTCATTTGTGTTTATGTGATGATGCCTTTATTTATTTTTTTATTATTGTTTATATTTGGCTGAGTTGAGTCTCTTTTGCTGCGCGCAGGCTTTCCCTAGTTGTGGCAAGTGGGGGCTAATCTTTGTTGTGGTGTGCGGACTTCTCATTGTGGTGGCTTCTCTTGTTGCGGAGCGTGGGCTCTAAGAGTGCGGGCTTCAGTAATTGCAGCACCTGGGCTCAGTATTTGCGGCACACAGGCCCTAGAGTGCGCGGCCTTCATTAGTTGCAGCGTGTGGCCTCAGTTGTTGTGGCTGGTGGGCTCTAGAGCGCAGGCTCAGTAGTTGTGATGTACGGGCTTACTTGCTCTGCGGCACGTGGGATCTTCCCGGACCAGGGCTGGAACCCGTGTCTCCTGCATTGGCAGACGGATTCTTAACTAGTGCACCACCAGGAAAGTCCCAGACTTTCCTTTTCTTAATGACAATTTTGAAGAGTCCTGGTTCACATATTTCATAGACTGTCCTTCAACTTGGCTTTGTGTGATGTTCTCCTCATGACCATAGTGGAGTTAGGGTTTTGGGGAAGGAGATGTTTACTTTTAATATTCAGTTTCAACTCTGTCTCTTGGCTTTTTATATAAGATATTCAATGCATTTAGTTATATATTTAAAAAAGCAGGCTTGTAGACTATTATTTTAAAATCTGCTTGCTATTTTGTAATCTGCTTGGGTTGATGGTGGAATGTTTTTTTTTTTTTTTTTTCAGTACGTGGGCCTCTCCCTGTTGTGGAGTCTCCCGTTCCGGAGCACAGGCTCCCAACCCGCATGCTCAGTGGCCATGGCTCACGGGCCTAGCCGCTCCGCGGCATGTGGGATCTTCCCGGACCGAGTCACGAACCCGTGTCCCCTGCATTGGCAGGCAGGGTCTCAACCACTGCTCCACCAGGCAAGCCCGTTACACTTTTGTTTTAATTATGCAGTTGGCTCTATTGTGTTGATTTACATTTTATTGGTAAATCTCAACTGCTTTGGATTATGATGTGTTTACAAGGCTACACAGATAATCTGGAAGGGAAAATGAAGTAATACAAATGACAGAAAATGTTTTATAATAATAAAATTTTCTTGGCAAGCAGCAACCTTTTCTCAAAGTCAGTCTTTTAATATAATTTGCTTGCTTCCTAAATATGGCTTTCTTGTTTGTTCTTATCTTTATTGATTAGTGAGCATGTTAGATGACTTGGAAGGAATCTCACTGTCTTCAAGAAATAATTTGGCATTTTTGATCCGGAATGCTGACAATTCTCAAAAATGGGTCAGGAAAATCAAAGTAATAGATGGAAAAAAATCTCAATTTTAGCTGTTGATACAACTTTTCTTAAGTTTAGGGTGTGTTTTATAATTTACGTTACTAAAACAGATGTTGGAAGGTCCACCAACATATTTATTTTATGTTTTTAAATCATTTTACTTTGCTGTATTGAATTCAATTCATTCTGGAATTTAGGAGAATTTACCTCTTTATGAAAGAGATTATTGAAAGTAGAAAATGATTGATGACCTTCGCTTCCAGTATTCTTCTCAATAGACTTAGTCTCTCTTCTAATGCTTCCTGTATACTCAGTAATTGTATAAGGTTTAGAGAAAAATGCAGGTCTGGCTGAACATTAAGCACAGTACACTAAATAAAGTTTTTTACTTTGCAGAATATTTTACATGTGTGTCCCATAGATTCATCAGAGATTCTAGTTTTGGATAAAGGCAAGTACATTTAAGGACAATACAACATCCCTGTCTATGACATTGGCATTCGAATGAGAAGTGAATTTGGTTCAGGACGGTTCTTGGAATGCTTGGCATTTAGGTTATTTTAGGTCAACTCTTTGGGCAATTCAATTAGAGTATTTATTGAATGGTTTTCGTGAGCTGAATGGTTGTCATGTCATGTCATAGATGGTCTAAAACATGACTCTTATTTCTACAATAGTTGTGTTGGTCAGATAAGGCATCTTACCTGATGTATTTAATCCAAGATAATGATGCATGAGTAAGAGGCAGATCATTCTCGAGGAAGTAATTTTGGTTTTGAGAGAGGCATTCTTAGGGAAATAGGCCTTGCAGTGCTCATTTAGAGCTGGGCAGGATTGAGGTCCAGAGAGAGGAGGGAAAGGATATTTGGGTGGAGGGAAGGGCATTGGCAGAGCCTCAGAGGCCTGACGGTTCCTGGGGCCTGTGTGGGAATAGTGGGAAAGTTGGGCTGCAGTCAGCCTGTGGGTGGCCTGGACGTTGGGTAATGAGCGTGGCCATCAGTTTATGGGTGCCCTCTGTAGAGTTGTCTGTAACTTGCTTCCTCCCTGAGGAAGTGTGACACGCTTCTGCTAGCTGCAGTGTCTTCCCCACAGCTGTGCTGTCCATTGAGGAGAAGGGGGCCTGCTCTGCCATGGCTTCCTTACTCCTCAGGGTATGGCGTGTGAGTTATTTTAATAATGTATCAATCTGCCTTTTCTTTCTTTTGTCACAATGCATTTGCTTTCTAAAGTGGTCTTCTTTTCAGGATAATAATTGGGTTTCCACAGGGAAAATCATAATGTATGCGGCAAATTACTGACTAAAGGCAAATTTCTGACTTAAAAACATGAATCTCTAATTTGTTTCTAATAGTTCTTCTTTTGTTTAAATTTTTGTTTTGTTAGTTATGTATAGAAACTTAAGGATAGTAATTTCTGCTCAGGTGGATAGTGGTACTGTTTAGCACAGCTCATTGGTCTTCTGAAACTTTTAAAAATGCAGTCTGATTCATTCCAGCCAAGTTAATTATGAGGTACATATTTTTTTCCCCTAATGGAGACAAATGTAAAAGACAGAGATACAGAAATCATCTCCAGTTTAGATTGAAGAAATTTTAGTTACTACTGTTTGTTCCTGCTATTTGATCACAGTTTATTTTTTTTTTGAAGTCTGTCTCTAATCAAATAAGATTTAATGTTTTAGAAGTAAAAGAGCACCATGACTAAATTAATAAGAAAAGTTAATTTAAGGACAAGAATTGATTTTTAAAAATATAAAAGTACATTTCATGACTTGATTTCAAGATGATCTGGTGGTATCCTTATACTGCTGCAGAAGGAAGTCCACAGTGGGACGAGAATGATGCTTAAAAATCACCACCCTTATTATCTATGACTGAACATGTCTTAGTCCAGGCCAGTGTGCCTACCACCTCTGTGGTACACTGTTGATTTCATTTTTCTTCCAGTATTTACTTTTGGTCCTGGACCAATTATCTAGCTGTGATGGGATTCTCCAAAAGTATCCTACATTTTGTACTTAGTGAACTAGTGATTGTTCTGTTTGCAGACATTCTTTCTGAGGCTCTACTCTTGCCTCGGAAACCTACATTTGCAGAAAGGGAAATGTATAGGTTTTCCTTTTAAATGTATTTATTTTTATTTATATTTTATTTATTTTTGGCTGTGTTGGGTCTTCGTTTCTGTGCGAGGGCCTTCTCTAGTTGCGGCGAGCAGGGGCCACTCCTCATCGTGGTTCGTGGGCCTCTCACTGCCGTGGCGCCTCTTGTTGCGGAGCACAGGCTCCAGAAGCGCAGGCTCAGTAGTTGTGGCTCACGGGCTTAGTTGCACTGCAGCATGTGGGATCTTCCCGGACCAGGGCTCAAATCCGTGTCCCCTGCACTGGCAGGCGGATTCTTAACCACTGCCCCGCCCGTTATTCTTTTTTTTAAAAAAATATTTCCTCATATGTGTTTATGTGATGATGCCTTTATTTATTTTTTTATTATTGTTTATATTTGGCTGAGTTGAGTCTCTGTTGCTGCGCGCAGGCTTTCCCTAGTTGTGGCAAGTGGGGGCTACTCTTTGTTGTGGTGTGCGGACTTCTCATTGTGGTGGCTTCTCTTGTTGCGGAGCGTGGGCTCTAAGAGTGCGGGCTTCAGTAATTGCAGCACCTGGGCTCAGTATTTGCGGCACACAGGCCCTAGAGTGCGCGGGCTTCATTAGTTGCAGCGTGCGGCCTCAGTTGTTGTGGCTGGTGGGCTCTAGAGCGCAGGCTCAGTAGTTGTGATGTACGGGTATACTTGCTCTGCGGCACGTGGGATCTTCCCGGACCAGGGCTGGAACCCGTGTCCCCTGCATTGGCAGACGGATTCTTAACTAGTGCACCACCAGGAAAGTCCCAGACTTTCCTTTTCTTAATGACAATTTTGAAGAGTCCTGGTTCACATATTTCATAGACTGTCCTTCAACTTGGCTTTGTGTGATGTTCTCCTCATGACCATAGTGGAGTTAGGGTTTTGGGGAAAGAGATGTTTACTTTTAATATTCGGTTTCAACTCTATCTCTTGGCTTTTTATATAAGATATTCAATGCATTTAGTTATATATTTAAAAAAGCAGTCTTGTAGACTATTATTTTAAAATCTGCTTGCTATTTTGTAATCTGCTTGGGTTGATGGTGGAATGCTTTTTTTTTTTTTTTCAGTACGTGGGCCTCTCCCTGTTGTGGAGTCTCCCGTTACGGAGCACAGGCTCCCAACCCGCATGCTCAGTGGCCATGGCTCACGGGCCTAGCCGCTCCGCGGCATGTGGGATCTTCCCGGACCGAGTCACGAACCCGTGTCCCCTGCATTGGCAGGCAGGCTCTCAACCACTGCTCCACCAGGGAAGCCCGGTACACTTTTGTTTTAATTATGCAGTTGGCTCTATTGTGTTGATTTACATTTTATTGGTAAATCTCAACTGCTTTGGATTATGATGTGTTTACAAGGCTACACAGATAATCTGGAAGGGAAAATGAAGTAATACAAATGACAGAAAATGTTTTATAATAATAAAATTTTCTTGGCAAGCAGCAACCTTTTCTCAAAGTCAGTCTTTTAATATAATTTGCTTGCTTCCTAAATATGGCTTTCTTGTTTGTTCTTATCTTTATTGATTAGTGAGCATGTTAGATGACTTTGAAGGAATCTCACTGTCTTCAAGAAATAATTTGGCATTTTTGATCCGGAATGCTGACAATTCTCAAAAATGGGTCAGGAAAATCAAAGTAATAGATGGAAAAAAATCTCAATTTTAGCTGTTGATACAACTTTTCTTAAGTTTAGGGTGTGTTTTATAATTTACGTTACTAAAACAGATGGTGGAAGGTCCACCAATATATTTATTTTATGTTTTTAAAGCATTTTACTTTGCTGTATTGAATTCAATTCATTCTGGAATTTAGGAGAATTTACCTCTTTATGAAAGAGATTATTGAAAGTAGAAAATGATTGATGACCTTCGCTTCCAGTATTCTTCTCAATAGACTTAGTCTCTCTTCTAATGCTTCCTGTATACTCAGTAATTGTATAAGGTTTAGAGAAAAATGCAGGTCTGGCTGAACATTAAGCACAGTACACTAAATAAAGCTTTTTTACTTTGCAGAATATTTTACATGTGTGTCCCATAGATTCATCAGAGATTCTAGTTTTGGATAAAGGCAAGTACATTTAAGGACAATACAACATCCCTGTCTATGACATTGGCATTCGAATGAGAAGTGAATTTGGTTCAGGACGGTTCTTGGAATGCTTGGCATTTAGGTTATTTTAGGTCAACTCTTTGGGCAATTCAATTAGAGTATTTATTGAATGGTTTTCGTGAGCTGAATGGTTGTCATGTCATGTCATAGATGGTCTAAAACATGACTCTTATTTCTACAATAGTTGTGTTGGTAAGATAAGGCATCTTACCTGATGTATTTAATCCAAGATAATGATGCATGAGTAAGAGGCAGATCATTCTCGAGGAAGTAATTTTGGTTTTGAGAGAGGCATTCTTAGGGAAATAGGCCTTGCAGTGCTCATTTAGAGCTGGGCAGGATTGAGGTCCAGAGAGAGGAGGGAAAGGATATTTGGGTGGAGGGAAGGGCATTGGCAGAGCCTCAGAGGCCTGACGGTTCCTGGGGCCTGTGTGGGAATGGTGGGCAAGTTGGGCTGCAGTCAGCCTGTGGGTGGCCTGGACGTTGGGTAATGAGCGTGGCCGTCAGTTTATGGGTGCCCTCTGTAGAGTTGTCTGTAACTTGCTTCCTCCCTGAGGAAGTGTGACACGCTTCTGCTAGCTGCAGTGTCTTCCCCACAGCTGTGCTGTCCATTGAGGAGAAGGGGGCCTGCTCTGCCATGGCTTCCTTACTCCTCAGGGTATGGCGTGTGAGTTATTTTAATAATGTATCAATCTGCCTTTTCTTTCTTTTGTCACAATGCATTTGCTTTCTAAAGTGGTCTTGTTTTCAGGATAATAATTGGGTTTCCACAGGGAAAATCATAATGTATGCGGCAAATTACTGACTAAAGGCAAATTTCTGACTTAAAAACATGAATCTCTAATTTGTTTCTAATAGTTCTTCTTTTGTTTAAATTTTTGTTTTGTTAGTTATGTATAGAAACTTAAGGATAGTAATTTCTGCTCAGGTGGATAGTGGTACTGTTTAGCACAGCTCATTGGTCTTCTGAAACTTTTAAAAATGCAGTCTGATTCATTCCAGCCAAGTTAATTATGAGGTACATATTTTTTTCCCCTAATGGAGACAAATGTAAAAGACAGAGATACAGAAATCATCTCCAGTTTAGATTGAAGAAATTTTAGTTACTACTGTTTGTTCCTGCTATTTGATCACAGTTTATTTTTTTTTTGAAGTCTGTCTCTAATCAAATAAGATTTAATGTTTTAGAAGTAAAAGAGCACCATGACTAAATTAATAAGAAAAGTTAATTTAAGGACAAGAATTGATTTTTAAAAATATAAAAGTACATTTCATGACTTGATTTCAAGATGATCTGGTGGTATCCTTATACTGCTGCAGAAGGAAGTCCACAGTGGGACGAGAATGATGCTTAAAAATCACCACCCTTATTATCTATGACTGAACATGTCTTAGTCCAGGCCAGTGTGCCTACCACCTCTGTGGTACACTGTTGATTTCATTTTTCTTCCAGTATTTACTTTTGGTCCTGGACCAATTATCTAGCTGTGATGGGATTCTCCAAAAGTATCCTACATTTTGTACTTAGTGAACTAGTGATTGTTCTGTTTGCAGACATTCTTTCTGAGGCTCTACTCTTGCCTCGGAAACCTACATTTGCAGAAAGGGAAATGTATAGGTTTTCCTTTTAAATGTATTTATTTTTATTTATATTTTATTTATTTTTGGCTGTGTTGGGTCTTCGTTTCTGTGCGAGGGCCTTCTCTAGTTGCGGCGAGCAGGGGCCACTCCTCATCGTGGTTCGTGGGCCTCTCACTGCCGTGGCGCCTCTTGTTGCGGAGCACAGGCTCCAGAAGCGCAGGCTCAGTAGTTGTGGCTCACGGGCTTAGTTGCACTGCAGCATGTGGGATCTTCCCGGACCAGGGCTCAAATCCGTGTCCCCTGCACTGGCAGGCGGATTCTTAACCACTGCCCCGCCCGTTATTCTTTTTTTTAAAAAAATATTTCCTCATATGTGTTTATGTGATGATGCCTTTATTTATTTTTTTATTATTGTTTATATTTGGCTGAGTTGAGTCTCTGTTGCTGCGCGCAGGCTTTCCCTAGTTGTGGCAAGTGGGGGCTACTCTTTGTTGTGGTGTGCGGACTTCTCATTGTGGTGGCTTCTCTTGTTGCGGAGCGTGGGCTCTAAGAGTGCGGGCTTCAGTAATTGCAGCACCTGGGCTCAGTATTTGCGGCACACAGGCCCTAGAGTGCGCGGGCTTCATTAGTTGCAGCGTGCGGCCTCAGTTGTTGTGGCTGGTGGGCTCTAGAGCGCAGGCTCAGTAGTTGTGATGTACGGGTATACTTGCTCTGCGGCACGTGGGATCTTCCCGGACCAGGGCTGGAACCCGTGTCCCCTGCATTGGCAGACGGATTCTTAACTAGTGCACCACCAGGAAAGTCCCAGACTTTCCTTTTCTTAATGACAATTTTGAAGAGTCCTGGTTCACATATTTCATAGACTGTCCTTCAACTTGGCTTTGTGTGATGTTCTCCTCATGACCATAGTGGAGTTAGGGTTTTGGGGAAAGAGATGTTTACTTTTAATATTCGGTTTCAACTCTATCTCTTGGCTTTTTATATAAGATATTCAATGCATTTAGTTATATATTTAAAAAAGCAGTCTTGTAGACTATTATTTTAAAATCTGCTTGCTATTTTGTAATCTGCTTGGGTTGATGGTGGAATGCTTTTTTTTTTTTTTTCAGTACGTGGGCCTCTCCCTGTTGTGGAGTCTCCCGTTACGGAGCACAGGCTCCCAACCCGCATGCTCAGTGGCCATGGCTCACGGGCCTAGCCGCTCCGCGGCATGTGGGATCTTCCCGGACCGAGTCACGAACCCGTGTCCCCTGCATTGGCAGGCAGGCTCTCAACCACTGCTCCACCAGGGAAGCCCGGTACACTTTTGTTTTAATTATGCAGTTGGCTCTATTGTGTTGATTTACATTTTATTGGTAAATCTCAACTGCTTTGGATTATGATGTGTTTACAAGGCTACACAGATAATCTGGAAGGGAAAATGAAGTAATACAAATGACAGAAAATGTTTTATAATAATAAAATTTTCTTGGCAAGCAGCAACCTTTTCTCAAAGTCAGTCTTTTAATATAATTTGCTTGCTTCATAAATATGGCTTTCTTGTTTGTTCTTATCTTTATTGATTAGTGAGCATGTTAGATGACTTTGAAGGAATCTCACTGTCTTCAAGAAATAATTTGGCATTTTTGATCCGGAATGCTGACAATTCTCAAAAATGGGTCAGGAAAATCAAAGTAATAGATGGAAAAAAATCTCAATTTTAGCTGTTGATACAACTTTTCTTAAGTTTAGGGTGTGTTTTATAATTTACGTTACTAAAACAGATGGTGGAAGGTCCACCAATATATTTATTTTATGTTTTTAAAGCATTTTACTTTGCTGTCTTGAATTCAATTCATTCTGGAATTTAGGAGAATTTACCTCTTTATGAAAGAGATTATTGAAAGTAGAAAATGATTGATGACCTTCGCTTCCAGTATTCTTCTCAATAGACTTAGTCTCTCTTCTAATGCTTCCTGTATACTCAGTAATTGTATAAGGTTTAGAGAAAAATGCAGGTCTGGCTGAACATTAAGCACAGTACACTAAATAAAGCTTTTTTACTTTGCAGAATATTTTACATGTGTGTCCCATAGATTCATCAGAGATTCTAGTTTTGGATAAAGGCAAGTACATTTAAGGACAATACAACATCCCTGTCTATGACATTGGCATTCGAATGAGAAGTGAATTTGGTTCAGGACGGTTCTTGGAATGCTTGGCATTTAGGTTATTTTAGGTCAACTCTTTGGGCAATTCAATTAGAGTATTTATTGAATGGTTTTCGTGAGCTGAATGGTTGTCATGTCATGTCATAGATGGTCTAAAACATGACTCTTATTTCTACAATAGTTGTGTTGGTAAGATAAGGCATCTTACCTGATGTATTTAATCCAAGATAATGATGCATGAGTAAGAGGCAGATCATTCTCGAGGAAGTAATTTTGGTTTTGAGAGAGGCATTCTTAGGGAAATAGGCCTTGCAGTGCTCATTTAGAGCTGGGCAGGATTGAGGTCCAGAGAGAGGAGGGAAAGGATATTTGGGTGGAGGGAAGGGCATTGGCAGAGCCTCAGAGGCCTGACGGTTCCTGGGGCCTGTGTGGGAATGGTGGGCAAGTTGGGCTGCAGTCAGCCTGTGGGTGGCCTGGACGTTGGGTAATGAGCGTGGCCGTCAGTTTATGGGTGCCCTCTGTAGAGTTGTCTGTAACTTGCTTCCTCCCTGAGGAAGTGTGACACGCTTCTGCTAGCTGCAGTGTCTTCCCCACAGCTGTGCTGTCCATTGAGGAGAAGGGGGCCTGCTCTGCCATGGCTTCCTTACTCCTCAGGGTATGGCGTGTGAGTTATTTTAATAATGTATCAATCTGCCTTTTCTTTCTTTTGTCACAATGCATTTGCTTTCTAAAGTGGTCTTGTTTTCAGGATAATAATTGGGTTTCCACAGGGAAAATCATAATGTATGAGGCAAATTACTGACTAAAGGCAAATTTCTGACTTAAAAACATGAATCTCTAATTTGTTTCTAGTAGTTCTTCTTTTGTTTAAATTTTTGTTTTGTTAGTTATGTATAGAAACTTAAGGATAGTAATTTCTGCTCAGGTGGATAGTGGTACTGTTTAGCACAGCTCATTGGTCTTCTGAAACTTTTACAAATGCAGTCTGATTCATTCCGGCCAAGTTAATTATGAGGTACATATTTTTTTCCCTTATGGAGACAAATGTAAAAGACAGAGATACAGAAATCATCTCCAGTTTAGATTGAAGAAATTTTAGTTACTACTGTTTGTTCCTGCTATTTGATCAGAGTTTATTTTTATTTTTTGAAGTCTGTCTCTAATCAAATAAGATTTAATGTTTTAGAAGTAAAAGAGCACCATGACTAAATTAATAAGAAAAGTTAATTTAAGGACAAGAATTGATTTTTAAAAATATAAAAGTACATTTCATGACTTGATTTCAAGATGATCTGGTGGTATTCTTATACTGCTGCAGAAGGATGTCCACAGTGGGACGAGAATGAGGCTTAAAAATCACCACCCTTATTATCTATGACTGAACATGTCTTAGTCCAGGCCAGTGTGCCTACCACCTCTGTGGTACACTGTTGATTTCATTTTTCTTCCAGTATTTACTTTTGGTCCTGGACCAATTATCTAGCTGTGATGGGATTCTCCAAAAGTATCCTACATTTTGTACTTAGTGAACTAGTGATTGTTCTGTTTGCAGACATTCTTTCTGAGGCTCTACACTTGCCTCGAAAACCTACATTTGCAGAAAGGGAAATGTATAGGTTTTCCTTTTAAATGTATTTATTTTTGTTTATATTATATTTATTTTTGGCTGTGTTGGGTCTTCGTTTCTGTGCGGGGGCCTTCTCTAGTTGCGGCGAGCAGGGGCCACTCCTCATCGTTGTTCGTGGGCCTCTCACTGCCGTGGCGCCTCTTGTTGCAGAGCACAGGCTCCAGAAGCGCAGGCTCAGTAGTTGTGGCTCCCGGGCTTAGTTGCACTGCAGCATGTGGGATCTTCCCGGACCAGGGCTCAAATCCGTGTCCCCTGCACTGGCAGGCGGATTCTTAACCTCTGCCCCGCCCGTTATTCTTTTTTTTTAAATATTTCCTCATTTGTGTTTATGTGATGATGCCTTTATTTATTTTTTTATTATTGTTTATATTTGGCTGAGTTGAGTCTGTGTTGCTGCGCGCAGGCTTTCCCTAGTTGTGGCAAGTGGGGGCTACTCTTTGTTGTGGTGCGCAGACTTCTCATTGTGGTGGCTTCTCTTGTTGCGGAGCGTGGGCTCTAAGAGTGCGGGCTTCAGTAATTGCAGCACCTGGGCTCCGTATTTGCGGCACACAGGCACTAGAGTGCGCGGGCTTCATTAGTTGCAGCGTGTGGCCTCAGTTGTTGTGGCTGGCGGGCTCTAGAGCGCAGGCTCAGTAGTTGTGATGTACGGGCTTACTTGCTCTGCGGCATGTGGGATCTTCCCGGACCAGGGCTGGAACCCGTGTCCCCTGCATTGGCAGACGGATTCTTAACTAGTGCACCACCAGGAAAGTCCCAGACTTTCCTTTTCTTAATGACAATTTTGAAGAGTCCTGGTTCACATATTTCATAGACTGTCCTTCAACTTGGCTTTGTGTGATGTTCTCCTCATGACTGGAGTGGAGTTAGGGTTTTGGGGAAGGAGATGTTTACTTTTAATATTCGGTTTCAACTCTGTCTCTTGGCTTTTTATATAAGATATTCAATGCATTTAGTTATATATTTAAAAAGCAGGCTTGTAGACTATTATTTTAAAATCTGCTTGCTATTTTGTAATCTGCTTGGGTTGATGGTGGAATGTTTTTTTTTTTTTTTTTTCAGTACGTGGGCCTCTCCCTGTTGTGGAGTCTCCCGTTCCGGAGCACAGGCTCCCAACCCGCATGCTCAGTGGCCATGGCTCACGGGCCTAGCCGCTCCGCGGCATGTGGGATCTTCCCGGACCGAGTCACGAACCCGTGTCCCCTGCATTGGCAGGCAGGCTCTCAACCACTGCTCCACCAGGGAAGCCCGTTACACTTTTGTTTTAATTATGCAGTTGGCTCTATTGTGTTGATTTACATTTTATTGGTAAATCTCAACTGCTTTGGATTATGATGTGTTTACAAGGCTACACAGATAATCTGGAAGGGAAAATGAAGTAATACAAATGACAGAAAATGTTTTATAATAATAAAATTTTCTTGGCAAGCAGCAACCTTTTCTCAAAGTCAGTCTTTTAATATAATTTGCTTGCTTCATAAATATGGCTTTCTTGTTTGTTCTTATCTTTATTGATTAGTGAGCATGTTAGATGACTTTGAAGGAATCTCACTGTCTTCAAGAAATAATTTGGCATTTTTGATCCGGAATGCTGACAATTCTCAAAAATGGGTCAGGAAAATCAAAGTAATAGATGGAAAAAAATCTCAATTTTAGCTGTTGATACAACTTTTCTTAAGTTTAGGGTGTGTTTTATAATTTACGTTACTAAAACAGATGGTGGAAGGTCCACCAATATATTTATTTTATGTTTTTAAAGCATTTTACTTTGCTGTATTGAATTCAATTCATTCTGGAATTTAGGAGAATTTACCTCTTTATGAAAGAGATTATTGAAAGTAGAAAATGATTGATGACCTTCGCTTCCAGTATTCTTCTCAATAGACTTAGTCTCTCTTCTAATGCTTCCTGTATACTCAGTAATTGTATAAGGTTTAGAGAAAAATGCAGGTCTGGCTGAACATTAAGCACAGTACACTAAATAAAGCTTTTTTACTTTGCAGAATATTTTACATGTGTGTCCCATAGATTCATCAGAGATTCTAGTTTTGGATAAAGGCAAGTACATTTAAGGACAATACAACATCCCTGTCTATGACATTGGCATTCGAATGAGAAGTGAATTTGGTTCAGGACGGTTCTTGGAATGCTTGGCATTTAGGTTATTTTAGGTCAACTCTTTGGGCAATTCAATTAGAGTATTTATTGAATGGTTTTCGTGAGCTGAATGGTTGTCATGTCATGTCATAGATGGTCTAAAACATGACTCTTATTTCTACAATAGTTGTGTTGGTCAGATAAGGCATCTTACCTGATGTATTTAATCCAAGATAATGATGCATGAGTAAGAGGCAGATCATTCTCGAGGAAGTAATTTTGGTTTTGAGAGAGGCATTCTTAGGGAAATAGGCCTTGCAGTGCTCATTTAGAGCTGGGCAGGATTGAGGTCCAGAGAGAGGAGGGAAAGGATATTTGGGTGGAGGGAAGGGCATTGGCAGAGCCTCAGAGGCCTGACGGTTCCTGGGGCCTGTGTGGGAATGGTGGGAAAGTTGGGCTGCAGTCAGCCTGTGGGTGGCCTGGACGTTGGGTAATGAGCGTGGCCGTCAGTTTATGGGTGCCCTCTGTAGAGTTGTCTGTAACTTGCTTCCTCCCTGAGGAAGTGTGACACGCTTCTGCTAGCTGCAGTGTCTTCCCCACAGCTGTGCTGTCCATTGAGGAGAAGGGGGCCTGCTCTGCCATGGATTCCTTACTCCTCAGGGTATGGCGTGTGAGTTATTTTAATAATGTATCAATCTGCCTTTTCTTTCTTTTGTCACAATGCATTTGCTTTCTAAAGTGGTCTTGTTTTCAGGATAATAATTGGGTTTCCACAGGGAAAATCATAATGTATGAGGCAAATTACTGACTAAAGGCAAATTTCTGACTTAAAAACATGAATCTCTAATTTGTTTCTAGTAGTTCTTCTTTTGTTTAAATTTTTGTTTTGTTAGTTATGTATAGAAACTTAAGGATAGTAATTTCTGCTCAGGTGGATAGTGGTACTGTTTAGCACAGCTCATTGGTCTTCTGAAACTTTTACAAATGCAGTCTGATTCATTCCGGCCAAGTTAATTATGAGGTACATATTTTTTTCCCCTAATGGAGACAAATGTAAAAGACAGAGATACAGAAATCATCTCCAGTTTAGATTGAAGAAATTTTAGTTACTACTGTTTGTTCCTGCTATTTGATCAGAGTTTATTTTTATTTTTTGAAGTCTGTCTCTAATCAAATAAGATTTAATGTTTTAGAAGTAAAAGAGCACCATGACTAAACTGATAAGAAAAGTTAATTTAAGGACAAGAATTGATTTTTAAAAATATAAAAGTACATTTCATGACTTGATTTCAAGATGATCTTGTGGTATCCTTATACTGCTGCAGAGGGAAGTCCACAGTGGGACGAGAATGATGCTTAAAAATCACCACCCTTATTATCTATGACTGAACATGTCTTATTCCAGGCCAGTGTGCCTACCACCTCTGTGGTACACTGTTGATTTCATTTTTCTTCCAGTATTTACTTTTGGTCCTGGACCAATTATCTAGCTGTGATGGGATTCTCCAAAATTATCCTACATTTTGTACTTAGTGAACTAGTGATTGTTCTGTTTGCAGACATTCTTTCTGAGGCTCTACTCTTGCCTCGAAAACCTACATTTGCAGAAAGGGAAATGTATAGGTTTTCCTTTTAAATGTATTTATTTTTATTTATATTTTATTTATTTTTGGCTGTGTTGGGTCTTCGTTTCTGTGCGGGGGCCTTCTCTAGTTGCGGCGAGCAGGGGCCACTCCTCATCGTGGTTCGAGGGCCTCTCAGTGCCGTGGCGCCTCTTGTTGTGGAGCACAGGCTCCAGAAGCGCAGGCTCAGTAGTTGTGGCTCCCGGGCTTAGTTGCACTGCAGCATGTGGGATCTTCCCGGACCAGGGCTCAAATCCGTGTCCCCTGCACTGGCAGGCGGATTCTTAACCACTGCCCAGCCCGTTATTCTTTTTTTAAAAAAAATATTTCCTCATTTGTGTTTATGTGATGATGCCTTTATTTATTTTTTTATTATTGTTTATATTTGGCTGAGTTGAGTCTCTTTTGCTGCGCGCAGGCTTTCCCTAGTTGTGGCAAGTGGGGGCTAATCTTTGTTGTGGTGTGCGGACTTCTCATTGTGGTGGCTTCTCTTGTTGCGGAGCGTGGGCTCTAAGAGTGCGGGCTTCAGTAATTGCAGCACCTGGGCTCAGTATTTGCGGCACACAGGCCCTAGAGTGCGCGGCCTTCATTAGTTGCAGCGTGTGGCCTCAGTTGTTGTGGCTGGTGGGCTCTAGAGTGCAGGCTCAGTAGTTGTGATGTACGGGCTTACTTGCTCTGCGGCACGTGGGATCTTCCCGGACCAGGGCTGGAACCCGTGTCTCCTGCATTGGCAGACGGATTCTTAACTAGTGCACCACCAGGAAAGTCCCAGACTTTCCTTTTCTTAATGACAATTTTGAAGAGTCCTGGTTCACATATTTCATAGACTGTCCTTCAACTTGGCTTTGTGTGATGTTCTCCTCATGACCATAGTGGAGTTAGGGTTTTGGGGAAGGAGATGTTTACTTTTAATATTCAGTTTCAACTCTGTCTCTTGGCTTTTTATATAAGATATTCAATGCATTTAGTTATATATTTAAAAAAGCAGGCTTGTAGACTATTATTTTAAAATCTGCTTGCTATTTTGTAATCTGCTTGGGTTGATGGTGGAATGTTTTTTTTTTTTTTTTTCAGTACGTGGGCCTCTCCCTGTTGTGGAGTCTCCCGTTCCGGAGCACAGGCTCCCAACCCGCATGCTCAGTGGCCATGGCTCACGGGCCTAGCCGCTCCGCGGCATGTGGGATCTTCCCGGACCGAGTCACGAACCCGTGTCCCCTGCATTGGCAGGCAGGGTCTCAACCACTGCTCCACCAGGCAAGCCCGTTACACTTTTGTTTTAATTATGCAGTTGGCTCTATTGTGTTGATTTACATTTTATTGGTAAATCTCAACTGCTTTGGATTATGATGTGTTTACAAGGCTACACAGATAATCTGGAAGGGAAAATGAAGTAATACAAATGACAGAAAATGTTTTATAATAATAAAATTTTCTTGGCAAGCAGCAACCTTTTCTCAAAGTCAGTCTTTTAATATAATTTGCTTGCTTCATAAATATGGCTTTCTTGTTTGTTCTTATCTTTATTGATTAGTGAGCATGTTAGATGACTTGGAAGGAATCTCACTGTCTTCAAGAAATAATTTGGCATTTTTGATCCGGAATGCTGACAATTCTCAAAAATGGGTCAGGAAAATCAAAGTAATAGATGGAAAAAAATCTCAATTTTAGCTGTTGATACAACTTTTCTTAAGTTTAGGGTGTGTTTTATAATTTACGTTACTAAAACAGATGTTGGAAGGTCCACCAACATATTTATTTTATGTTTTTAAATCATTTTACTTTGCTGTATTGAATTCAATTCATTCTGGAATTTAGGAGAATTTACCTCTTTATGAAAGAGATTATTGAAAGTAGAAAATGATTGATGACCTTCGCTTCCAGTATTCTTCTCAATAGACTTAGTCTCTCTTCTAATGCTTCCTGTATACTCAGTAATTGTATAAGGTTTAGAGAAAAATGCAGGTCTGGCTGAACATTAAGCACAGTACACTAAATAAAGTTTTTTACTTTGCAGAATATTTTACATGTGTGTCCCATAGATTCATCAGAGATTCTAGTTTTGGATAAAGGCAAGTACATTTAAGGACAATACAACATCCCTGTCTATGACATTGGCATTCGAATGAGAAGTGAATTTGGTTCAGGACGGTTCTTGGAATGCTTGGCATTTAGGTTATTTTAGGTCAACTCTTTGGGCAATTCAATTAGAGTATTTATTGAATGGTTTTCGTGAGCTGAATGGTTGTCATGTCATGTCATAGATGGTCTAAAACATGACTCTTATTTCTACAATAGTTGTGTTGGTCAGATAAGGCATCTTACCTGATGTATTTAATCCAAGATAATGATGCATGAGTAAGAGGCAGATCATTCTCGAGGAAGTAATTTTGGTTTTGAGAGAGGCATTCTTAGGGAAATAGGCCTTGCAGTGCTCATTTAGAGCTGGGCAGGATTGAGGTCCAGAGAGAGGAGGGAAAGGATATTTGGGTGGAGGGAAGGGCATTGGCAGAGCCTCAGAGGCCTGACGGTTCCTGGGGCCTGTGTGGGAATGGTGGGAAAGTTGGGCTGCAGTCAGCCTGTGGGTGGCCTGGACGTTGGGTAATGAGCGTGGCCATCAGTTTATGGGTGCCCTCTGTAGAGTTGTCTGTAACTTGCTTCCTCCCTGAGGAAGTGTGACACGCTTCTGCTAGCTGCAGTGTCTTCCCCACAGCTGTGCTGTCCATTGAGGAGAAGGGGGCCTGCTCTGCCATGGCTTCCTTACTCCTCAGGGTATGGCGTGTGAGTTATTTTAATAATGTATCAATCTGCCTTTTCTTTCTTTTGTCACAATGCATTTGCTTTCTAAAGTGGTCTTCTTTTCAGGATAATAATTGGGTTTCCACAGGGAAAATCATAATGTATGCGGCAAATTACTGACTAAAGGCAAATTTCTGACTTAAAAACATGAATCTCTAATTTGTTTCTAATAGTTCTTCTTTTGTTTAAATTTTTGTTTTGTTAGTTATGTATAGAAACTTAAGGATAGTAATTTCTGCTCAGGTGGATAGTGGTACTGTTTAGCACAGCTCATTGGTCTTCTGAAACTTTTAAAAATGCAGTCTGATTCATTCCAGCCAAGTTAATTATGAGGTACATATTTTTTTCCCCTAATGGAGACAAATGTAAAAGACAGAGATACAGAAATCATCTCCAGTTTAGATTGAAGAAATTTTAGTTACTACTGTTTGTTCCTGCTATTTGATCACAGTTTATTTTTTTTTTGAAGTCTGTCTCTAATCAAATAAGATTTAATGTTTTAGAAGTAAAAGAGCACCATGACTAAATTAATAAGAAAAGTTAATTTAAGGACAAGAATTGATTTTTAAAAATATAAAAGTACATTTCATGACTTGATTTCAAGATGATCTGGTGGTATCCTTATACTGCTGCAGAAGGAAGTCCACAGTGGGACGAGAATGATGCTTAAAAATCACCACCCTTATTATCTATGACTGAACATGTCTTAGTCCAGGCCAGTGTGCCTACCACCTCTGTGGTACACTGTTGATTTCATTTTTCTTCCAGTATTTACTTTTGGTCCTGGACCAATTATCTAGCTGTGATGGGATTCTCCAAAAGTATCCTACATTTTGTACTTAGTGAACTAGTGATTGTTCTGTTTGCAGACATTCTTTCTGAGGCTCTACACTTGCCTCGAAAACCTACATTTGCAGAAAGGGAAATGTATAGGTTTTCCTTTTAAATGTATTTATTTTTGTTTATATTTTATTTATTTTTGGCTGTGTTGGGTCTTCGTTTCTGTGCGAGGGCCTTCTCTAGTTGCGGCGAGCAGGGGCCACTCCTCATCGTTGTTCGTGGGCCTCTCACTGCCGTGGCGCCTCTTGTTGCAGAGCACAGGCTCCAGAAGCGCAGGCTCAGTAGTTGTGGCTCCCGGGCTTAGTTGCACTGCAGCATGTGGGATCTTCCCGGACCAGGGCTCAAATCCGTGTCCCCTGCACTGGCAGGCGGATTCTTAACCTCTGCCCCGCCCGTTATTCTTTTTTTTTAAATATTTCCTCATTTGTGTTTATGTGATGATGCCTTTATTTATTTTTTTATTATTGTTTATATTTGGCTGAGTTGAGTCTGTGTTGCTGCGCGCAGGCTTTCCCTAGTTGTGGCAAGTGGGGGCTACTCTTTGTTGTGGTGCGCGGACTTCTCATTGTGGTGGCTTCTCTTGTTGCGGAGCGTGGGCTCTAAGAGTGCGGGCTTCAGTAATTGCAGCACCTGGGCTCCGTATTTGCGGCACACAGGCACTAGAGTGCGCGGGCTTCATTAGTTGCAGCGTGTGGCCTCAGTTGTTGTGGCTGGCGGGCTCTAGAGCGCAGGCTCAGTAGTTGTGATGTACGGGCTTACTTGCTCTGCGGCATGTGGGATCTTCCCGGACCAGGGCTGGAACCCGTGTCCCCTGCATTGGCAGACGGATTCTTAACTAGTGCACCACCAGGAAAGTCCCAGACTTTCCTTTTCTTAATGACAATTTTGAAGAGTCCTGGTTCACATATTTCATAGACTGTCCTTCAACTTGGCTTTGTGTGATGTTCTCCTCATGACTGGAGTGGAGTTAGGGTTTTGGGGAAGGAGATGTTTACTTTTAATATTCGGTTTCAACTCTGTCTCTTGGCTTTTTATATAAGATATTCAATGCATTTAGTTATATATTTAAAAAGCAGGCTTGTAGACTATTATTTTAAAATCTGCTTGCTATTTTGTAATCTGCTTGGGTTGATGGTGGAATTTTTTTTTTTTTTTTTTCAGTACGTGGGCCTCTCCCTGTTGTGGAGTCTCCCGTTCCGGAGCACAGGCTCCCAACCCGCATGCTCAGTGGCCATGGCTCACGGGCCTAGCCGCTCCGCGGCATGTGGGATCTTCCCGGACCGAGTCACGAACCCGTGTCCCCTGCATTGGCAGGCAGGCTCTCAACCACTGCTCCACCAGGGAAGCCCGTTACACTTTTGTTTTAATTATGCAGTTGGCTCTATTGTGTTGATTTACATTTTATTGGTAAATCTCAACTGCTTTGGATTATGATGTGTTTACAAGGCTACACAGATAATCTGGAAGGGAAAATGAAGTAATACAAATGACAGAAAATGTTTTATAATAATAAAATTTTCTTGGCAAGCAGCAACCTTTTCTCAAAGTCAGTCTTTTAATATAATTTGCTTGCTTCATAAATATGGCTTTCTTGTTTGTTCTTATCTTTATTGATTAGTGAGCATGTTAGATGACTTTGAAGGAATCTCACTGTCTTCAAGAAATAATTTGGCATTTTTGATCCGGAATGCTGACAATTCTCAAAAATGGGTCAGGAAAATCAAAGTAATAGATGGAAAAAAATCTCAATTTTAGCTGTTGATACAACTTTTCTTAAGTTTAGGGTGTGTTTTATAATTTACGTTACTAAAACAGATGGTGGAAGGTCCACCAATATATTTATTTTATGTTTTTAAAGCATTTTACTTTGCTGTATTGAATTCAATTCATTCTGGAATTTAGGAGAATTTACCTCTTTATGAAAGAGATTATTGAAAGTAGAAAATGATTGATGACCTTCGCTTCCAGTATTCTTCTCAATAGACTTAGTCTCTCTTCTAATGCTTCCTGTATACTCAGTAATTGTATAAGGTTTAGAGAAAAATGCAGGTCTGGCTGAACATTAAGCACAGTACACTAAATAAAGCTTTTTTACTTTGCAGAATATTTTACATGTGTGTCCCATAGATTCATCAGAGATTCTAGTTTTGGATAAAGGCAAGTACATTTAAGGACAATACAACATCCCTGTCTATGACATTGGCATTCGAATGAGAAGTGAATTTGGTTCAGGACGGTTCTTGGAATGCTTGGCATTTAGGTTATTTTAGGTCAACTCTTTGGGCAATTCAATTAGAGTATTTATTGAATGGTTTTCGTGAGCTGAATGGTTGTCATGTCATGTCATAGATGGTCTAAAACATGACTCTTATTTCTACAATAGTTGTGTTGGTCAGATAAGGCATCTTACCTGATGTATTTAATCCAAGATAATGATGCATGAGTAAGAGGCAGATCATTCTCGAGGAAGTAATTTTGGTTTTGAGAGAGGCATTCTTAGGGAAATAGGCCTTGCAGTGCTCATTTAGAGCTGGGCAGGATTGAGGTCCAGAGAGAGGAGGGAAAGGATATTTGGGTGGAGGGAAGGGCATTGGCAGAGCCTCAGAGGCCTGACGGTTCCTGGGGCCTGTGTGGGAATGGTGGGAAAGTTGGGCTGCAGTCAGCCTGTGGGTGGCCTGGACGTTGGGTAATGAGCGTGGCCATCAGTTTATGGGTGCCCTCTGTAGAGTTGTCTGTAACTTGCTTCCTCCCTGAGGAAGTGTGACACGCTTCTGCTAGCTGCAGTGTCTTCCCCACAGCTGTGCTGTCCATTGAGGAGAAGGGGGCCTGCTCTGCCATGGCTTCCTTACTCCTCAGGGTATGGCGTGTGAGTTATTTTAATAATGTATCAATCTGCCTTTTCTTTCTTTTGTCACAATGCATTTGCTTTCTAAAGTGGTCTTCTTTTCAGGATAATAATTTGGTTTCCACAGGGAAAATCATAATGTATGCGGCAAATTACTGACTAAAGGCAAATTTCTGACTTAAAAACATGAATCTCTAATTTGTTTCTAGTAGTTCTTCTTTTGTTTAAATTTTTGTTTTGTTAGTTATGTATAGAAACTTAAGGATAGTAATTTCTGCTCAGGTGGATAGTGGTACTGTTTAGCACAGCTCATTGGTCTTCTGAAACTTTTAAAAATGCAGTCTGATTCATTCCAGCCAAGTTAATTATGAGGTACATATTTTTTTCCCCTAATGGAGACAAATGTAAA
Organism: Mesoplodon bidens; assembly: GCF_964165515.1. NCBI lineage: Eukaryota > Metazoa > Chordata > Mammalia > Artiodactyla > Ziphiidae > Mesoplodon > Mesoplodon bidens. Next base: position 272,998 of record NW_027672161.1, read on the forward strand.
AGACAGAGATACAGAAATCATCTCCAGTTTAGATTGAAGAAATTTTAGTTACTACTGTTTGTTCCTGCTATTTGATCACAGTTTATTTTTTTTTTGAAGTCTGTCTCTAATCAAATAAGATTTAATGTTTTAGAAGTAAAAGAGCACCATGACTAAATTAATAAGAAAAGTTAATTTAAGGACAAGAATTGATTTTTAAAAATATAAAAGTACATTTCATGACTTGATTTCAAGATGATCTGGTGGTATCCTTATACTGCTGCAGAAGGAAGTCCACAGTGGGACGAGAATGATGCTTAAAAATCACCACCCTTATTATCTATGACTGAATATGTCTTAGTCCAGGCCAGTGTGCCTACCACCTCTGTGGTACACTGTTGATTTCATTTTTCTTCCAGTATTTACTTTTGGTCCTGGACCAATTATCTAGCTGTGATGGGATTCTCCAAAAGTATCCTACATTTTGTACTTAGTGAACTAGTGATTGTTCTGTTTGCAGACATTCTTTCTGAGGCTCTACTCTTGCCTCGGAAACCTACATTTGCAGAAAGGGAAATGTATAGGTTTTCCTTTTAAATGTATTTATTTTTATTTATATTTTATTTATTTTTGGCTGTGTTGGGTCTTCGTTTCTGTGCGAGGGCCTTCTCTAGTTGCGGCGAGCAGGGGCCACTCCTCATCGTGGTTCGTGGGCCTCTCACTGCCGTGGCGCCTCTTGTTGCGGAGCACAGGCTCCAGAAGCGCAGGCTCAGTAGTTGTGGCTCACGGGCTTAGTTGCACTGCAGCATGTGGGATCTTCCCGGACCAGGGCTCAAATCCGTGTCCCCTGCACTGGCAGGCGGATTCTTAACCACTGCCCCGCCCGTTATTCTTTTTTTTAAAAAAATATTTCCTCATATGTGTTTATGTGATGATGCCTTTATTTATTTTTTTATTATTGTTTATATTTGGCTGAGTTGAGTCTCTGTTGCTGCGCGCAGGCTTTCCCTAGTTGTGGCAAGTGGGGGCTACTCTTTGTTGTGGTGTGCGGACTTCTCATTGTGGTGGCTTCTCTTGTTGCGGAGCGTGGGCTCTAAGAGTGCGGGCTTCAGTAATTGCAGCACCTGGGCTCAGTATTTGCGGCACACAGGTCCTAGAGTGCGCGGGCTTCATTAGTTGCAGCGTGCGGCCTCAGTTGTTGTGGCTGGTGGGCTCTAGAGCGCAGGCTCAGTAGTTGTGATGTACGGGTATACTTGCTCTGCGGCACGTGGGATCTTCCCGGACCAGGGCTGGAACCCGTGTCCCCTGCATTGGCAGACGGATTCTTAACTAGTGCACCACCAGGAAAGTCCCAGACTTTCCTTTTCTTAATGACAATTTTGAAGAGTCCTGGTTCACATATTTCATAGACTGTCCTTCAACTTGGCTTTGTGTGATGTTCTCCTCATGACCATAGTGGAGTTAGGGTTTTGGGGAAAGAGATGTTTACTTTTAATATTCGGTTTCAACTCTATCTCTTGGCTTTTTATATAAGATATTCAATGCATTTAGTTATATATTTAAAAAAGCAGTCTTGTAGACTCTTATTTTAAAATCTGCTTGCTATTTTGTAATCTGCTTGGGTTGATGGTGGAATGCTTTTTTTTTTTTTTTCAGTACGTGGGCCTCTCCCTGTTGTGGAGTCTCCCGTTACGGAGCACAGGCTCCCAACCCGCATGCTCAGTGGCCATGGCTCACGGGCCTAGCCGCTCCGCGGCATGTGGGATCTTCCCGGACCGAGTCACGAACCCGTGTCCCCTGCATTGGCAGGCAGGCTCTCAACCACTGCTCCACCAGGGAAGCCCGGTACACTTTTGTTTTAATTATGCAGTTGGCTCTATTGTGTTGATTTACATTTTATTTGTAAATCTCAACTGCTTTGGATTATGATGTGTTTACAAGGCTACACAGATAATCTGGAAGGGAAAATGAAGTAATACAAATGACAGAAAAAGTTTTATAATAATGAAATTTTCTTGGCAAGCAGCAACCTTTTCTCAAAGTCAGTCTTTTAATATAATTTGCTTGCTTCCTAAATATGGCTTTCTTGTTTGTTCTTATCTTTATTGATTAGTGAGCATGTTAGATGACTTGGGAGGAATCTCACTGTCTTCAACAAATAATTTGGCATTATTGATCCAGAATGCTGACAATTCTCAAAAATGGGTCAGGAAAATCAAAGTAATAGATGGAAAAAAATCTCAATTTTAGCTGTTGATATAACTTTTCTTAAATTTAGGGTGTTTTTTATAATTTAAGTTACTAAAACAGATGGTGGAAGGTCCACCAAGATATTTATTTTATGTATTTAAAGCATTTTACTTTGCTGTATTGAATTCCATTCATTCTGGAATTTAGGAGCATTTACCTCTTTATGAAAGAGACTATTGAAAGTAGAAAATGATTGATGACCTTCGCTTCCAGTATTCTTCTCAATAGACTTAGGCTCTCTTCTAATGCTTCTTGCATACTAAGTAATTGTATAAGGTTTAGAGAATAATTTAGGTCTGTCTGAACATTAAGCACAGTACACTAAATAAAGCTTTTTCACTTTGCAGAATATTTTACATGTGTGTCCCATAGATTCATCAGAGATTCTAGTTTTGGATAAAGGCAAGTACATTTAAGGACAATACAGCATCCCTGTCTGTGACATTGGCATTCGAATGAGAAGTGAATTTGGTTCACGACGGTTCTTGGAATGCTTGGCATTTAGGTTATTTTAGGTCAACTCTTTGGGCAATTCAATTAGAGTATTTATTGAATGGTTTTCGTGAGCTGAATGGTTGTCATGTCATGTCATAGATGGTCTAAAACATGACTCTTATTTCTAAAATAGTTGTGTTGGTCAGATAAGGCATCTTACATGAAGTATGTAATCCAAGATAATGATGCATGAGTAAGAGGCAGATCATTCTCGAGGAAGTAATTTTGGTTTTGAGAGAGGCATTCTTAGGGAAATAGGCCTTGCAGTGCTCATTTAGAGCTGGGCAGGATTGAGGTCCAGAGAGAGGAGGGAAAGGATATTTGGGTAGAGGGAAGGGCATTGGCAGAGCCTCAGAGGCCTGACGGTTCCTGGGGCCTGTGTGGGAATGGTGGGAAAGTTGGGCTGCAGTCAGCCTGTGGGTGGCCTGGACGTTGGGTAATGAGCGTGGCCGTCAGTTTATGGGTGCCCTCTGTAGAGTTGTCTGTAACTTGCTTCCTCCCTGAGGAAGTGTGACACGCTTCTGCTAGCTGCAGTGTCTTCCCCACAGCTGTGCTGTCCATTGAGGAGAAGGGGGCCTGCTCTGCCATGGATTCCTTACTCCTCAGGGTATGGCGTGTGAGTTATTTTAATAATGTATCAATCTGCCTTTTCTTTCTTTTGTCACAATGCATTTGCTTTCTAAAGTGGTCTTGTTTTCAGGATAATAATTGGGTTTCCACAGGGAAAATCATAATGTATGAGGCAAATTACTGACTAAAGGCAAATTTCTGACTTAAAAACATGAATCTCTAATTTGTTTCTAGTAGTTCTTCTTTTGTTTAAATTTTTGTTTTGTTAGTTATGTATAGAAACTTAAGGATAGTAATTTCTGCTCAGGTGGATAGTGGTACTGTTTAGCACAGCTCATTGGTCTTCTGAAACTTTTACAAATGCAGTCTGATTCATTCCGGCCAAGTTAATTATGAGGTACATATTTTTTTCCCTTATGGAGACAAATGTAAAAGACAGAGATACAGAAATCATCTCCAGTTTAGACTGAAGAAATTTTAGTTACTACTGTTTGTTCCTGCTATTTGATCAGAGTTTATTTTTATTTTTTGAAGTCTGTCTCTAATCAAATAAGATTTAATGTTTTAGAAGTAAAAGAGCACCATGACTAAATTAATAAGAAAAGTTAATTTAAGGACAAGAATTGATTTTTAAAAATATAAAAGTACATTTCATGACTTGATTTCAAGATGATCTGGTGGTATTCTTATACTGCTGCAGAAGGATGTCCACAGTGGGACGAGAATGAGGCTTAAAAATCACCACCCTTATTATCTATGACTGAACATGTCTTAGTCCAGGCCAGTGTGCCTACCACCTCTGTGGTACACTGTTGATTTCATTTTTCTTCCAGTATTTACTTTTGGTCCTGGACCAATTATCTAGCTGTGATGGGATTCTCCAAAAGTATCCTACATTTTGTACTTAGTGAACTAGTGATTGTTCTGTTTGCAGACATTCTTTCTGAGGCTCTACACTTGCCTCGAAAACCTACATTTGCAGAAAGGGAAATGTATAGGTTTTCCTTTTAAATGTATTTATTTTTGTTTATATTTTATTTATTTTTGGCTGTGTTGGGTCTTCGTTTCTGTGCGAGGGCCTTCTCTAGTTGCGGCGAGCAGGGGCCACTCCTCATCGTTGTTCGTGGGCCTCTCACTGCCGTGGCGCCTCTTGTTGCAGAGCACAGGCTCCAGAAGCGCAGGCTCAGTAGTTGTGGCTCCCGGGCTTAGTTGCACTGCAGCATGTGGGATCTTCCCGGACCAGGGCTCAAATCCGTGTCCCCTGCACTGGCAGGCGGATTCTTAACCTCTGCCCCGCCCGTTATTCTTTTTTTTTAAATATTTCCTCATTTGTGTTTATGTGATGATGCCTTTATTTATTTTTTTATTATTGTTTATATTTGGCTGAGTTGAGTCTGTGTTGCTGCGCGCAGGCTTTCCCTAGTTGTGGCAAGTGGGGGCTACTCTTTGTTGTGGTGCGCGGACTTCTCATTGTGGTGGCTTCTCTTGTTGCGGAGCGTGGGCTCTAAGAGTGCGGGCTTCAGTAATTGCAGCACCTGGGCTCCGTATTTGCGGCACACAGGCACTAGAGTGCGCGGGCTTCATTAGTTGCAGCGTGTGGCCTCAGTTGTTGTGGCTGGCGGGCTCTAGAGCGCAGGCTCAGTAGTTGTGATGTACGGGCTTACTTGCTCTGCGGCATGTGGGATCTTCCCGGACCAGGGCTGGAACCCGTGTCCCCTGCATTGGCAGACGGATTCTTAACTAGTGCACCACCAGGAATGTCCCAGACTTTCCTTTTCTTAATGACAATTTTGAAGAGTCCTGGTTCACATATTTCATAGACTGTCCTTCAACTTGGCTTTGTGTGATGTTCTCCTCATGACTGGAGTGGAGTTAGGGTTTTGGGGAAGGAGATGTTTACTTTTAATATTCGGTTTCAACTCTGTCTCTTGGCTTTTTATATAAGATATTCAATGCATTTAGTTATATATTTAAAAAGCAGGCTTGTAGACTATTATTTTAAAATCTGCTTGCTATTTTGTAATCTGCTTGGGTTGATGGTGGAATGTTTTTTTTTTTTTTTTCAGTACGTGGGCCTCTCCCTGTTGTGGAGTCTCCCGTTCCGGAGCACAGGCTCCCAACCCGCATGCTCAGTGGCCATGGCTCACGGGCCTAGCCGCTCCGCGGCATGTGGGATCTTCCCGGACCGAGTCACGAACCCGTGTCCCCTGCATTGGCAGGCAGGCTCTCAACCACTGCTCCACCAGGGAAGCCCGTTACACTTTTGTTTTAATTATGCAGTTGGCTCTATTGTGTTGATTTACATTTTATTGGTAAATCTCAACTGCTTTGGATTATGATGTGTTTACAAGGCTACACAGATAATCTGGAAGGGAAAATGAAGTAATACAAATGACAGAAAATGTTTTATAATAATAAAATTTTCTTGGCAAGCAGCAACCTTTTCTCAAAGTCAGTCTTTTAATATAATTTGCTTGCTTCCTAAATATGGCTTTCTTGTTTGTTCTTATCTTTATTGATTAGTGAGCATGTTAGATGACTTTGAAGGAATCTCACTGTCTTCAAGAAATAATTTGGCATTTTTGATCCGGAATGCTGACAATTCTCAAAAATGGGTCAGGAAAATCAAAGTAATAGATGGAAAAAAATCTCAATTTTAGCTGTTGATACAACTTTTCTTAAGTTTAGGGTGTGTTTTATAATTTACGTTACTAAAACAGATGGTGGAAGGTCCACCAATATATTTATTTTATGTTTTTAAAGCATTTTACTTTGCTGTATTGAATTCAATTCATTCTGGAATTTAGGAGAATTTACCTCTTTATGAAAGAGATTATTGAAAGTAGAAAATGATTGATGACCTTCGCTTCCAGTATTCTTCTCAATAGACTTAGTCTCTCTTCTAATGCTTCCTGTATACTCAGTAATTGTATAAGGTTTAGAGAAAAATGCAGGTCTGGCTGAACATTAAGCACAGTACACTAAATAAAGCTTTTTTACTTTGCAGAATATTTTACATGTGTGTCCCATAGATTCATCAGAGATTCTAGTTTTGGATAAAGGCAAGTACATTTAAGGACAATACAACATCCCTGTCTATGACATTGGCATTCGAATGAGAAGTGAATTTGGTTCAGGACGGTTCTTGGAATGCTTGGCATTTAGGTTATTTTAGGTCAACTCTTTGGGCAATTCAATTAGAGTATTTATTGAATGGTTTTCGTGAGCTGAATGGTTGTCATGTCATGTCATAGATGGTCTAAAACATGACTCTTATTTCTACAATAGTTGTGTTGGTCAGATAAGGCATCTTACCTGATGTATTTAATCCAAGATAATGATGCATGAGTAAGAGGCAGATCATTCTCGAGGAAGTAATTTTGGTTTTGAGAGAGGCATTCTTAGGGAAATAGGCCTTGCAGTGCTCATTTAGAGCTGGGCAGGATTGAGGTCCAGAGAGAGGAGGGAAAGGATATTTGGGTGGAGGGAAGGGCATTGGCAGAGCCTCAGAGGCCTGACGGTTCCTGGGGCCTGTGTGGGAATGGTGGGAAAGTTGGGCTGCAGTCAGCCTGTGGGTGGCCTGGACGTTGGGTAATGAGCGTGGCCGTCAGTTTATGGGTGCCCTCTGTAGAGTTGTCTGTAACTTGCTTCCTCCCTGAGGAAGTGTGACACGCTTCTGCTAGCTGCAGTGTCTTCCCCACAGCTGTGCTGTCCATTGAGGAGAAGGGGGCCTGCTCTGCCATGGCTTCCTTACTCCTCAGGGTATGGCGTGTGAGTTATTTTAATAATGTATCAATCTGCCTTTTCTTTCTTTTGTCACAATGCATTTGCTTTCTAAAGTGGTCTTGTTTTCAGGATAATAATTGGGTTTCCACAGGGAAAATCATAATGTATGAGGCAAATTACTGACTAAAGGCAAATTTCTGACTTAAAAACATGAATCTCTAATTTGTTTCTAGTAGTTCTTCTTTTGTTTAAATTTTTGTTTTGTTAGTTATGTATAGAAACTTAAGGATAGTAATTTCTGCTCAGGTGGATAGTGGTACTGTTTAGCACAGCTCATTGGTCTTCTGAAACTTTTACAAATGCAGTCTGATTCATTCCGGCCAAGTTAATTATGAGGTACATATTTTTTTCCCTAATGGAGACAAATGTAAAAGACAGAGATACAGAAATCATCTCCAGTTTAGATTGAAGAAATTTTAGTTACTACTGTTTGTTCCTGCTATTTGATCAGAGTTTATTTTTATTTTTTGAAGTCTGTCTCTAATCAAATAAGATTTAATGTTTTAGAAGTAAAAGAGCACCATGACTAAACTGATAAGAAAAGTTAATTTAAGGACAAGAATTGATTTTTAAAAATATAAAAGTACATTTCATGACTTGATTTCAAGATGATCTTGTGGTATCCTTATACTGCTGCAGAGGGAAGTCCACAGTGGGACGAGAATGATGCTTAAAAATCACCACCCTTATTATCTATGACTGAACATGTCTTAGTCCAGGCCAGTGTGCCTACCACCTCTGTGGTACACTGTTGATTTCATTTTTCTTCCAGTATTTACTTTTGGTCCTGGACCAATTATCTAGCTGTGATGGGATTCTCCAAAATTATCCTACATTTTGTACTTAGTGAACTAGTGATTGTTCTGTTTGCAGACATTCTTTCTGAGGCTCTACTCTTGCCTCGAAAACCTACATTTGCAGAAAGGGAAATGTATAGGTTTTCCTTTTAAATGTATTTATTTTTATTTATATTTTATTTATTTTTGGCTGTGTTGGGTCTTCGTTTCTGTGCGGGGGCCTTCTCTAGTTGCGGCGAGCAGGGGCCACTCCTCATCGTGGTTCGAGGGCCTCTCAGTGCCGTGGCGCCTCTTGTTGTGGAGCACAGGCTCCAGAAGCGCAGGCTCAGTAGTTGTGGCTCCCGGGCTTAGTTGCACTGCAGCATGTGGGATCTTCCCGGACCAGGGCTCAAATCCGTGTCCCCTGCACTGGCAGGCGGATTCTTAACCACTGCCCAGCCCGTTATTCTTTTTTTAAAAAAAATATTTCCTCATTTGTGTTTATGTGATGATGCCTTTATTTATTTTTTTATTATTGTTTATATTTGGCTGAGTTGAGTCTCTTTTGCTGCGCGCAGGCTTTCCCTAGTTGTGGCAAGTGGGGGCTAATCTTTGTTGTGGTGTGCGGACTTCTCATTGTGGTGGCTTCTCTTGTTGCGGAGCGTGGGCTCTAAGAGTGCGGGCTTCAGTAATTGCAGCACCTGGGCTCAGTATTTGCGGCACACAGGCCCTAGAGTGCGCGGCCTTCATTAGTTGCAGCGTGTGGCCTCAGTTGTTGTGGCTGGTGGGCTCTAGAGCGCAGGCTCAGTAGTTGTGATGTACGGGCTTACTTGCTCTGCGGCACGTGGGATCTTCCCGGACCAGGGCTGGAACCCGTGTCTCCTGCATTGGCAGACGGATTCTTAACTAGTGCACCACCAGGAAAGTCCCAGACTTTCCTTTTCTTAATGACAATTTTGAAGAGTCCTGGTTCACATATTTCATAGACTGTCCTTCAACTTGGCTTTGTGTGATGTTCTCCTCATGACCATAGTGGAGTTAGGGTTTTGGGGAAGGAGATGTTTACTTTTAATATTCAGTTTCAACTCTGTCTCTTGGCTTTTTATATAAGATATTCAATGCATTTAGTTATATATTTAAAAAAGCAGGCTTGTAGACTATTATTTTAAAATCTGCTTGCTATTTTGTAATCTGCTTGGGTTGATGGTGGAATGTTTTTTTTTTTTTTTTTCAGTACGTGGGCCTCTCCCTGTTGTGGAGTCTCCCGTTCCGGAGCACAGGCTCCCAACCCGCATGCTCAGTGGCCATGGCTCACGGGCCTAGCCGCTCCGCGGCATGTGGGATCTTCCCGGACCGAGTCACGAACCCGTGTCCCCTGCATTGGCAGGCAGGGTCTCAACCACTGCTCCACCAGGCAAGCCCGTTACACTTTTGTTTTAATTATGCAGTTGGCTCTATTGTGTTGATTTACATTTTATTGGTAAATCTCAACTGCTTTGGATTATGATGTGTTTACAAGGCTACACAGATAATCTGGAAGGGAAAATGAAGTAATACAAATGACAGAAAATGTTTTATAATAATAAAATTTTCTTGGCAAGCAGCAACCTTTTCTCAAAGTCAGTCTTTTAATATAATTTGCTTGCTTCATAAATATGGCTTTCTTGTTTGTTCTTATCTTTATTGATTAGTGAGCATGTTAGATGACTTGGAAGGAATCTCACTGTCTTCAAGAAATAATTTGGCATTTTTGATCCGGAATGCTGACAATTCTCAAAAATGGGTCAGGAAAATCAAAGTAATAGATGGAAAAAAATCTCAATTTTAGCTGTTGATACAACTTTTCTTAAGTTTAGGGTGTGTTTTATAATTTACGTTACTAAAACAGATGTTGGAAGGTCCACCAACATATTTATTTTATGTTTTTAAATCATTTTACTTTGCTGTATTGAATTCAATTCATTCTGGAATTTAGGAGAATTTACCTCTTTATGAAAGAGATTATTGAAAGTAGAAAATGATTGATGACCTTCGCTTCCAGTATTCTTCTCAATAGACTTAGTCTCTCTTCTAATGCTTCCTGTATACTCAGTAATTGTATAAGGTTTAGAGAAAAATGCAGGTCTGGCTGAACATTAAGCACAGTACACTAAATAAAGTTTTTTACTTTGCAGAATATTTTACATGTGTGTCCCATAGATTCATCAGAGATTCTAGTTTTGGATAAAGGCAAGTACATTTAAGGACAATACAACATCCCTGTCTATGACATTGGCATTCGAATGAGAAGTGAATTTGGTTCAGGACGGTTCTTGGAATGCTTGGCATTTAGGTTATTTTAGGTCAACTCTTTGGGCAATTCAATTAGAGTATTTATTGAATGGTTTTCGTGAGCTGAATGGTTGTCATGTCATGTCATAGATGGTCTAAAACATGACTCTTATTTCTACAATAGTTGTGTTGGTCAGATAAGGCATCTTACCTGATGTATTTAATCCAAGATAATGATGCATGAGTAAGAGGCAGATCATTCTCGAGGAAGTAATTTTGGTTTTGAGAGAGGCATTCTTAGGGAAATAGGCCTTGCAGTGCTCATTTAGAGCTGGGCAGGATTGAGGTCCAGAGAGAGGAGGGAAAGGATATTTGGGTGGAGGGAAGGGCATTGGCAGAGCCTCAGAGGCCTGACGGTTCCTGGGGCCTGTGTGGGAATGGTGGGAAAGTTGGGCTGCAGTCAGCCTGTGGGTGGCCTGGACGTTGGGTAATGAGCGTGGCCATCAGTTTATGGGTGCCCTCTGTAGAGTTGTCTGTAACTTGCTTCCTCCCTGAGGAAGTGTGACACGCTTCTGCTAGCTGCAGTGTCTTCCCCACAGCTGTGCTGTCCATTGAGGAGAAGGGGGCCTGCTCTGCCATGGCTTCCTTACTCCTCAGGGTATGGCGTGTGAGTTATTTTAATAATGTATCAATCTGCCTTTTCTTTCTTTTGTCACAATGCATTTGCTTTCTAAAGTGGTCTTCTTTTCAGGATAATAATTTGGTTTCCACAGGGAAAATCATAATGTATGCGGCAAATTACTGACTAAAGGCAAATTTCTGACTTAAAAACATGAATCTCTAATTTGTTTCTAATAGTTCTTCTTTTGTTTAAATTTTTGTTTTGTTAGTTATGTATAGAAACTTAAGGATAGTAATTTCTGCTCAGGTGGATAGTGGTACTGTTTAGCACAGCTCATTGGTCTTCTGAAACTTTTAAAAATGCAGTCTGATTCATTCCAGCCAAGTTAATTATGAGGTACATATTTTTTTCCCCTAATGGAGACAAATGTAAAAGACAGAGATACAGAAATCATCTCCAGTTTAGATTGAAGAAATTTTAGTTACTACTGTTTGTTCCTGCTATTTGATCACAGTTTATTTTTTTTTTGAAGTCTGTCTCTAATCAAATAAGATTTAATGTTTTAGAAGTAAAAGAGCACCATGACTAAATTAATAAGAAAAGTTAATTTAAGGACAAGAATTGATTTTTAAAAATATAAAAGTACATTTCATGACTTGATTTCAAGATGATCTGGTGGTATCCTTATACTGCTGCAGAAGGAAGTCCACAGTGGGACGAGAATGATGCTTAAAAATCACCACCCTTATTATCTATGACTGAACATGTCTTAGTCCAGGCCAGTGTGCCTACCACCTCTGTGGTACACTGTTGATTTCATTTTTCTTCCAGTATTTACTTTTGGTCCTGGACCAATTATCTAGCTGTGATGGGATTCTCCAAAAGTATCCTACATTTTGTACTTAGTGAACTAGTGATTGTTCTGTTTGCAGACATTCTTTCTGAGGCTCTACTCTTGCCTCGGAAACCTACATTTGCAGAAAGGGAAATGTATAGGTTTTCCTTTTAAATGTATTTATTTTTATTTATATTTTATTTATTTTTGGCTGTGTTGGGTCTTCGTTTCTGTGCGAGGGCCTTCTCTAGTTGCGGCGAGCAGGGGCCACTCCTCATCGTGGTTCGTGGGCCTCTCACTGCCGTGGCGCCTCTTGTTGCGGAGCACAGGCTCCAGAAGCGCAGGCTCAGTAGTTGTGGCTCACGGGCTTAGTTGCACTGCAGCATGTGGGATCTTCCCGGACCAGGGCTCAAATCCGTGTCCCCTGCACTGGCAGGCGGATTCTTAACCACTGCCCCGCCCGTTATTCTTTTTTTTAAAAAAATATTTCCTCATATGTGTTTATGTGATGATGCCTTTATTTATTTTTTTATTATTGTTTATATTTGGCTGAGTTGAGTCTCTGTTGCTGCGCGCAGGCTTTCCCTAGTTGTGGCAAGTGGGGGCTACTCTTTGTTGTGGTGTGCGGACTTCTCATTGTGGTGGCTTCTCTTGTTGCGGAGCGTGGGCTCTAAGAGTGCGGGCTTCAGTAATTGCAGCACCTGGGCTCAGTATTTGCGGCACACAGGCCCTAGAGTGCGCGGGCTTCATTAGTTGCAGCGTGCGGCCTCAGTTGTTGTGGCTGGTGGGCTCTAGAGCGCAGGCTCAGTAGTTGTGATGTACGGGTATACTTGCTCTGCGGCACGTGGGATCTTCCCGGACCAGGGCTGGAACCCGTGTCCCCTGCATTGGCAGACGGATTCTTAACTAGTGCACCACCAGGAAAGTCCCAGACTTTCCTTTTCTTAATGACAATTTTGAAGAGTCCTGGTTCACATATTTCATAGACTGTCCTTCAACTTGGCTTTGTGTGATGTTCTCCTCATGACCATAGTGGAGTTAGGGTTTTGGGGAAAGAGATGTTTACTTTTAATATTCGGTTTCAACTCTATCTCTTGGCTTTTTATATAAGATATTCAATGCATTTAGTTATATATTTAAAAAAGCAGTCTTGTAGACTATTATTTTAAAATCTGCTTGCTATTTTGTAATCTGCTTGGGTTGATGGTGGAATGCTTTTTTTTTTTTTTTCAGTACGTGGGCCTCTCCCTGTTGTGGAGTCTCCCGTTACGGAGCACAGGCTCCCAACCCGCATGCTCAGTGGCCATGGCTCACGGGCCTAGCCGCTCCGCGGCATGTGGGATCTTCCCGGACCGAGTCACGAACCCGTGTCCCCTGCATTGGCAGGCAGGCTCTCAACCACTGCTCCACCAGGGAAGCCCGGTACACTTTTGTTTTAATTATGCAGTTGGCTCTATTGTGTTGATTTACATTTTATTTGTAAATCTCAACTGCTTTGGATTATGATGTGTTTACAAGGCTACACAGATAATCTGGAAGGGAAAATGAAGTAATACAAATGACAGAAAAAGTTTTATAATAATGAAATTTTCTTGGCAAGCAGCAACCTTTTCTCAAAGTCAGTCTTTTAATATAATTTGCTTGCTTCCTAAATATGGCTTTCTTGTTTGTTCTTATCTTTATTGATTAGTGAGCATGTTAGATGACTTGGGAGGAATCTCACTGTCTTCAACAAATAATTTGGCATTATTGATCCAGAATGCTGACAATTCTCAAAAATGGGTCAGGAAAATCAAAGTAATAGATGGAAAAAAATCTCAATTTTAGCTGTTGATATAACTTTTCTTAAATTTAGGGTGTTTTTTATAATTTAAGTTACTAAAACAGATGGTGGAAGGTCCACCAAGATATTTATTTTATGTATTTAAAGCATTTTACTTTGCTGTATTGAATTCCATTCATTCTGGAATTTAGGAGCATTTACCTCTTTATGAAAGAGACTATTGAAAGTAGAAAATGATTGATGACCTTCGCTTCCAGTATTCTTCTCAATAGACTTAGGCTCTCTTCTAATGCTTCTTGCATACTAAGTAATTGTATAAGGTTTAGAGAATAATTTAGGTCTGTCTGAACATTAAGCACAGTACACTAAATAAAGCTTTTTCACTTTGCAGAATATTTTACATGTGTGTCCCATAGATTCATCAGAGATTCTAGTTTTGGATAAAGGCAAGTACATTTAAGGACAATACAGCATCCCTGTCTGTGACATTGGCATTCGAATGAGAAGTGAATTTGGTTCACAACGGTTCTTGGAATGCTTGGCATTTAGGTTATTTTAGGTCAACTCTTTGGGCAATTCAATTAGAGTATTTATTGAATGGTTTTCGTGAGCTGAATGGTTGTCATGTCATGTCATAGATGGTCTAAAACATGACTCTTATTTCTAAAATAGTTGTGTTGGTCAGATAAGGCATCTTACATGAAGTATGTAATCCAAGATAATGATGCATGAGTAAGAGGCAGATCATTCTCGAGGAAGTAATTTTGGTTTTGAGAGAGGCATTCTTAGGGAAATAGGCCTTGCAGTGCTCATTTAGAGCTGGGCAGGATTGAGGTCCAGAGAGAGGAGGGAAAGGATATTTGGGTAGAGGGAAGGGCATTGGCAGAGCCTCAGAGGCCTGACGGTTCCTGGGGCCTGTGTGGGAATGGTGGGAAAGTTGGGCTGCAGTCAGCCTGTGGGTGGCCTGGACGTTGGGTAATGAGCGTGGCCGTCAGTTTATGGGTGCCCTCTGTAGAGTTGTCTGTAACTTGCTTCCTCCCTGAGGAAGTGTGACACGCTTCTGCTAGCTGCAGTGTCTTCCCCACAGCTGTGCTGTCCATTGAGGAGAAGGGGGCCTGCTCTGCCATGGATTCCTTACTCCTCAGGGTATGGCGTGTGAGTTATTTTAATAATGTATCAATCTGCCTTTTCTTTCTTTTGTCACAATGCATTTGCTTTCTAAAGTGGTCTTGTTTTCAGGATAATAATTGGGTTTCCACAGGGAAAATCATAATGTATGAGGCAAATTACTGACTAAAGGCAAATTTCTGACTTAAAAACATGAATCTCTAATTTGTTTCTAGTAGTTCTTCTTTTGTTTAAATTTTTGTTTTGTTAGTTATGTATAGAAACTTAAGGATAGTAATTTCTGCTCAGGTGGATAGTGGTACTGTTTAGCACAGCTCATTGGTCTTCTGAAACTTTTACAAATGCAGTCTGATTCATTCCGGCCAAGTTAATTATGAGGTACATATTTTTTTCCCTTATGGAGACAAATGTAAAAGACAGAGATACAGAAATCATCTCCAGTTTAGACTGAAGAAATTTTAGTTACTACTGTTTGTTCCTGCTATTTGATCAGAGTTTATTTTTATTTTTTGAAGTCTGTCTCTAATCAAATAAGATTTAATGTTTTAGAAGTAAAAGAGCACCATGACTAAATTAATAAGAAAAGTTAATTTAAGGACAAGAATTGATTTTTAAAAATATAAAAGTACATTTCATGACTTGATTTCAAGATGATCTGGTGGTATTCTTATACTGCTGCAGAAGGATGTCCACAGTGGGACGAGAATGAGGCTTAAAAATCACCACCCTTATTATCTATGACTGAACATGTCTTAGTCCAGGCCAGTGTGCCTACCACCTCTGTGGTACACTGTTGATTTCATTTTTCTTCCAGTATTTACTTTTGGTCCTGGACCAATTATCTAGCTGTGATGGGATTCTCCAAAAGTATCCTACATTTTGTACTTAGTGAACTAGTGATTGTTCTGTTTGCAGACATTCTTTCTGAGGCTCTACACTTGCCTCGAAAACCTACATTTGCAGAAAGGGAAATGTATAGGTTTTCCTTTTAAATGTATTTATTTTTGTTTATATTTTATTTATTTTTGGCTGTGTTGGGTCTTCGTTTCTGTGCGAGGGCCTTCTCTAGTTGCGGCGAGCAGGGGCCACTCCTCATCGTTGTTCGTGGGCCTCTCACTGCCGTGGCGCCTCTTGTTGCAGAGCACAGGCTCCAGAAGCGCAGGCTCAGTAGTTGTGGCTCCCGGGCTTAGTTGCACTGCAGCATGTGGGATCTTCCCGGACCAGGGCTCAAATCCGTGTCCCCTGCACTGGCAGGCGGATTCTTAACCTCTGCCCCGCCCGTTATTCTTTTTTTTTAAATATTTCCTCATTTGTGTTTATGTGATGATGCCTTTATTTATTTTTTTATTATTGTTTATATTTGGCTGAGTTGAGTCTGTGTTGCTGCGCGCAGGCTTTCCCTAGTTGTGGCAAGTGGGGGCTACTCTTTGTTGTGGTGCGCGGACTTCTCATTGTGGTGGCTTCTCTTGTTGCGGAGCGTGGGCTCTAAGAGTGCGGGCTTCAGTAATTGCAGCACCTGGGCTCCGTATTTGCGGCACACAGGCACTAGAGTGCGCGGGCTTCATTAGTTGCAGCGTGTGGCCTCAGTTGTTGTGGCTGGCGGGCTCTAGAGCGCAGGCTCAGTAGTTGTGATGTACGGGCTTACTTGCTCTGCGGCATGTGGGATCTTCCCGGACCAGGGCTGGAACCCGTGTCCCCTGCATTGGCAGACGGATTCTTAACTAGTGCACCACCAGGAAAGTCCCAGACTTTCCTTTTCTTAATGACAATTTTGAAGAGTCCTGGTTCACATATTTCATAGACTGTCCTTCAACTTGGCTTTGTGTGATGTTCTCCTCATGACTGGAGTGGAGTTAGGGTTTTGGGGAAGGAGATGTTTACTTTTAATATTCGGTTTCAACTCTGTCTCTTGGCTTTTTATATAAGATATTCAATGCATTTAGTTATATATTTAAAAAGCAGGCTTGTAGACTATTATTTTAAAATCTGCTTGCTATTTTGTAATCTGCTTGGGTTGATGGTGGAATGTTTTTTTTTTTTTTTTTCAGTACGTGGGCCTCTCCCTGTTGTGGAGTCTCCCGTTCCGGAGCACAGGCTCCCAACCCGCATGCTCAGTGGCCATGGCTCACGGGCCTAGCCGCTCCGCGGCATGTGGGATCTTCCCGGACCGAGTCACGAACCCGTGTCCCCTGCATTGGCAGGCAGGCTCTCAACCACTGCTCCACCAGGGAAGCCCGTTACACTTTTGTTTTAATTATGCAGTTGGCTCTATTGTGTTGATTTACATTTTATTGGTAAATCTCAACTGCTTTGGATTATGATGTGTTTACAAGGCTACACAGATAATCTGGAAGGGAAAATGAAGTAATACAAATGACAGAAAATGTTTTATAATAATAAAATTTTCTTGGCAAGCAGCAACCTTTTCTCAAAGTCAGTCTTTTAATATAATTTGCTTGCTTCATAAATATGGCTTTCTTGTTTGTTCTTATCTTTATTGATTAGTGAGCATGTTAGATGACTTTGAAGGAATCTCACTGTCTTCAAGAAATAATTTGGCATTTTTGATCCGGAATGCTGACAATTCTCAAAAATGGGTCAGGAAAATCAAAGTAATAGATGGAAAAAAATCTCAATTTTAGCTGTTGATACAACTTTTCTTAAGTTTAGGGTGTGTTTTATAATTTACGTTACTAAAACAGATGGTGGAAGGTCCACCAATATATTTATTTTATGTTTTTAAAGCATTTTACTTTGCTGTATTGAATTCAATTCATTCTGGAATTTAGGAGAATTTACCTCTTTATGAAAGAGATTATTGAAAGTAGAAAATGATTGATGACCTTCGCTTCCAGTATTCTTCTCAATAGACTTAGTCTCTCTTCTAATGCTTCCTGTATACTCAGTAATTGTATAAGGTTTAGAGAAAAATGCAGGTCTGGCTGAACATTAAGCACAGTACACTAAATAAAGCTTTTTTACTTTGCAGAATATTTTACATGTGTGTCCCATAGATTCATCAGAGATTCTAGTTTTGGATAAAGGCAAGTACATTTAAGGACAATACAACATCCCTGTCTATGACATTGGCATTCGAATGAGAAGTGAATTTGGTTCAGGACGGTTCTTGGAATGCTTGGCATTTAGGTTATTTTAGGTCAACTCTTTGGGCAATTCAATTAGAGTATTTATTGAATGGTTTTCGTGAGCTGAATGGTTGTCATGTCATGTCATAGATGGTCTAAAACATGACTCTTATTTCTACAATAGTTGTGTTGGTCAGATAAGGCATCTTACCTGATGTATTTAATCCAAGATAATGATGCATGAGTAAGAGGCAGATCATTCTCGAGGAAGTAATTTTGGTTTTGAGAGAGGCATTCTTAGGGAAATAGGCCTTGCAGTGCTCATTTAGAGCTGGGCAGGATTGAGGTCCAGAGAGAGGAGGGAAAGGATATTTGGGTGGAGGGAAGGGCATTGGCAGAGCCTCAGAGGCCTGACGGTTCCTGGGGCCTGTGTGGGAATGGTGGGAAAGTTGGGCTGCAGTCAGCCTGTGGGTGGCCTGGACGTTGGGTAATGAGCGTGGCCGTCAGTTTATGGGTGCCCTCTGTAGAGTTGTCTGTAACTTGCTTCCTCCCTGAGGAAGTGTGACACGCTTCTGCTAGCTGCAGTGTCTTCCCCACAGCTGTGCTGTCCATTGAGGAGAAGGGGGCCTGCTCTGCCATGGCTTCCTTACTCCTCAGGGTATGGCGTGTGAGTTATTTTAATAATGTATCAATCTGCCTTTTCTTTCTTTTGTCACAATGCATTTGCTTTCTAAAGTGGTCTTGTTTTCAGGATAATAATTGGGTTTCCACAGGGAAAATCATAATGTATGAGGCAAATTACTGACTAAAGGCAAATTTCTGACTTAAAAACATGAATCTCTAATTTGTTTCTAGTAGTTCTTCTTTTGTTTAAATTTTTGTTTTGTTAGTTATGTATAGAAACTTAAGGATAGTAATTTCTGCTCAGGTGGATAGTGGTACTGTTTAGCACAGCTCATTGGTCTTCTGAAACTTTTACAAATGCAGTCTGATTCATTCCGGCCAAGTTAATTATGAGGTACATATTTTTTTCCCCTAATGGAGACAAATGTAAAAGACAGAGATACAGAAATCATCTCCAGTTTAGATTGAAGAAATTTTAGTTACTACTGTTTGTTCCTGCTATTTGATCAGAGTTTATTTTTATTTTTTGAAGTCTGTCTCTAATCAAATAAGATTTAATGTTTTAGAAGTAAAAGAGCACCATGACTAAACTGATAAGAAAAGTTAATTTAAGGACAAGAATTGATTTTTAAAAATATAAAAGTACATTTCATGACTTGATTTCAAGATGATCTTGTGGTATCCTTATACTGCTGCAGAGGGAAGTCCACAGTGGGACGAGAATGATGCTTAAAAATCACCACCCTTATTATCTATGACTGAACATGTCTTATTCCAGGCCAGTGTGCCTACCACCTCTGTGGTACACTGTTGATTTCATTTTTCTTCCAGTATTTACTTTTGGTCCTGGACCAATTATCTAGCTGTGATGGGATTCTCCAAAATTATCCTACATTTTGTACTTAGTGAACTAGTGATTGTTCTGTTTGCAGACATTCTTTCTGAGGCTCTACTCTTGCCTCGAAAACCTACATTTGCAGAAAGGGAAATGTATAGGTTTTCCTTTTAAATGTATTTATTTTTATTTATATTTTATTTATTTTTGGCTGTGTTGGGTCTTCGTTTCTGTGCGGGGGCCTTCTCTAGTTGCGGCGAGCAGGGGCCACTCCTCATCGTGGTTCGAGGGCCTCTCAGTGCCGTGGCGCCTCTTGTTGTGGAGCACAGGCTCCAGAAGCGCAGGCTCAGTAGTTGTGGCTCCCGGGCTTAGTTGCACTGCAGCATGTGGGATCTTCCCGGACCAGGGCTCAAATCCGTGTCCCCTGCACTGGCAGGCGGATTCTTAACCACTGCCCAGCCCGTTATTCTTTTTTTTAAAAAAATATTTCCTCATTTGTGTTTATGTGATGATGCCTTTATTTATTTTTTTATTATTGTTTATATTTGGCTGAGTTGAGTCTCTTTTGCTGCGCGCAGGCTTTCCCTAGTTGTGGCAAGTGGGGGCTAATCTTTGTTGTGGTGTGCGGACTTCTCATTGTGGTGGCTTCTCTTGTTGCGGAGCGTGGGCTCTAAGAGTGCGGGCTTCAGTAATTGCAGCACCTGGGCTCAGTATTTGCGGCACACAGGCCCTAGAGTGCGCGGCCTTCATTAGTTGCAGCGTGTGGCCTCAGTTGTTGTGGCTGGTGGGCTCTAGAGCGCAGGCTCAGTAGTTGTGATGTACGGGCTTACTTGCTCTGCGGCACGTGGGATCTTCCCGGACCAGGGCTGGAACCCGTGTCTCCTGCATTGGCAGACGGATTCTTAACTAGTGCACCACCAGGAAAGTCCCAGACTTTCCTTTTCTTAATGACAATTTTGAAGAGTCCTGGTTCACATATTTCATAGACTGTCCTTCAACTTGGCTTTGTGTGATGTTCTCCTCATGACCATAGTGGAGTTAGGGTTTTGGGGAAGGAGATGTTTACTTTTAATATTCAGTTTCAACTCTGTCTCTTGGCTTTTTATATAAGATATTCAATGCATTTAGTTATATATTTAAAAAAGCAGGCTTGTAGACTATTATTTTAAAATCTGCTTGCTATTTTGTAATCTGCTTGGGTTGATGGTGGAATGTTTTTTTTTTTTTTTTTCAGTACGTGGGCCTCTCCCTGTTGTGGAGTCTCCCGTTCCGGAGCACAGGCTCCCAACCCGCATGCTCAGTGGCCATGGCTCACGGGCCTAGCCGCTCCGCGGCATGTGGGATCTTCCCGGACCGAGTCACGAACCCGTGTCCCCTGCATTGGCAGGCAGGGTCTCAACCACTGCTCCACCAGGCAAGCCCGTTACACTTTTGTTTTAATTATGCAGTTGGCTCTATTGTGTTGATTTACATTTTATTGGTAAATCTCAACTGCTTTGGATTATGATGTGTTTACAAGGCTACACAGATAATCTGGAAGGGAAAATGAAGTAATACAAATGACAGAAAATGTTTTATAATAATAAAATTTTCTTGGCAAGCAGCAACCTTTTCTCAAAGTCAGTCTTTTAATATAATTTGCTTGCTTCATAAATATGGCTTTCTTGTTTGTTCTTATCTTTATTGATTAGTGAGCATGTTAGATGACTTGGAAGGAATCTCACTGTCTTCAAGAAATAATTTGGCATTTTTGATCCGGAATGCTGACAATTCTCAAAAATGGGTCAGGAAAATCAAAGTAATAGATGGAAAAAAATCTCAATTTTAGCTGTTGATACAACTTTTCTTAAGTTTAGGGTGTGTTTTATAATTTACGTTACTAAAACAGATGTTGGAAGGTCCACCAACATATTTATTTTATGTTTTTAAATCATTTTACTTTGCTGTATTGAATTCAATTCATTCTGGAATTTAGGAGAATTTACCTCTTTATGAAAGAGATTATTGAAAGTAGAAAATGATTGATGACCTTCGCTTCCAGTATTCTTCTCAATAGACTTAGTCTCTCTTCTAATGCTTCCTGTATACTCAGTAATTGTATAAGGTTTAGAGAAAAATGCAGGTCTGGCTGAACATTAAGCACAGTACACTAAATAAAGTTTTTTACTTTGCAGAATATTTTACATGTGTGTCCCATAGATTCATCAGAGATTCTAGTTTTGGATAAAGGCAAGTACATTTAAGGACAATACAACATCCCTGTCTATGACATTGGCATTCGAATGAGAAGTGAATTTGGTTCAGGACGGTTCTTGGAATGCTTGGCATTTAGGTTATTTTAGGTCAACTCTTTGGGCAATTCAATTAGAGTATTTATTGAATGGTTTTCGTGAGCTGAATGGTTGTCATGTCATGTCATAGATGGTCTAAAACATGACTCTTATTTCTACAATAGTTGTGTTGGTCAGATAAGGCATCTTACCTGATGTATTTAATCCAAGATAATGATGCATGAGTAAGAGGCAGATCATTCTCGAGGAAGTAATTTTGGTTTTGAGAGAGGCATTCTTAGGGAAATAGGCCTTGCAGTGCTCATTTAGAGCTGGGCAGGATTGAGGTCCAGAGAGAGGAGGGAAAGGATATTTGGGTGGAGGGAAGGGCATTGGCAGAGCCTCAGAGGCCTGACGGTTCCTGGGGCCTGTGTGGGAATGGTGGGAAAGTTGGGCTGCAGTCAGCCTGTGGGTGGCCTGGACGTTGGGTAATGAGCGTGGCCATCAGTTTATGGGTGCCCTCTGTAGAGTTGTCTGTAACTTGCTTCCTCCCTGAGGAAGTGTGACACGCTTCTGCTAGCTGCAGTGTCTTCCCCACAGCTGTGCTGTCCATTGAGGAGAAGGGGGCCTGCTCTGCCATGGCTTCCTTACTCCTCAGGGTATGGCGTGTGAGTTATTTTAATAATGTATCAATCTGCCTTTTCTTTCTTTTGTCACAATGCATTTGCTTTCTAAAGTGGTCTTCTTTTCAGGATAATAATTTGGTTTCCACAGGGAAAATCATAATGTATGCGGCAAATTACTGACTAAAGGCAAATTTCTGACTTAAAAACATGAATCTCTAATTTGTTTCTAATAGTTCTTCTTTTGTTTAAATTTTTGTTTTGTTAGTTATGTATAGAAACTTAAGGATAGTAATTTCTGCTCAGGTGGATAGTGGTACTGTTTAGCACAGCTCATTGGTCTTCTGAAACTTTTAAAAATGCAGTCTGATTCATTCCAGCCAAGTTAATTATGAGGTACATATTTTTTTCCCCTAATGGAGACAAATGTAAAAGACAGAGATACAGAAATCATCTCCAGTTTAGATTGAAGAAATTTTAGTTACTACTGTTTGTTCCTGCTATTTGATCACAGTTTATTTTTTTTTTGAAGTCTGTCTCTAATCAAATAAGATTTAATGTTTTAGAAGTAAAAGAGCACCATGACTAAATTAATAAGAAAAGTTAATTTAAGGACAAGAATTGATTTTTAAAAATATAAAAGTACATTTCATGACTTGATTTCAAGATGATCTGGTGGTATCCTTATACTGCTGCAGAAGGAAGTCCACAGTGGGACGAGAATGATGCTTAAAAATCACCACCCTTATTATCTATGACTGAACATGTCTTAGTCCAGGCCAGTGTGCCTACCACCTCTGTGGTACACTGTTGATTTCATTTTTCTTCCAGTATTTACTTTTGGTCCTGGACCAATTATCTAGCTGTGATGGGATTCTCCAAAAGTATCCTACATTTTGTACTTAGTGAACTAGTGATTGTTCTGTTTGCAGACATTCTTTCTGAGGCTCTACTCTTGCCTCGGAAACCTACATTTGCAGAAAGGGAAATGTATAGGTTTTCCTTTTAAATGTATTTATTTTTATTTATATTTTATTTATTTTTGGCTGTGTTGGGTCTTCGTTTCTGTGCGAGGGCCTTCTCTAGTTGCGGCGAGCAGGGGCCACTCCTCATCGTGGTTCGTGGGCCTCTCACTGCCGTGGCGCCTCTTGTTGCGGAGCACAGGCTCCAGAAGCGCAGGCTCAGTAGTTGTGGCTCACGGGCTTAGTTGCACTGCAGCATGTGGGATCTTCCCGGACCAGGGCTCAAATCCGTGTCCCCTGCACTGGCAGGCGGATTCTTAACCACTGCCCCGCCCGTTATTCTTTTTTTTAAAAAAATATTTCCTCATATGTGTTTATGTGATGATGCCTTTATTTATTTTTTTATTATTGTTTATATTTGGCTGAGTTGAGTCTCTGTTGCTGCGCGCAGGCTTTCCCTAGTTGTGGCAAGTGGGGGCTACTCTTTGTTGTGGTGTGCGGACTTCTCATTGTGGTGGCTTCTCTTGTTGCGGAGCGTGGGCTCTAAGAGTGCGGGCTTCAGTAATTGCAGCACCTGGGCTCAGTATTTGCGGCACACAGGCCCTAGAGTGCGCGGGCTTCATTAGTTGCAGCGTGCGGCCTCAGTTGTTGTGGCTGGTGGGCTCTAGAGCGCAGGCTCAGTAGTTGTGATGTACGGGTATACTTGCTCTGCGGCACGTGGGATCTTCCCGGACCAGGGCTGGAACCCGTGTCCCCTGCATTGGCAGACGGATTCTTAACTAGTGCACCACCAGGAAAGTCCCAGACTTTCCTTTTCTTAATGACAATTTTGAAGAGTCCTGGTTCACATATTTCATAGACTGTCCTTCAACTTGGCTTTGTGTGATGTTCTCCTCATGACTGGAGTGGAGTTAGGGTTTTGGGGAAGGAGATGTTTACTTTTAATATTCGGTTTCAACTCTGTCTCTTGGCTTTTTATATAAGATATTCAATGCATTTAGTTATATATTTAAAAAGCAGGCTTGTAGACTATTATTTTAAAATCTGCTTGCTATTTTGTAATCTGCTTGGGTTGATGGTGGAATGTTTTTTTTTTTTTTTTCAGTACGTGGGCCTCTCCCTGTTGTGGAGTCTCCCGTTCCGGAGCACAGGCTCCCAACCCGCATGCTCAGTGGCCATGGCTCACGGGCCTAGCCGCTCCGCGGCATGTGGGATCTTCCCGGACCGAGTCACGAACCCGTGTCCCCTGCATTGGCAGGCAGGCTCTCAACCACTGCTCCACCAGGGAAGCCCGTTACACTTTTGTTTTAATTATGCAGTTGGCTCTATTGTGTTGATTTACATTTTATTGGTAAATCTCAACTGCTTTGGATTATGATGTGTTTACAAGGCTACACAGATAATCTGGAAGGGAAAATGAAGTAATACAAATGACAGAAAATGTTTTATAATAATAAAATTTTCTTGGCAAGCAGCAACCTTTTCTCAAAGTCAGTCTTTTAATATAATTTGCTTGCTTCATAAATATGGCTTTCTTGTTTGTTCTTATCTTTATTGATTAGTGAGCATGTTAGATGACTTTGAAGGAATCTCACTGTCTTCAAGAAATAATTTGGCATTTTTGATCCGGAATGCTGACAATTCTCAAAAATGGGTCAGGAAAATCAAAGTAATAGATGGAAAAAAATCTCAATTTTAGCTGTTGATACAACTTTTCTTAAGTTTAGGGTGTGTTTTATAATTTACGTTACTAAAACAGATGGTGGAAGGTCCACCAATATATTTATTTTATGTTTTTAAAGCATTTTACTTTGCTGTATTGAATTCAATTCATTCTGGAATTTAGGAGAATTTACCTCTTTATGAAAGAGATTATTGAAAGTAGAAAATGATTGATGACCTTCGCTTCCAGTATTCTTCTCAATAGACTTAGTCTCTCTTCTAATGCTTCCTGTATACTCAGTAATTGTATAAGGTTTAGAGAAAAATGCAGGTCTGGCTGAACATTAAGCACAGTACACTAAATAAAGCTTTTTTACTTTGCAGAATATTTTACATGTGTGTCCCATAGATTCATCAGAGATTCTAGTTTTGGATAAAGGCAAGTACATTTAAGGACAATACAACATCCCTGTCTATGACATTGGCATTCGAATGAGAAGTGAATTTGGTTCAGGACGGTTCTTGGAATGCTTGGCATTTAGGTTATTTTAGGTCAACTCTTTGGGCAATTCAATTAGAGTATTTATTGAATGGTTTTCGTGAGCTGAATGGTTGTCATGTCATGTCATAGATGGTCTAAAACATGACTCTTATTTCTACAATAGTTGTGTTGGTCAGATAAGGCATCTTACCTGATGTATTTAATCCAAGATAATGATGCATGAGTAAGAGGCAGATCATTCTCGAGGAAGTAATTTTGGTTTTGAGAGAGGCATTCTTAGGGAAATAGGCCTTGCAGTGCTCATTTAGAGCTGGGCAGGATTGAGGTCCAGAGAGAGGAGGGAAAGGATATTTGGGTGGAGGGAAGGGCATTGGCAGAGCCTCAGAGGCCTGACGGTTCCTGGGGCCTGTGTGGGAATGGTGGGAAAGTTGGGCTGCAGTCAGCCTGTGGGTGGCCTGGACGTTGGGTAATGAGCGTGGCCGTCAGTTTATGGGTGCCCTCTGTAGAGTTGTCTGTAACTTGCTTCCTCCCTGAGGAAGTGTGACACGCTTCTGCTAGCTGCAGTGTCTTCCCCACAGCTGTGCTGTCCATTGAGGAGAAGGGGGCCTGCTCTGCCATGGCTTCCTTACTCCTCAGGGTATGGCGTGTGAGTTATTTTAATAATGTATCAATCTGCCTTTTCTTTCTTTTGTCACAATGCATTTGCTTTCTAAAGTGGTCTTGTTTTCAGGATAATAATTGGGTTTCCACAGGGAAAATCATAATGTATGAGGCAAATTACTGACTAAAGGCAAATTTCTGACTTAAAAACATGAATCTCTAATTTGTTTCTAGTAGTTCTTCTTTTGTTTAAATTTTTGTTTTGTTAGTTATGTATAGAAACTTAAGGATAGTAATTTCTGCTCAGGTGGATAGTGGTACTGTTTAGCACAGCTCATTGGTCTTCTGAAACTTTTACAAATGCAGTCTGATTCATTCCGGCCAAGTTAATTATGAGGTACATATTTTTTTCCCCTAATGGAGACAAATGTAAAAGACAGAGATACAGAAATCATCTCCAGTTTAGATTGAAGAAATTTTAGTTACTACTGTTTGTTCCTGCTATTTGATCAGAGTTTATTTTTATTTTTTGAAGTCTGTCTCTAATCAAATAAGATTTAATGTTTTAGAAGTAAAAGAGCACCATGACTAAACTGATAAGAAAAGTTAATTTAAGGACAAGAATTGATTTTTAAAAATATAAAAGTACATTTCATGACTTGATTTCAAGATGATCTTGTGGTATCCTTATACTGCTGCAGAGGGAAGTCCACAGTGGGACGAGAATGATGCTTAAAAATCACCACCCTTATTATCTATGACTGAACATGTCTTATTCCAGGCCAGTGTGCCTACCACCTCTGTGGTACACTGTTGATTTCATTTTTCTTCCAGTATTTACTTTTGGTCCTGGACCAATTATCTAGCTGTGATGGGATTCTCCAAAATTATCCTACATTTTGTACTTAGTGAACTAGTGATTGTTCTGTTTGCAGACATTCTTTCTGAGGCTCTACTCTTGCCTCGAAAACCTACATTTGCAGAAAGGGAAATGTATAGGTTTTCCTTTTAAATGTATTTATTTTTATTTATATTTTATTTATTTTTGGCTGTGTTGGGTCTTCGTTTCTGTGCGGGGGCCTTCTCTAGTTGCGGCGAGCAGGGGCCACTCCTCATCGTGGTTCGAGGGCCTCTCAGTGCCGTGGCGCCTCTTGTTGTGGAGCACAGGCTCCAGAAGCGCAGGCTCAGTAGTTGTGGCTCCCGGGCTTAGTTGCACTGCAGCATGTGGGATCTTCCCGGACCAGGGCTCAAATCCGTGTCCCCTGCACTGGCAGGCGGATTCTTAACCACTGCCCAGCCCGTTATTCTTTTTTTTAAAAAAATATTTCCTCATTTGTGTTTATGTGATGATGCCTTTATTTATTTTTTTATTATTGTTTATATTTGGCTGAGTTGAGTCTCTTTTGCTGCGCGCAGGCTTTCCCTAGTTGTGGCAAGTGGGGGCTAATCTTTGTTGTGGTGTGCGGACTTCTCATTGTGGTGGCTTCTCTTGTTGCGGAGCGTGGGCTCTAAGAGTGCGGGCTTCAGTAATTGCAGCACCTGGGCTCAGTATTTGCGGCACACAGGCCCTAGAGTGCGCGGCCTTCATTAGTTGCAGCGTGTGGCCTCAGTTGTTGTGGCTGGTGGGCTCTAGAGCGCAGGCTCAGTAGTTGTGATGTACGGGCTTACTTGCTCTGCGGCACGTGGGATCTTCCCGGACCAGGGCTGGAACCCGTGTCTCCTGCATTGGCAGACGGATTCTTAACTAGTGCACCACCAGGAAAGTCCCAGACTTTCCTTTTCTTAATGACAATTTTGAAGAGTCCTGGTTCACATATTTCATAGACTGTCCTTCAACTTGGCTTTGTGTGATGTTCTCCTCATGACCATAGTGGAGTTAGGGTTTTGGGGAAGGAGATGTTTACTTTTAATATTCAGTTTCAACTCTGTCTCTTGGCTTTTTATATAAGATATTCAATGCATTTAGTTATATATTTAAAAAAGCAGGCTTGTAGACTATTATTTTAAAATCTGCTTGCTATTTTGTAATCTGCTTGGGTTGATGGTGGAATGTTTTTTTTTTTTTTTTTCAGTACGTGGGCCTCTCCCTGTTGTGGAGTCTCCCGTTCCGGAGCACAGGCTCCCAACCCGCATGCTCAGTGGCCATGGCTCACGGGCCTAGCCGCTCCGCGGCATGTGGGATCTTCCCGGACCGAGTCACGAACCCGTGTCCCCTGCATTGGCAGGCAGGGTCTCAACCACTGCTCCACCAGGCAAGCCCGTTACACTTTTGTTTTAATTATGCAGTTGGCTCTATTGTGTTGATTTACATTTTATTGGTAAATCTCAACTGCTTTGGATTATGATGTGTTTACAAGGCTACACAGATAATCTGGAAGGGAAAATGAAGTAATACAAATGACAGAAAATGTTTTATAATAATAAAATTTTCTTGGCAAGCAGCAACCTTTTCTCAAAGTCAGTCTTTTAATATAATTTGCTTGCTTCATAAATATGGCTTTCTTGTTTGTTCTTATCTTTATTGATTAGTGAGCATGTTAGATGACTTGGAAGGAATCTCACTGTCTTCAAGAAATAATTTGGCATTTTTGATCCGGAATGCTGACAATTCTCAAAAATGGGTCAGGAAAATCAAAGTAATAGATGGAAAAAAATCTCAATTTTAGCTGTTGATACAACTTTTCTTAAGTTTAGGGTGTGTTTTATAATTTACGTTACTAAAACAGATGTTGGAAGGTCCACCAACATATTTATTTTATGTTTTTAAATCATTTTACTTTGCTGTATTGAATTCAATTCATTCTGGAATTTAGGAGAATTTACCTCTTTATGAAAGAGATTATTGAAAGTAGAAAATGATTGATGACCTTCGCTTCCAGTATTCTTCTCAATAGACTTAGTCTCTCTTCTAATGCTTCCTGTATACTCAGTAATTGTATAAGGTTTAGAGAAAAATGCAGGTCTGGCTGAACATTAAGCACAGTACACTAAATAAAGTTTTTTACTTTGCAGAATATTTTACATGTGTGTCCCATAGATTCATCAGAGATTCTAGTTTTGGATAAAGGCAAGTACATTTAAGGACAATACAACATCCCTGTCTATGACATTGGCATTCGAATGAGAAGTGAATTTGGTTCAGGACGGTTCTTGGAATGCTTGGCATTTAGGTTATTTTAGGTCAACTCTTTGGGCAATTCAATTAGAGTATTTATTGAATGGTTTTCGTGAGCTGAATGGTTGTCATGTCATGTCATAGATGGTCTAAAACATGACTCTTATTTCTACAATAGTTGTGTTGGTCAGATAAGGCATCTTACCTGATGTATTTAATCCAAGATAATGATGCATGAGTAAGAGGCAGATCATTCTCGAGGAAGTAATTTTGGTTTTGAGAGAGGCATTCTTAGGGAAATAGGCCTTGCAGTGCTCATTTAGAGCTGGGCAGGATTGAGGTCCAGAGAGAGGAGGGAAAGGATATTTGGGTGGAGGGAAGGGCATTGGCAGAGCCTCAGAGGCCTGACGGTTCCTGGGGCCTGTGTGGGAATGGTGGGAAAGTTGGGCTGCAGTCAGCCTGTGGGTGGCCTGGACGTTGGGTAATGAGCGTGGCCATCAGTTTATGGGTGCCCTCTGTAGAGTTGTCTGTAACTTGCTTCCTCCCTGAGGAAGTGTGACACGCTTCTGCTAGCTGCAGTGTCTTCCCCACAGCTGTGCTGTCCATTGAGGAGAAGGGGGCCTGCTCTGCCATGGCTTCCTTACTCCTCAGGGTATGGCGTGTGAGTTATTTTAATAATGTATCAATCTGCCTTTTCTTTCTTTTGTCACAATGCATTTGCTTTCTAAAGTGGTCTTCTTTTCAGGATAATAATTTGGTTTCCACAGGGAAAATCATAATGTATGCGGCAAATTACTGACTAAAGGCAAATTTCTGACTTAAAAACATGAATCTCTAATTTGTTTCTAATAGTTCTTCTTTTGTTTAAATTTTTGTTTTGTTAGTTATGTATAGAAACTTAAGGATAGTAATTTCTGCTCAGGTGGATAGTGGTACTGTTTAGCACAGCTCATTGGTCTTCTGAAACTTTTAAAAATGCAGTCTGATTCATTCCAGCCAAGTTAATTATGAGGTACATATTTTTTTCCCCTAATGGAGACAAATGTAAAAGACAGAGATACAGAAATCATCTCCAGTTTAGATTGAAGAAATTTTAGTTACTACTGTTTGTTCCTGCTATTTGATCACAGTTTATTTTTTTTTTGAAGTCTGTCTCTAATCAAATAAGATTTAATGTTTTAGAAGTAAAAGAGCACCATGACTAAATTAATAAGAAAAGTTAATTTAAGGACAAGAATTGATTTTTAAAAATATAAAAGTACATTTCATGACTTGATTTCAAGATGATCTGGTGGTATCCTTATACTGCTGCAGAAGGAAGTCCACAGTGGGACGAGAATGATGCTTAAAAATCACCACCCTTATTATCTATGACTGAACATGTCTTAGTCCAGGCCAGTGTGCCTACCACCTCTGTGGTACACTGTTGATTTCATTTTTCTTCCAGTATTTACTTTTGGTCCTGGACCAATTATCTAGCTGTGATGGGATTCTCCAAAAGTATCCTACATTTTGTACTTAGTGAACTAGTGATTGTTCTGTTTGCAGACATTCTTTCTGAGGCTCTACTCTTGCCTCGGAAACCTACATTTGCAGAAAGGGAAATGTATAGGTTTTCCTTTTAAATGTATTTATTTTTATTTATATTTTATTTATTTTTGGCTGTGTTGGGTCTTCGTTTCTGTGCGAGGGCCTTCTCTAGT